>NC_041221.1:117316513-117420471 GCF_002837175.3 Physeter macrocephalus
AATGGAGAAAAGACAGTCTCTTCAATAAGTGGTGCTGGGAAAACTGGACAGCTACATGTAAAAGAATGAAATTAGACCACTCCCTAACACAATACACAAAAATAAAATCAAAATGGATTAAAGACCTAAATGTAAGATCAGACACTATAAAACTCTTAGAGGAAAACATATGTAGAACACTGTATGACATATATCACAGCAATATCCTTTTTGACCCACCTCCTAGAGAAATGGAAATAAAAACAAAAATAAACAAATGGGAACTAATGAAACTTAAAGCTTTTGCACAGCAAAGGAAACCATAAACAAGATGAAAAGACAACCCTCAGAATGGGAGAAAATATTTGCAAATGAAGCAACTGACAAAAGATTAATCTCCAAAATGTACAAGCTGCACATGCAGCTCAATAGCAAAAAAAAAAAAACAACCCAATCCAAAAATGAGCTGAAGATCTAAACAGACATTTCTTCAAAGAAAATATACAGATTGCCAACAAACGCATGAAAGGATGCTCAACATCACTAATCATTAGAGAAATGCAAGCAAAACTACAATGAGGTATCACCTCACACCGGTCAGAATGGCCATCATCAAAAAATCTATAAACAATAAATTCTGGGCAGGGTGCGGAGAAAAGGGAACCCTCTTGCAGTGTTGGTGAGAATGTAAATTGATTCAGCCACTATGGAAAACAGTATGGAGGTTCCTAAAAAACTAAAAATAGAACTACCATATGACCCAACAATCCCACTATGGAGCATATACCCTGAGAAAACCATAATTGAAAAATAGTCATGTACCACAGTGTTCATTGCAGCTGTATTTACAATAGCCAGGACATGGAAACAACCTAAGTGTCCATCGACAGTTGAATCGATAAAGAAGATGTGACATATATATACAATGGTATGTTACTCAGCCTTAAAAAGAAACAAAATTGAGTTATTTGCAGTGAGGTGGATGGACCTAGAGTCTGTCATACAGAGTGAAATAAGTCAGAAAGAGAAAAACAAATACCATATTCTAACACATATATATGGAATCTAAAAAAAAAATAGTTGTGAAGAACCTATGGGCAGGATAGGAATAAAGATGCAGACATAGAGAATGGACTTGAGGATGCGGGGAGGGGGAAGGTATGCTGGGACGAAGTGAGAGCGTGGCATTGACATATATACACTACCAAATGTAAAATAGATAGCTATTGGGAAGCAGCTGCATAGCACTGGGGGATCAGCTTGGTGCTTGGGACCTCCTAGAGGGGTGTGATATAGAGGGTAGGTGGGAGATGACAGAGGGAGGAGATATGTTGATATATGTGTACGTATAACTGATTCACTTTGTTATAAAGCAGAAACTAACAGACCATTGTAAAGTAATTACACTCCAATAAAGATGTTAAAAAAAAAAGAATTAGAGATCTCTGTGGGATGGATCTGAGCCTCTTCACTCTGCAGACATTAGCAGCTCCTAGTAAAGGAAAAGAATGGACTTTTGGAACTTTTCAAGCCACCTGATATCTGTTGCACATGAGTTGCAGCTCTTTAAAAAATTAATTAATTAATTTTTGAGGTACTATTGATTTATAATATTACATTGTTTCATGCATACAACATTATATATCTATATCTGTATAACTTACTGTGTACTTACCACCAAAAATTTATCAATATTTTCCAGCCACCACCATATAATTGATCCACTTAATCCCTTTTGCTCTCCCCCTGGCCCCTTCCCCTCTGGTAACCACTACTCTGTTCTCTGTATCTATGAGTTTGTTTTTATTTTATTTGTTTGTTCATTTATTTTGGTTTTTTTGGGTTATTTATTTGTTTTTTATATTCCACATATGAGGGAAATCATATAGTATTTGTATTTCTCCATCTAGCTTATTTCACTTAGCATAATTCCCTCAAGGCCATCCGTGTTGTTGCAAATGTCAAGATTTCATTTTTTATGGCTGAGTAGTATTCCATTGTGTGTGTGTGTGTGTGTGTGTGTGTGTGTGTGTGTGTGTGTGTATATATATATACCATGTCTTATTCATTCATCTATTGATGGGCACTTAGGCTGTTTATATATCTTAGCTATTGTAAGTAATGCTGTGTTGAACATGGAGGTGCAGCTGTCTTTTCAAATTAGTGTTTTTGTATTCTTTGGATAAATATCCAGAAGGGGAATT
The DNA here is from genome assembly GCF_002837175.3 of Physeter macrocephalus. NCBI lineage: Eukaryota > Metazoa > Chordata > Mammalia > Artiodactyla > Physeteridae > Physeter > Physeter macrocephalus. The sequence goes on from NC_041221.1 coordinate 117,318,697, forward strand.
GATGGATAATATGGTAGTTTTATTCCTATTTTTTTGAGGAATCTCCACATTGTCTTCCCTAGTGGCTACACCAATTTACATTCCCACCAACAGTATACGAGGGTTCCCTTTTCCCCACATCCTTGCCAACCCTTGTTATTTCTTGCCTTTTTGATAATAGCCATTCTGACAAGTGTGAGATGTTATCTTGTGGTTTAGATTTGCATTTTTCTAATAATTAGAGAATTTGAACATCTTTTCATGTGCCTGTTTGCCATCTGTATATTTTCTTTGGAAAATGTCTATTCACCTCCTCTGCTCATTTTATTATTAATATTATTTTTTTTGGCTGCGTTGGGTCTTTGTTGCTGCATGCAGGCTTTCTCTAGTTGTGGCGAGCGGGGGCTACTGTTCATTGTGGTGCACTGGTTTCTCATTGCGGTTGCTTCTCTTGTTGCGGGGCTCAGGCTCTAGGCCCATGGGCTTCAGTAGTTGAAGCACACAGGCCCTAGAGCACGCAGGCTTCAGTAGTTGCAGTGCATGGGCTCAGGAGTTGTGGCACGCAGGCTCTAGGGCATGCTGGCTTCAGTAGTTGTGATGTGCAGCCTCAGTAGTTGTGGCTTGCTGGCTTTAGAGTGCAGGCTCAGTAGTTGTGGTGCATGGGCTTAGTTGCTCCATGGCATGTGGGATCTTCCCAGACCAGGGATCGAACCTGTGATCCCTGCATTGGCAGGCAAATTCTTAACCACTGAGGTACCAGGGAAATCCCTCCTCTGCCCATTTTTTATTTGGGTTGTTTGTTTTTGTTTTTTGGCTATTGAGCTGTATGAGTTCTTTATATATTTTGGATATTAATCCTTATCAGATATATCATTAACAAATATTTTTTCCTATTCAGTAGGTTGTCTTTTTGTTTAATTGATGGTTTTCTTTGCTGTACAGAAGTTTTTAGTTTGATGTAATTCCATTTATTGTTATTTATTTTTTTCTTTTGTTTCCCTTGCTTGAGGAGACAGATCTAGAAGGATAATGCTAAGGTCAATGTCAATGTGTATACTGCCTATGTTTTCTTCTAGGAATTTTATGATTTCAGATCTCACATTCAAGTCTTTAATTCATTTTGAGTTAATTCTTGTGTATGGTGTGAGATAGCAGTCTAGTTTAATTTATTTTGCATGCTGCTTTCCAGCTTTCCCAATATCATTTATTGAAGAGACTATCCTTTCTCCATTGTAAGTTCTTTTCTCCTTTTTTTGTAATTTAATTGTCCATTAATGCATGGTTTTATTTCTGGGCTTTTGACTCTGTTCCATTGATTTATGTTCCTGTTTTTCTTCCAGTACCATGCTGTTTTGATTACTGTAGCTTTGTAGTATAGTTTGAAATTAGGGTGTGTGATACCAAGGGGTTTTTGTTTGTTTGTTTGTTTGTTTTCCTCTCAGGATTGCTTTTCCTACTTTTGTGGTTTCATATACATTTTAGAATTTTTTGTTCTATTTCTGTGAAAAACGTCCTGGGATTCTGATAGGGATTACATTGAATCTGTAGATTGCTTTAGGTAATAAAGACATTTTGACAATGTTACATCTTCCAATCAGTGAGCACAGAATATCTTTCCATTTATTTTTGTCTTCTTCAATTTCTTTCAAAAATGTCTTACAGTTTTCAGTGTACAGGTCTTTCACCTCCTTGGTTAAATTTTTTCCTAGGTATGTTATTCTTTTTGTTGCAATTGTAAATGGAATTGTTTCTTAATTTATCTTTCTGCCAGCTCATTGTTAGCATATAGAAATGCAATAGATTTTTGTGTATTGATTTTGTATTCTGCCCCTTTGCTCTATTAACTTATTACTTTTAATAGTGTTTTTATCGAGTCTTTGGAGTTTTCTCTATATAAAATTATGTCATCTGAAAATAGTGACAGTTCTACTTCTTCTTTTCCAATTTGGATGACTTTTATTTCTTTTCCTGTCTGATTACTCTGGCTAGGTCTTCTAAAACTATGTTGAATAGGAGTGATGAGAGTGGGCATCCTTGTCTTGTTCCTAATCTTAGAGGAATAGCTTTCAGTTTTGCACCATTGAGTATGATGTTAGCTGTGGGTTTGTCATATATGGCCTTTATTATATTGAGGTATTTCCTTTCTATACCCACTTTATTGAAAATTTTTATTATAAATAGGTGTTGAATCTTGTCAAATGCTTTTTCTACATTTTTTTAGATGATCTTATGATTTTTAATCCTTCATTTTGTATCATGTTAATCGACTAGTGGATGTTGAACCATTTTTGCACCCCTGGAATAAATCCCATTTGATCATGGTGTATGATCTTTTTGATGTATTGTTGAATCTGGTTTGCTAATATCTTGTTGTGGATTTTTACATTTATGTCAATCAGAGATACTGGCCTGCAATTTTATTTCTTTGTGTTGTCTTTGGTATCAGGGTGATGTTGGCCTCATAAAATGAGTTAGGAAGTATTCCCTTCTCTTCAGATTTTTGGAATAGTTTGAGAAAGATAAGCATTAAATCTTCTTTGAATTTTTGGTAGAATTCAACTGTGAGGCTGTCTAGCCCTGGACTTTCAGGTTTTGGGAAGTTTTTGATTATTGTTTCAATCTCTGTACTAGTGATTATTCTATTTAGATTTTCTGTTTATTCCTGATTCAAACCTGGAAGTTTAGATGATAAGAATTTGTCCACTTCTAGGTTGTCTAGTTTGTTGGTGTATAGCTGTTCATAATATTCTCTTATAATACTTTGTATTTCTGTGGTATTTCTCCCTTTCTGCTTCTGATTTTATTTATCAGGTCCTTCTCTCCTTTTTTTTCCTTAGTAAGTCTAGCTAACAGTTTGTCAAGTTTGTCTATTTTTTCAATGAATCAGCTCTTAGTTTTATTGATCTTTTCTATTGCCTTTTTGCCTTTATTTCATTTATTTCTGCTCTAATCTTTATTATTTCCTTCCTTCCTTCTACTAACTTTGGGCTTCATTTGTTCTTCTTTTCCTAGTTCCTTTTGGTGTACAGTTAACTTGTTTTATTTGAGATTTTTCTTGTTTCTTGAGGTAGGTCTGTATTGCTGTAAACTACCCTCTTGGTACTGCTTTTTCTGTATCCCATAGATTTTGGTATATCATATTTTAATTTTAATTTATCTTCAGATAATTTTTGATTTCTCCTTTGATTTCTACATTGACCCAATAGTTGTTCAGTAGCATGTTGTTCAGTCTCCATGTATTTTTTATTTTTCCAGTTTTCTTCTTGTTGCTGATTTCTAGTTTCTTTCCATTGTGTTCAGAGAAGATGATTCAATCTTCTTAAATTTACTAAGACTTGTTTTGTGTCCCAGCATATGGTTCATCCTTGAGAAAATTCCATGTACACTTGAGAAGAATGTGTATTTGCTGCATTTGGGTGGAATGTTCTGTACAAGTATATCAAATCCATCTCATCTAATGTTTCACTTAAGCTGCTGTTTTCTTGTTGACTTTCTGTCTGGATGATCTACCCACTGATGTAAGTGGAGTGGGTGTTAAAGTCCCCCACTATTATTATGTTGCTATCAGTTTCTCCCTTTAGGTCTATTAATAATTGTTTTATATATTTTGGTGCTTCTATGTTAGGTGCGTATATCAATCACTGTTAAGTCTTCTTGATGAATTGTCCCCTTATTATTATATTCTGTCCATTTTTGTCTCTTGGTATGTTTTCTTGGCTTGAAGACTCTTTTGTCTGATATGAATATGTCTGTACCCACTTTCTTTTGGCTGCTATTTCTTTGGAGTATCATCTTCCATCCCTTCAGTTTGGGCCAATGTTTGTCTTTAGAGATGAGGTGAGTGAGTCTCCTGGAGGCAGCATATAGTTGGGTCTTGTTTGTTAATCTTTCTCACCACTCTGTGTCTTTTGATTGGTGGATTAAATTCATTTACATTTAGAGTGATTATCAATAAGTGAGAACTTAGTACTGTCATTTTATATTTTGTTTCTTGGTTTCTCCATCTCCATTTATTTCCTTTATGTTTCTGTCTGCCATTTTGGTTTGGTGGTTTTCTATGTTCCTCTCAGTTTCCTCCTTTTTTTTTTTTTAAATGTTTCATGTCTCTGCTCTAGTTTTATATTTTCTGGTTACCATGAAGTTTGTATAAACATCTCAGAGCTAAAACAGTCTCTTTCCTGCTGAAAGCATCTTATCTTCAGTTACCTATATGGGCTCCATTCTTTTCCTTTTCCCTTTTATGTTTTTGTTGTCTTAAATTATCCCTTTTTATGTGTGAGTTTTTTACCAAACTGAGATAGCTATAGTTATTTTTCTGCTTTCTTTTTTTTCTCCCTTTAACCTTTATACTTTAATAAAGTATTTAAAAACCTATTCTGATAGAGTGTAGCAATTTTATTGTTTTGTCTATTTATCACCTTCCTCAAAGTTTTGTGTATTTTTTGCTGTTTTGTTTCTGGTAAAAAAGCTGTTTTCAGCATCTCTTGTAAGGCAGGTCTAGTGTTGATGAACTCCCTCAGATTTTGTTTGGGACAATCTGTTTTCTCCTTTACATCTGAATGATAACTTTGCTGAATATAGTATTCTTGGGTGACAGTTTTTATCTTTCAGTATTTTGAGAATGTCGTCCTATTCCCTCATGGTTTCTGCTGAGAAATCTGCTGATAGTCTATGGGGGTTCTTTTGTTGGTTACTGTTCTTTTTTTCCCTTGCTGCCTTTAAAATTGTTTTTTTGTCATTGACTTTTGACAATGTTAATATTACATGTCTTGGAAAAGGTCTTTTGGTTTTGAGGTAATTTGGTGTTCTCTTAGCTTCATGACCTTGTATATGCAGTTCTTTCCCTAGGCCTGGGAAGTTGTCAGCTATTATTTCTTTAGATAATCTCTCTGATCCCTTCTCCCTTGCTTCTCCTCATGGTATACCCATTATCCCAGTGTTACCCTTCCTAAAAGATTCAGATAGCTCTTGTGGGATTTCCTCACTTTTAAAATATCTTATTTCTCTTTCCTCTTCTACTTATAACATTTCTAGATTTCTATCTTTGGGCTTACTAATTCTCTCTTCCACATGGTCTGCTCTATTTCCAGTGCTCTCTAATGCATTCTTCTTCTCATTTATTGTGTTCTTCAGCTCCAAAATTTCTGTTTGGTTCTTCTTTAAAGTTTCAACCTCTTTGATAGAGTATTCCTTTTGTTCATTAATTTTATTCCTTAGCTCATTAAACTGCCTCTCTGAGTTTTCTTTTTCTCATTGAGTTTCTTCATGACAGTTATTTTGAATTCTCTATCAGTTAGATCATAATCTTCTTTAAGTTGGTTTCTAGAGAATTGTCTTTGTTTTATTTTTTGTGGTATAGTGTTGCTGTTGTTCTTCGTGTTGCTTGATGAATTGTTCCTCTGCTGGTGCATTTGAAATTAAATGACAGATTAGGAGTTAGACTTCTTTCTCTGATTTCTAGTAGGAGGCACTATCACACAGGTTTTTTGTTTCTTTTACCTGAGCTGCCTCTGGTTATATTTGAGAGTGACACTTTCCAACCTCCAACCTCTTTGTAAAAGGTGTGGCTCACAGGGGTCGTTTCTGACTTGCTTCTGCCAGAGACTCTGTTGTCCCTGGGATGGTAGGCTCTTTCCTTGCATCTGGGATCCCCTGAGACACAGGCTTTGCTATAGGGGGAGGGAGACAGAAAGAGAGGAGCCAGGGTTTTGCAGGCACCTCTACCATATCTGTTGTTTTAAGGTTCAGGGGCTCTGCCACTGCAGATGGGGAGGGCAGGTACCAGGGTCATGGGTGCCTCAGCTTCTGGAGGGTTGGGGTCCCAGGCTCCAGTGCAACTGCTGCCCAGTTACCTGTTTCTGTGAGCATTTGTATGGTTGAGTAGATGGAGTTGTGTGCGCCATCTTTCCTGCTGCTACTGGATTCTCTGTAGCTGTGGGCCCCATTGCTATGGTCAGAGGGCTATGAGTACAGGCACTGTCTCTGTTGTTCCCTCAGTTCCACTTCCTCTATGTGATTCAGTCCACCCACCTTTTGATGTACAGATGTTTGGAATTCTCTGTCATCCTGTTGTGTTGGGCAGAGGCAGCTTTGTTGAGTTATGGATGTTTTAATAGTTGTAGATTGAAGGGGAGGGGCAAAAGTAGTTTTTCACTCCACCATGTTTCTGACGTCACTCCTGGGTTGCAACTCTTAAGAGAGGTTTGTGAACTGAAATTGCTTTGGCCTCCTTTTGTCAGAATGCCTTTCCTTCCCATGGGAGAATAAGATAACTTAGAGCTTAGAACTTATGTTTTCCAATGTCAAGGTAGTTTGAGAACAAAACTTCTGTATGAATTCTACCCTACAAGCTGCTAGAAGATAGCATCTTGTGATCTTTCAGGCATTTAGAAATTGTTGATTTTATGTAGTTAGATGGATAATATTATTTAATATTCTTTAATGAGTCTTTTCTAACAATCTCTGTCTTTATTGAGTCTCCAGAGGCAAAACCATCTTAGAAAGATGATTGAACACAATTACAGAGAGTGAGCTGAAGGCATGCACACTTCAAGGTGTTGTATAATTTTAAAGGATTAAAAAACATAGTTCAAGAGTTGTGATATAAGTGAAATGGGGATAGAATATATTATTCACACTGCAACTTAGATTTCAGAGAAAATGTAATTTTGAAAATTTGTTTTTTTGTATCTCTTAATCCCCTACCCCCATATTTCCCTCCCTCTGTCCCTCTCCCCACTGGTAACTACTAATTTTTTCTCTATATCTATTTCTTTTTTGTTATATTTATTAGCTTTTATTTTTTAGATTCCACATATAAGTGATATCAGACAGTATTTGTCTTTCTCTGTCTGACTTATTTCACTTAGCATAATGTCCTCCAAGTTTATACATGTTGTTGCAAATGGAAAAATTTCCTTATTTTTTATGGTTAAGTAGTATTCCATTGTATGAGTGTGTGTGTGTGTGTGTGTGTGTGTGTGTGTATTCCACATCTTCTTTATCCATTCATCTGCTGATGGACATTTAGGTTACTTCCATATCTTGGTAATTGTAAATAATGCCACTATAAACACTGGGGTGCTTGTATCTTTCTGAATTACTGTTGTTTCTTTTGGATATATACCTAGGAGTGGAATTGTTGGGTCATAGAGTAGTTCTATTTTTAGTTTTTTGAGAAATCTCCATATGGTTTTCCACAATGGCTACACCAATTTACATTCCCACTAACAGTGTACAAGAGTTCCATTTTCTCCACATCCTTGCCAACATTTAATATTTGTGTTCTTTTTTATGATAGCCATTCTGACAGGTGTAAGGTGATATCTCATTGCGGTTTTGGTTTGTATTTCCCTGATGATAAGTGATGTTGAGTATCTTTTCATGTGCCTGTTGGCCACCTGCATTTCCTCTTTGGAAAAAATGTCTATTCAGTTCTTCTACCTATGTTTTAATCAGGTTTTTTGTTTTTTGGATGTTGAGTTGTATAAACTGTTTACATATTTTTGATAGTAACCACTTATTGTTCAAATTATATGCAAATGTTTTCTCCCATTCAATTGGTTGTCTTTTTGTCTTGTCAATGGTTTCCTTTGCTGTGTAAAAGCTTTTAAGTTTAAGTAGGTCTCATTTGTTTATTTTCACTTTTACTTTCTTTGCTTTAGGTGACAGGTCCAAAAAATATTGCTATGATTTATGTCAAAGAGTGCTCTGCCTATGTTTTCCTCTAAGAGTTTTATAGTATCCAGTCTTACATTTAGGTCTTTAATCCATTTTGAGTTTATTTTTGTATATCATGTTAGAGAATTTCTAATTTCATTCTTTTACATGTAGCTACCTAGGTTTTCCAGAGCCAACTATTGAAGAAACTATATTTTCTCTATGTATATTCTTGCCTCCTTTGTCATAGATTAATTGACCATAAGTATGTGGGTTTATTTCTGGGCTCTCCATTGATCTATGTGTCTGTTTCTGTGCCAGTACCATACTGTTTTGGTTACTGTAGCTTTGTAGTATAGTCTGAAGTCAGGGATTGTGATTCCTCCAGCACTGTTCTTCTTTCTCAAGTTTCTTTTGACTATTTGCGGTCTTTTGTGTTTCTATACAGATTTCAAAATTATTTGTTCTAGTTTTGTGAAAAATGCCACTGGTATTTTGATAGGGATTGCATTGAATCTATAGATTGCCTTGGATAGCATGGTCATTTTAACAATATTAATTCTTCCAATCCAAGAACATGGTTTATCATTTCACCTGTTTGTGTCATCCTCAGTTTTTTCATCAGTGTCTTACAGTTTTCCAAGTACAGGTCTTTTACCTCCTTAGGTAGGTTTATTCCTAAGTATTTTATTCTTTTTCATGGAATGGTAATTGAGATTTTTTCCTTAATTTCTATTTCTGATAGTTCATTGTTAGTGTATAGAAATGAAACAGATTGCTGTGTATTAATTTTATATCTTGCAACTTTACCCAGTTCATTGATGACCTCTAGTAGTTTTCTGGTAGTGTCTTTAGGATTTTCTGTGTATAGCATCCTGTCATAGTGACAGAAGTAAAACAGTGATGGTTTTACTTCTTCCTTTCCAATTTGGATTCCTTTTATTTCTTTTTTTTTCCTCTGATTGGTGTGACTAAGACTTCCAATACTATGTTGAATAAAAGTGGTGAGAGTGGACATCCTTGTCTTGCACCTGATCTTAGAGGAAAAGCTTTCACCTTTTCAATGTTGAGTAAGATGTTAACTGTGGGTTTGTCATATTTGGCCTTTATTACGTTGAGGTATGTTCCCTCTATGCCTACTTTCTGGAGAGTCTTTATCATAAATGGATGCTGACTTTTCTCACAAGCTTTTTCTGCACCTATTGACATGATCAAATGATTTTTATTCTTTAATTTTTTAATGTGGTGTAACACATTGATTGATGTGTGGATATTGAAAAATCCTTTCATCCCTGGGATAAATCCCACTTCGTCATGGTGGATGATCCTTTTAATGTATTGTTGGATTCAGTTTGCTTATATTTTTTGAGGATATTTGTATCTATGTTCATCAGTGATATTGGCCTATAATTTTCTTTTTTTGTGATATCTCTGTCTGGTTTAAGTATCAGGGTCATGCTGCCTTCATAGAATGATTTCAGAAGTGTTCCTTCCTCTGCAATTTTTTGGAATAGTTTTAGAAGGATAGGTGTGAACTCTTCTCTAAATGTTTGGGGTAGAATTCACCTGTGAAGCCATCTGGTCCTGGAGTTGGGTTTGTTGAGAGTTTTTAAATTACTAGTTCAATCTCATTACTGGTAATTGGTCTGTTCATGTTTTCTATTTCTTCCTGGTTTAGTCTTGGGTGCTTGCACCTTCTTAAGAATTTGTCCATTTCTTCTTGGTTGTCCATTTTATTGGCATATAGTTGTTCATAGTAGTCTCTTTTGATCCTTTGTATTTCTGTGGTGTTGGTTGTAACTTCTCCCTTTTCTCTTCTGATTTTATTGATTTGGGCCTTGTCGCTTTTTTCCTTGATGAATCTGGCTAAAATTTTATCAATTTTGTTTATCTATTCAAAGAACCAGCTTTTATTTTCATTGATCTTTTCTATTATTTGTCTCTATTTCATTTATTTCTGCTTTAATCTTTATTATTTCTTTCCTTCTACTAACTTTGGGTTTTGTTTGTTCTTCTTTTTCTAGTTCCTTTAAGTGTAAGGTTAGTTGTTTTTATTTGAGATTTTTCTTTTTCCTGAGGTAAGCTTACAACAACTCTCATTTTAATCTAACAATTTTCATGGGTCAGAAGTCAGGGAATTGCTCAAGTGGATCCTCCATTTAGGGGCTTACAAGGCTATCTATATTCAAGGCTGGCTGTCTGCATTTTCATTTGAAGGTTTAGTTGGTAGCCTGAATGTAAAAATTGCTTTCAATGTTGCATTTGTCTAGATTATAGAAATCTTTGCCTTACTAAATCCACAGACATTCAAGAGATTAAATTAATTAGGATTGACTATAAAATCTTTGGTTATACCAGAATTATCATGTTATTATTTAGTTTAAATGACAGAGACAGAATCATATTCTTGATACCTTAGAATGAAGAATGTATGTGAAGATTTTTTTCTAATCAAGAATTCACTGACATCAATAGAAATGGATCTGATTTCTGTGAAGATATATCTCTATCTATCTATGTATCCTATTTCAGGATATAATAGGACTTCTCAATAGATTTTTGTTAATATTTTTGGAATAAATATATTTATTCTCTGATTTACCCTGCATTTCACTAGCTAAAAGTTTATCTTTGAGATAGATTTTATTGAAGCAATTAATAGTTTCTCTTATATCAAGACAGTTAAAAGTTGGTAGCTATTTAAGAGGAGAAATGTAAATAAACATACAGTTTACCCATTACATGAAATTTTTCTCCTTAAGAGATTAGTAGTCAGTGAAAAGATAAAAAATTGTGGTATCATCTTGAGAATCAAGTGATTTGAAAACCTGGTTAATGTTGCTATTATAAATTCTGTTTGAGAAATATTTTTTCAGACTTCATCAAATGTCAAAACAGGGAGATGCCGGCCTTTAATCACCTACCACCATATACAAGCTGCCATAGCAGCAAGAAATAAACTGTCATCAGTTAGTGTGATAGACCAGTGTTATCTCAAAATACATTTAAAAATGTGAATTATAAGTGGTATATGGCATAGTTTCTAATTCTGTGCCATCAAGCTTTACAAAGTGTGTTGTTTGATGCATTTTCTTGGTATGAGGTATGTTCTAATTCCTGTTGCCTTGGAGAAAACTCCCAATAGTGTGTGCATTTTATTTTTATCATTTGTCCAATGACCTTGGGAATGTGGTCATCAGGTATGAATGTCCCTGTGTTATAACTTAATCCTCTTGCCTTTTTATATATATTCCTCCCAGCCTACTTTCTTCAAATTCTTGAATTAATTTTTAGCCACAAAATTAAAATATCGAGGTTTGAGATACACAAATAGGACACTGGGGGCAAATGAAGAAATAGTTAGACCTCTGAGATTTGAGAACTGGTATATGTAACATGCATTGTATTTTTCTCTATATATAGTCAGCCCTCCATATGAACAGGTTCTGCATCTATGAGTTCTGCAACCATGGGTTCAACCAACTGGTAGATCAAAAATATTTGGGAAAAAAATTCCTGAACTTTCCAAAAAGCAGAACTTAAATTTGCCATGCTCTGGTAACTATTTACATTGCATTTACCTTGTGTTAGATACTACAAGTAATCTAGAGATGATTTAAAGTATATGTGAGGATTGTATAAGTTATGTGCAAATACTATGCCATTTTATATAAGGGACTTGAGCATCAGCAAATTTTGGTATCTGTGGAGGTCCTGGAACCAACCACCCCAAGGATGAGGATACAAAGAGAGCAGTGTATACATGATCTTGAAGAATGACCCCATTGTGCATGGTTTGCTGGAGAAATATCAAGCCTAAGGAAAACTGGGTACTATATTCTATTCCAGTGGTCAGTCTTGAACTGTGAGTTTCCTCATCAATACTTGAAAGAATTTCCTTGAAGTCCCTTTAGAATCAAAGCATACGCAAGGAATTTCTGCATTGATTCCATGGTGCTCTAACAAATTTGCTACGGTTCTCATTAAATCCCATTGAATGAATGAATAGGTTGGTTTGGCAATTCTGGATAACTTTGTAGGTTTCAAGATGCTCATGAATTATACTCAGTTGGCAAAATCTTTTGATAGGGTAAAGAAATTGTGGGTGGTATTTATGGTCATATTTATACTTTCTCCATATAGCTTTTATTAGTATTGAGTAATTTGACCTATAATTTAGTAACAATGTTGCACACTTTTCTGTTGCCCTTCGTAATTTGTAGTGACTTTTGGGAAGTAGTTTTATATTTATACATTATTATCATTCATTTGGAAAAATTATAGCCTTCTTATTTTAAAATATTAAGAGAACTAATAAACAAAGTTTAAAAAAATTCATTCTGCATTGGGTAACATAAAATGAGGAACACCATGTTAGGTGTAAGGATGACATAAGTGATGGTCCCTGACCTCCCAGTTTATAGTCTAAGAGATACATGAGGGAAATTTTTGTCTTTGATTTTTATTTATTTTTATTATAAATGATTTTACTTTCTTGACATAAAGACATAGGGCATCATGAGGAATGCAGTGTATTTCAGAAATAGATTGTTAGATTGGAAAATATGACAACGTTTGAAGATATTTATTGGACTTAGGAATGCTTATAAGTCTGAACATGAGACAGAATCTGAGCATGTTGTTTTTTTAGCCAGAAGTTTTATAAATATTTGAATTTGAATATTTTTGGTTGGGGAATGCATTCTCCTGTTTTACACTTTGCCACTCCCTCCCAGCTTTATTTCCTGGCTTTGACTTCCTGCCTTGCCCCTTAGCATTTGAGGTTGCATTTCCTAGTTTACACTGCAAATATCAATGAAGATTATAGAATTATAGAATTTCCTGCTTGAGAGTTATAAATGACATTTAATTTTAAATTGAATTAAAGATAAGGAGAATAAATCATATTTCCTAAAGCTAATATTCAATTAAAATGTATAAATCTGGCTATACCAATGGGTATGTTGTGCTCATTCTGATTAGGCATTTCATTCTTTCTAGTGGTTGGGTCTATACTGTACTAGTTGTATCATATTTTGAATATCAACCCTGATTAACATAATTCCAACTGGGTGTATTTGTGTGTGTATGTGTATGTGCAATCCATTTCTATCTAGTGCAAGCACTCTGCATGCCATGTTTTCTATGAGATAGAATCCTTCAACATCAGTAGGCTCCTTGTTTAACTTTACTTCCTGCACTAACAATGACTTTTTGTTCAAGGATGGCAAGAGATCAATTAAAAAGAAAGAAGAATGTTAATCCAAGATGGAATACACCCACCCTAATTGAAGAATGGTGAACAAGAATCTGGTCAATGAATTATAACCTCATTTTAAAATTCGTTCATCCATTTGATAATTAATTCTGATGGCATCTTACATAATCATCAGAGGCTGTCCCTGCAAAGTGCATGAAGGTAAATGAACCTCTACTTGAAGCTTGACATCTATCTTTGGCTCACTGTTGAAGAACACATTATAATGAAGCAACAGACAGGATGCCTGATCACTCAAGTTCGGTGAAGAAGCAAGAAAGATTAATAACACTGCTGTGTAATGGAATAATGTCAGGTAAGAAACACTGTATCCTCTACCTTCAAAAGTGTTCTTTAATCCTGTGGATTTACAAATACTTCATTTTCATTTTGTGAGTAGAAAAAAATATTAACTTCTCATTTGAGTATGATTTCTAACTTTAGTAAAAGTAGAGAGAAGGGAATAATAAAAATTCTTGTTAGTGAGAGAAGTTTGCCATTGGAGTTGCCTCTTCACCTAGTTAAATTTCAAGAATAAATTAGGAAAATGAAGGGCTTTATCATCAGAACGTGAAGCCAGTCCATAAATAAGAGTCAGGGGCTGATCCAAGAGAGTCTCCAGGCATGCATTACCAAAGATAAGAATAGTTTTCGCAGCCTCTGAAGTTGGTCCCTGTTGCTTACAGAGCCTTGTGCACTAATAGATGCCCCTTGGGGAGTACAGTGCTCTTTAGTGGTCACTTGCCATCAGCTATGCTCAGGGAACTAAGTATACTGCTGACCTCTCTGAGGTGTACTACTAAAAGTAAGTCACAGTCTTGATAAGGAGTTTAGAGGGTGCGCTAATGAATGTTCCAATCACAGAAGCCTCTTTTCTTTAAACCTCCCTCAACCAAGGGATTTATACAAATTTAATATCACCCAATTTTCTCAATATTTAAATACGACCCTTTCCTCTTGGAGTTTGGAATTCATCCAAAGGTAAGGAGTTGTGTTGGTTCTCTAACAAGCTCCAGAACAATGGGATTGGCCCTTTGGTGAAGTTCTGCTCCTCTCACTGGTTTTGATCTTCTTTGAGTGCCTTTTTCTATTTCAGTCACCACAAGTGGGAGATTTATTTTTTATTAAGTCTTTAACTTTTGACTTCTTAGTGAAATAAAATACCACCCTGCTAGAAATGGACATATTTTATTGTTAGCAATTGCTGACAAATGCAAGCTTATGCCTGTCTCCTTAAAGCAATCTATTCAACACTAAAATCAACATGATAACTCAAAACTCCCATCTCTTCTCAAGGCAAGATATTCACAAACAAAATACTTGCTACATAAATATACTTGACAACTAGCAACGCCCAATTCCTCTATTCTGAAGGCAAAATAATCAGAAACAAAAGTGGGTTTGTGTGTGTGTGTGTGTGTGTGTGTGTGTGGTACGCGGGACTCTCCCGTTGCGGAGCACAGGCTCCGGACGCGCAGGCTCAGCGGCCATGGCTCACGGGCCCAGCCGCTCTGCGGCATGTGGGATCTTCCCGGACCTGGGCACGAACCCGTATCCCCTGCATCGGCAGGCGGATTCTCAACCACTGCGCCACCAGGGAAGCCCAGAAACAAAAGTTTTAAAGAAAATCCGTATACCTTCATTTGAGGTTTAAGGATTGCCTTGAGTGCTAGAGACTGAGACTGAGAGCAGATATTAGATCAGCAGAGTAAAGGAAGAGAGAAATGAGTGCAAAGGGACCTGGATTTTTCTGTTCTTATAAATTTTAAAAAATTCTTGACAACCCAGAATCATCCTTAGATCACTTCTTTTCCTGTCTAGCTTTTTCTTTGTAACTTTAATTATCTTTGCTGCTGCCTGTGTCTCTTACCTTTTTAATGTAATGTCTTAATAGTTAATGTTGAGATGTGCTTTTGGAGAGATAGTTTCAAGGTTCAGCTGTAAAATCATCATTCATAGTGTAAGGAATCATGTGGCTGAACCCCAAGACATCAAATAGAAAATAGATTTATGACACAAAAAAGAAAAAAACTTGGCCATTGACTTTTATGGAGAACAAAGATGAAATCTTTAATCTTTTAATCTTTACAGGAAAAGGACCTACTCATTTAAAATAGATATAGAGAAGTGAATTGCAAGTGAAGTGCTCATATACAAATCTAGGACTTCTAAAACATATTAAAATGTTTGTTCATCTTTTGTAGACCTTGTATACTTCTGTCTCCTGAGCCAGCAATTGAACCTAGGTTCTGAATGTAATGGAAGTCACTGATCACTATCAAGTTTATTGTTTTATTTTCATAGCAAGTAACAGTCGTAACAGTTATTGCTGTCCCAGTAAGGAAGTCTAACTATTTCACATAAATGAAACACCACATAATAAGATATTAAATCATATGAAACAAACCTGACTTTTGAACCAATTGTCACCTAAGGACAGTGGATGGTAATTTCGCCTTATGATTCTATGGGTAGCTAATTTATTATTTTCTCATGTACTTGGCTTATTATAGAGCCCTGCAACTCTTTCAGAGCTCCACCACTTGTTTGTCAGATCATTAACTAAAAATGTAAAAACTGGTTACTATTGTGTCATCTGCTTAATTACACAGAAATAAACCACATTTTTCTATCACTTTGCTTGGTATCTTCTGCACTCGTAGCCATAATACATTGCAAATATATAGGTTTCTCTTCAGCCAAGACCTGTCATTGTCCTTTCAGACTTCAGCATTCATGTTAATGACTCTGATCATTCTGATCTCATCAATCTTTCATGTCTTCCACTCTAATGATCTTGATCTATTCTTTATTAAGTGTATAGAACTTTTCTATAGCTCAGATTCGACTTACCAAAGATCTGGAACACTGACATTATGTCTCTGACCATTCTTTCTCCTACTTCCATTTTTTCCTCCTCTTTTTCAAGTGCATTATGACATCATTTCCCTCACCTCTCTGAATATTTCCAAGACATTTCCTTCTGTTATTATTTGCTTCTCTCTGTATATTCTGAACTTAATGGTCACATACTTCATAGATACCCATTAACCATGAAATCACAAATATACATTTCCAGTTTAAACTTCTCTCCTGAGCTACAAACACAAATTTCCAACACGTTTCCTGAATTTCTCAAATATACTTTCAAATCAGAGATCTTGCATACATCTTCATCTTGCATTCTCTATCATACTTTATTAAGTCATTGAGAATAGAATCCTTGTCATATCCATTTCTCTTATATTTTGTAATTATTTTTTCTGTCACCAAGATTTGTTAATTCTACCTATTCATAATGCTTTACTCAGTGTTTCTAGAAGAAATATAATCTCCTTTATCTTCTTCCCTAGGATATTCTATTTATCCTTTTTTGAAAACACAGACCACACTTTACAGTACTTTTGTTGGGTCCCAAATTTAATCCAATTGAACAGATATTTGTTGAGCATGTATTTTATGCCAGGCACTATGTTGAGAACTTGGAATATGTCAGTGAACAAAACAAAAATTCCTGCCCTTATGGGAAGGGAGACAGATAATGAGTAATGTACATCATAAGTAAGTTAGCTACATGGTATGTTAAAAAAATGATAAGGTTATGAAAAAGAGAAAAAAATGAGAGCTGGACAAAGGGAATCAGGAGTCTGGCTGGTATTGGGGGCCAGTTTAATTTGAAATAGAATGGGTAAGATAGACCTTGTTTAGGAGATAATTTGAGCAAAAACATGAAGATAGTGAGGGGATGTCACCCATGTGACAATCTGGAGAATGAACTAAGGAAAGGAAAGAGATAGTGCAAGACCCTAGCTTTGAGTGTGCCCAGTTTGTAACAAGGGGAAGAAAACTAGGAGATGAAGTGAGAGAGATAGCAGAGGCTACATTATGTAGGGCCCTACAGGCCCTCAGGGACACTGGCTTGTACTCAGAACAAAAGGTAACCATTGGAGGATTCTGAACCGAGGAGTGACAAATATTATATTATTTACATTTTGCAGGGATCATTCTGGTTGCTGTGTTAACAGACAGGAGGGGAGCAAAGGGAAAAACAGAAATGCATGCTAAGCATGATACAGAATGGAACTACGATGGTAACAATGAAGGAGTTCAGAAGTGATCAGATTCTAATTCTATTCTGAGGGCAGAGCCAATAGGACTTCCTGGTATTTGGGATATGGGCTGTGAAGGAAAGGAAGGAATCGACAATGATTCCAAGAATTTTGACCTGAGCAACTCAAAGTATGGAATTGTCCTCACTTGAGAAAGTTGTAGATAAGAGCAAGTGTGGAGGGTAAGATTAACAGTTCAATTTTGGATATGGTAACTTTTTGGATATAGTAAGTTTGAGATATCTATTAGACAACCAAGTGAAGCTGCTGAGAAGATTATTGAATGTATGAGATTAGAATTCAGGAGAGAGATCTGAGCTGAGATGGATATATATATATCTCATACATAAAATGTGTAGCCATGGAACTTAATGAAGTCACCAAGAAGGAGAGAGTTTGGGGCTCTTCTACATTAAGAAATCAGTGAGAAGAAAAAGAATTATCAAAGAAAATGGAGAAGAAGTGATTAGTGATTCTGTAGGAAAACCAAGAGAAGATGATGTCTCGGATGACAAGTGAAATAAGTACATGGAGGGAATGCAAGTTATTCACTGCAATAGGGGTGACTTGAGATGATGACTAAGAGTGAGTGCTGGATTTACTAACACGGAGGTCATAGGGAAAATACTGTAGAAGTGGCAGTTAGAACCCAGAGAATCTCCAAGCTCAATACTATAAAGACTGTGGGAAACAAAAAGAGAAAAGAAAAAAAAAATCCAACACTTGAAATGCTTGCAAGGGAAGGAGTATTCTAAGGGAATAAACAGCCTTTTGTTAAAGCTGGAAAATGAAGAAAATATTCAGAAATATTAAGATGGAGGGTTTTGATGATGCTGAATGGTGAATTTCAGAGGAGAGAGTGGAAGAGTTTTTGAAGTTTGGGTGAAAGTGGGGGAAAGAGAGGATGTGATTTGTATCTACTAGTGGAGATTAGGGTGCAGGTGATGGATGATATCTTGGGATTCTGAATTCTTATGGTAACATTATAGAAAATAAAGGGAATAATGAGATTAGTCCTGTTGGAATCAACACAGATTGTGGCAAAGGTGTGAGTTTTGGGGATAGGAAGTGGTTAGATTTGGGGGTTCCTTCTTGAATCCACTGATCTAGGGTCAAGATGATAGTTAAAGCCATCTTGAGATGTAGTCTTAGCCTCATTACACAGACTTCCTCTTGACCTCTGATAAAGGGGGCAGAAGATCTAGAGGAGGCTTGGTATTAATTCCAGTCATTTAGTTGAGGAACAAACTTATACCAAACCTGGAGGCTCCACCTTAACCCCTTTAATGACACTGATAGCTGAGGAAGCTGAGCATCACTCTCTCTCTCTCTCTCTTTTATTGAAGTTTAGTTGATTTACAATGTTGTGTTAATTTCTGCTGTACAGCAAAGTGATTCAGTTATATACATATATATTATTTTTCATATTCTTTTCCATTATGGTTTATCACAGGATATTGAATATAGTTCCCTCTGCTGTTTATCCATTCTATATATAATAGTTTGCATCTGTTAATCCCAAACTCCCAATCCTTCCCGCTTGTGCTGTTCTCTCTTAACTCCGGACCACAGCTGTAAAAGGCCTAGGGGTGCTGTGGTCCAAGTAAACAGAGACCATTTATCTTGGGTTTAGCCAATTATTTCCAATTGATTGGATGACCTGAGAGTTCACATCTGCTTGCACAGGGCCTGAGGTGCCTCTTTGGAAAGGATGTATGCTGAGGGTAGAATGATACAGGCACAGTAAACCAGGTCAATAACAAAGCTGGGTACTAGGAAAAGAGTAGGTTA
The DNA here is from genome assembly GCF_002837175.3 of Physeter macrocephalus. Taxonomy (NCBI): domain Eukaryota; kingdom Metazoa; phylum Chordata; class Mammalia; order Artiodactyla; family Physeteridae; genus Physeter; species Physeter macrocephalus. Next base: position 117,337,492 of record NC_041221.1, read on the forward strand.
TAAATAAACATTGAAGGTACCATGTTCTGGATGTGAGATCGCAGTGCCTGTCAGAAACTGCAGAACACAAGTGCCATCTGGGAAGAACAGAATAGAGTACCTGGCAGACACCAGAAATATTAGCGGGGCCTCAGCATGGAGTCGAAGTCCATGCTTCAGCAATCAGATAAGAACTAGTGAAATTAGAGTTATTATTGTTAATATGAACTCCATTTACTACCAATAGACTAATGAAGCTTGGACAAATTTGTGTTACATAGTAATGAAAACAAATTTCTCCACTCTGCTGGCCCATGAGCTTGGAGGGAAAGGGTTATGCTTGTATTCCCCACCGAATGCAGTTTAATGAATTTGTTGAATTGGTTACATAAAACGATTAGAAATGTCTTCTTATGCCTCTATGTGATGTTGCAGATGCTTTGTCAATGTTCAGAAGTCTCCCATAACACTTTTGAGAGAGAGGGAATAAGAAAAGAAACCCAAGTTATGTTCATGGGACAAGTAGCCTCACTAACTGAGTCAATTATTTTTTCTAGCGAAAACAATGTAGGTCATACAAGAAATTTCAAATAAAATGTTACAGAGTATGCTCTGACCCTTGTTTCACATCTTAAACAGTATTTTAAATACTGTTAAAATACTTAAATAGTATAATGTGACAAAGTTGTGAACATGAGGTTAATGACGAATAAAGTTTTGGCTTAAATTTCCTTATACCAGAGAAAAATGGTGAATTTCCATAATATTTCCTAGCTGACAGGCCACATACACAAGATAAGAGGGAGTAAAAGTGTAGAATAAATTAATAAGGCAACCAAATAAATATGGATGAGAAAGAAAACAAATTCATAAGGGTATGTCACTTAAGATTAGAAATTTGAAGAAATAGAAAAAAAAAAGAGAGAGAGAGAGAGAGAATCTAAAGATAGTAAGAAAGAATGGAGCAAGTGAAGACTTTCTTTCTCCAAGGGCCTTCCTTGACTATTCTGTCTTAACATATCCCCTTTTTATTTTCTAGTGACTTGGACCATAGCCTTGACTTGTAGGTTTGTTTACTTGTTTGTGGTCTGTCTCCCTCACTAAGTGGAAAGCTTTACAAAGGCAGAAGCCATGCTGTGCTTTATCCATCATTGTGTCCTTACAACAAAGCACAATGCCTAGTGCATAGTAGGCACAAATATTGGTTGAATAAATGAATGAATGAACAAACGAATGAATGCGTAGAAAGAATGTGTTATAAACTCATGATTTTACATTTTGATAATGTATCAGTAGCAAAGATAATTCCCCAAAAGTAATTTATTCAAATACAGTTATGCCTTTCTGTCCCAATAATAAAGACAAATACTCTTGGCATAACACAACAATTTCTGAGAGATCATTAGTGAGAAAATTGCACTTATTTATAGCCTTCTGGATATGAGAGGTGACCTAGGATCCTGCTGAGTAGATCAGAGAGATAACCTTAAGTTACATCAATAATCCTAATGTCAGAGTCCTGGTGACATAAAAGGTTCTGTGGTATGGATATAAATACAGAAAATAAATCATATTTAAAGACAAATAATTGGCAAATTATGCTAAGTCTAAGTTTCCCCAAAGCAATCCCATAAAATCACAATTTCTAGATAAGTGAGTTGGCAAAATTTGCTCTTTTGGATGTTCTCTTGCTCCCACATGGTCTGGTTGTTCCTATTATGGGATTGCATGGTTCATGAGTTGATGTCATACTGAACACTCTAGTTATTAACTCAGAGAGCCTATGAGTTAGTCGCCATCTGGGGGAGGTAGACACTGTGTGGGCAGTGAGGTGTCAGATCAAGTCTTTTTCCTCTCTTCCATTGCTACTATCTTTAGCAGTTTAAGCAGTTGAAGATACACACAGCTCAGCCACGAGCCACCACGCATTGTGTATCTCCTCACATTGTGACATCTCTGCTTCCTTTGAAGTTGCATTTTTATTATTCTATTCAAGAAAAGCAAATATCCCAGACTCTGCCTTCGGAGATTGAAAACTCAGCTAGAGTGACCATGAGTTGCTGCTTGCTGGTTTATAACTCTTGTTTTGGCATATTTATTAGTGCTCCTCCTTTTTTAAAAATTGATTTTATTGAAATATAGTTGACTTAAAATGTTGTGTTAGTTTCTGCTGTACAGCAAAATGATTCAGGTATACATCTATATATGTTCTTTTTTAATATTCGCTTCCATTATGGTTTATCAGAGGATACTGAATATAGTTCCCTGTGCTATACAGTAGGACCTTGTTGCTTATCCATTCTATATGTAATAGTTTGCATCTGCTAATCCCAAACTCCCAATCCATCCCTCCCCTATCCTCCATCCCCCTTGGCAAACACAAGTCTGTCCTCTATGTCTGTGAGTCTGTTTCTGTTTCATACATAAGTTTATTTGTGTCATATTTTAGATTCCACATATAAATGATGTCATATGGTATTTGTCTTTCTTTGACTTACTTCACTTAATATGATAATCTCTAGGTCCATCCATGTTGCTGAAAATGGCATTATTTTATTCTTTTTTATGGCTGAGTACCATTTCATTGTATACATGTACCACATCTTCTTTATCCATTCATCTGTTGATGGGCATTTGGGTTGTTTCCATATCTTGTAATAGCTCCTCCTTTTGATCTCAAGAGTGTCCTGAGCTGGATTATAAATTAGCCCTAATGGGGAATTGTTCCTCAAGAGGCTGTTCTGGTTTCCAAAATCTAGAAAAGAATCACCAATTAGTATTAAATCATAGTAGATCCTGGCAAAGTACATGCAAAATATCCAGAAATAACAATGCAGGTTACTGACACTCATTTTTGATAAAGCATTTTAAAGCAGGTTTCTAAATATTCATGATTTATGGGTTTGTCTGGCTGCTCCTAGGTATCAGCACTGGTGGAAGCCAGGTATATCAGCTGACTTTAGGTGCAACTGGTAGGTCTCTTGAAAATCTTAGGGATAATTCTTCAGAATCCATATCCTATATATCTCTCTAATAAAGCAAAATATAAATGAAATGTCCAAGTAACCCATAAATAGAAGAATAAGGTAGTTTATAAAATTTAAAGTCAGATTTCTGCTAGCAAAATAAACCCTATAGTATCTTACATGTCATCATTATTATAATATCAACCTTCATCCTCCTTGAGTGTACAAAATGAAAGCAGCATTGATGAATGAGGAGAGCTGTTCTGTGTACTACGTATGAAGTGTGTGTGTGGGGGTGTGTATTTGCAGGCATTTTGTTCAGCAGACACTGAGCACTTGTTCTAGGCTACAACCTTCATCCTTCGTTAGTTTCTTCAGATTGGAGGAGAGCAATTCTGCAGAAATGTGATTACCTTATTTTTATTCTTTTTCCTGTTAACTTCATATTATAGGAAGCAAAATATTTCTTTGCCTTTCTATACCTTTACTCTGTTAAAGGTCAGTTCTTTTATGTTTGCCTCACGAAAAGAACTTGTTCAGTAGATGGCTTTCTAAGGATTCACATTTTTGACTAAAGGTACATGTTTCCTGTGCATATTTTCACACCATAAATTAAGCAGATTTTACCTTTAATCACAATTTTCTTTCTTTCTTGATGAGTAAGTAGGGTACTGGAGGAAATAATTTCTTGAATCTTTTTTTTTCTTGTTTTTACCTAGAGTGAATAGAGATAGTAAGCTTCAAAGGAGCAGGAATCATGCTCATTTTATTCAGCATTTATACATAGCTCCCATCATAATGGATTGCAGATGCTAGCTGCCCAATTAATATTTGTTCAATGAATGAATTGTCTGGTGGGTTCTAATAATCATAGATTTAAGCCACAGTCATATTCTACAATCCCAGCCTTTGATTTTTTGATACTTTGATACTTTTACAACTTCTATTTTCTAAATAAGAATGATCTTTTCCTTAAACCATTCCACAAGATTTACTTTCTATTTCACTCAGGGTAAAGAAAATCAAGATAACATATTGATAAGGATGTAGAATAGTTTGCTAGATCATTTGTTAGCTAATGTGATTCAAATTCTTGATTCAGCAAATAGTTACATTCCATGAACATGTACAGTCATTCAACAGTGAGATTTACCTTCAGGTTCATAAAGCCTATAATGTAGATATTTTCCATGAATACTGTGAGTGCTTCATTAATGGTTCTTTATCAGGGGTAGGAGGGATAGTAATAGAAACCAACTAATGTTAATGATACATGATAAAATTTAACTTTTGCCTGTGGCACCAGCAATGGGAGCTACCCACAAAGAAAAGGTCCTATATTGAAATAAAAAAAAAATGGACAGTTTGGTTTTAAACTCTTGGACCTCTCTCAGCGACCATGACCCAGGCCAACTGCATAAAATGATCCAGGGAAGAAGGGAGTTGTGAACTCTTGCCTTGATTTCCACTCCTCCATGAGAAAGAAGTGAGGGTAGTGCTACCTCAATAGGACAACTCAGAAACTAAGATGTATCTGCTGGTCTAGGTGAGGGGCTGTTGCTGTCAGCTGGTGGCAGCAGGGCAAAAAAAGAGAACAGAGGACTGTTTGAAATGTAACCCACTCCTAGTGGCAGCTGTGCAAAGAATGTGTTCTTCCCATGCACCAAGAGTGGACCTCACAGGAAAGACAGAAATGGTGAAGCCATTTATAATTCTGTCCAAGAGAACTTCCCAGATAGCTTGAGTATTCCAAGAGGGAGTTTTGTGTGGTATGAATTACCTGGATTCCTGGGAATCTGGGGGTCAAAGAGGAAAGGACTACCAAAAGAATATGTGTATTTGTCACACTGCAGGTATTGCAGCCCAAGGGATTAAGCATGAAGTGAGAAGGGTATTCCTCTAGAAAGTTCACAAAGGTTCTGATGAAATAGGTCAGCATCTGTACATCTGTCATTGAGAGGGGCCTATTGCCAGATGATCCCTGCACTTCGAGTGTGACTGCTCTTGACCCCAAGCCCTCTTTCCCAGCTGGATTCAAACCTGGGGATGTCAGAAACTGCAGTTAGCAGAGGAGACATGGTGAGTAGAGAAAGAAAGATGATGCACTCCCTCAGCTTCTCTCCCTTTCCACTTGTAAGTTGCTAACCATCAGTAGTAGCCTGAGAGGAAAACTGAGTTTGAATTATTACCTACGCCTTGATAATTAGAGAACTGAGGCAGTTTTTGGATTTTAAAGTGACTGGAGGTCATTTTATACTTTAAATGAGAACAAAAACTTATGGGGTTTACTAGAGAAAGAATTTTCATGCAAGGGCAAGAGAAAAATTTTCTTTCACGGAATGAAGTTTAAAGGACAAGGGGAGATAAATAAAGTTGCACTTTGATTGCATTCCATAAGGCATGCTAGGTCAATTTTTCTGTTATAATAGTTTAAATGAAAAAGGAGAATTTATTAAAATAATTTCTTTTTGGAACTCAATGTCAGGAAACATACATGTGTCTCACACATAGAGATTACTGAGGACTGTAAGGCTATTATAACCTCATTTACTGTCTCCCAAATCATCTGTTTCTCTTTGCATCTCATCTTTACTCTCTTCTCTCTTTAGATCAACTTTCTTGGCTTTTCCATGTAACAGCTGTAAGTAATTGTAAAGGTCATTTCAGTTCAGGCATCAAAGAAATTAACTGTTATCTCTAGGTTTCATTCCAAATTTTGGTAGGTGGAGAATTCTCTGAGCTTATCTTGACTTGTATAACTCTGCTCCTGTGGGTACAAGGGTATGTGATTCCAACATGACTGCAGGACCCACAACTGTGGGAGAGCAACAAGTTCTCTGAAAATAGGGACATTTGTTGGCCAGGAATTCCATCTTTGTTTACTACAAAAGCATGCGATATAGAGGCCACAGGAAGAATGCTGGGAACTCAGGTATTGGCAGTTTATCTGGGGTGTAAGAATATTGGGTTTTTTACATTGAAATTATCTCAGAAATCTCAATGGTTATAGGTATATGTGTTTTATAGTATATTCTGCTAATTAAACATCTTAATAAAACTTCCTGGGAAGTGTACTTGTTCTGTATTTCAGAAATGTCTAGGATTTCTAGGAAAGGGGATCATACCAACTTGTAATTATTTGAGAAAATTCACACAGATTGTATGGATTGATGCATAAACTTGGTCAATTTGATCATGATGCTTTATTTCCTTAATACAGTCTTGCGTTCTCACATGTAAGTATTTTGAGCTAAAGAGATAGATTTGGGAGTTTGGGAGGGCTGATGTGGTTAGAGTTCTTAGGGAAAAATACTGGAGAGGAGAGAGCTGGAGAGGAGAGAGCTGGAGAGAGAGACAGACAGACAGACAGACAGACAGAGACAGAGCGAGAGAGAGAGAGAGAGAGAGAGAGATAGAGAGAGAGAGAGAGGGCGCTCCAAACATCTTTGAGAGTCTGGGATCTTCAGCTGACTTCTCAAAGCAGGGGAAAAAAAACCACCAAAAGGGAGCAATCAAAACAATCCCCTGAGCACAGAGAGGGCCAGAAATTGTTGGAATTCCCATCAGCCACATGGGGGTGGGGGTTGGGTGGGGTACCCAGAAGAGTATTTATTGCTTCATCAGTGAGGCAAAATTAACTCTAAAGACTGCATTGGTCCCTTCTAACAAAGTTTAAAATAAATTCTTACAAAGATCAAATATTTTAAAGCAATTTAATTGCATCCCAGAATAGAGATTTGGAAATCTTTTAAAAAGTACTGGCACCTAAGATGCCAGTACTCCACTGGCATCTTAAGATAAAATAAAATTTGCAACTCCACTTTGCCCCTCATTTTGATAAGGGCATACCCCTTGTTTCTGAATGATTCTGAAGGGGGAATATTCTCCCCCTTCCCCTCATGGCTGGTCAAATAATTAAAATGACGTAAGGCAGATTAACAAGAGAAAATCAAATTCTACTGTGTTTGTAGGGGAATACACATAAGCATGAAGAATTCCAAAGACAGTAAGGTAAGATGAATTATGTATGTCATTTTGACTAAGGAGAAGGAGGTAGGGGTTTGGGACTTCAAAGGGAGGTGAGGTAATTCACAGGAAGAAGAAAAGAGTTATTGTTTGGTAAACCAATGTTTGCTGGGCCATCTAGAGACAATGGAACACAGGACTTTGATCAAATGGGTCTTGCTTGGTTCCTCCCTGTCTACCACACCTAGTCCATACTTTACTATAGTGATAGCTCCTTCCTGGAAGAGGCCTTCTATCTTAAATTCTTTTAGGCAGTTATGGTGGAATTCAAAGGTTCTTCCTGAGTCTTTTGGGCTTTGTTTGTTTTCTGCTCAAAATAATCCACAAGCCAGACTGGCATATTCTGCGGTAGCATACTCTGAATTCCATCAATTGCATCCTGTCCTGTATTATTTTAGGATTATAAAATTCTGGTTACTATCCAGTAGTAACTATCCAGCATCTCCTACAATTATCCCTGCATTAGAAAGAATAGCTACCAGTAAGTTTCTCACCATTTCTGGTGCTTCTTTCACCAATGCATTCCTTATTGCTTTAGGAAACAGTGTTGCCCTTCAAGTGCATCCATGGAGCACAGCTGGTCAGTGACTAGTTGTTTTTTTTTTTTTCCCCATTGTATTAGAATGTCCTCCCTGGCATATTCCCTCTCCTGATCTTTTTGCACCCTTTTCCACTAGCACAGCTGTTCTCCCATTTCTTGTTCTTTTGGTGTGGGCCATTGCTTTTTCTAGGCATCCAACATGTGGATAACAGTGTCTTAGCACCATATCTCAGGGTCCTGCCAGATGACGAACTCCTGTGTCACTGGAGAGTGTCCTCGTATGGATAAACTCTCCCTTACCTAACTTCATGCTCCACACTCATTGATCCAGCACCCTCAGTCTCCAGCTCCATACATATTCTCCTGGCTCCTCCTGACTCACATTTGCCACGTCCTGTAGCTCCTTCTGTATCCCTGTTCTCCCTCAGCAGGCCGAGAACGTGCTTGGCTGGGTTATGTAGTGATTTGACCCTAGTTATTAGTCTTGTAGCCGGGAGTGTCAGTAGGGTAGAATCTGAGGAGGGTGGGTGTTCTCTTTCAAGGCTCTGCATCATCTAAGAGCCAAGGCAGAATACTAAGCTTTGAGAAGGGTAAGCTACTTCTGCAGGGCTAGACAGATCTGAGGGGTCAAGATTCTCAAATGTCTCAACCCAGATGTCACCATTCCAAGTCTCAGGGTTTTATCTTGAGTGGCATACCTGCTGTGATTGAGAATTCAGTTTCTCTTCTCTGGACTTTTGCTTTCCTTATAATTCATTGTTGAACCTGATCTTAAGCTTTTTCTGCCCTCTGGCTGCAGTAGATAAGCATCTACTTTATATGCCTTATATGCTTCCAAGGAGGCCCTTTGATTTTGGTAGTTTTAAATTTGAGATGAATCCCTCTCAGAGTATCCTTGAAGTTTTACAGTGCATCAGTAGTAGCCAGCAAAGGTTGTCAGATTCTATAGTTCTTATAATTATTTTTTCCCTAATTCTCTCAAATACCTAAGACACTGTACCTGCCAGTGCTTTCTGACACACTGTCTCATTTCAGTTTACCACAGGTAAAAGTTTTAATAATTGTACCACTTTAGCATACCAGGAATAAGTATTCTATCTACCACCAATGAAGGAGTCCTCACTGTCAGCTCCCCCAAATTCTGTTTTATAATTTGCTTTCTAGGACCACTTGTTGGATTCCCCAGGACACAGACTTGAGATGGAGATGTGCTGTTAGGAGGACACTGGGGAATACTCTTGGACGCAATACCTGAAAGGGAGTGAGGGAAGCAAGATTGGGTTGGGGGAGAATTTGCACTGTGTTTGTAATGGGTTTTATTTGAGTCCTTGGGGTGCTCTAGACCTCGGATTTTCTTTCAGAGTTGTCCCAAATTGAGGCAAGAGGGCTGAGTCCTTGTATCTCTGCATTGATTGGTAGCTACTTCTTCCTTGGGAAGAAGTGTCTGTGGCCAGTCAACCCCCTGCACCTGAGGTTAATGCCTTGAGAGAGACTCAGCTGTGAGCTATCTGCAGCCAGCACTCCCACCCCCTGAAGATAACGCCGTGAGAGGCCAGCTTTGGTCTTGAGAGCAAGCTCTGGGCAGTGCAGCCCAGGAATCGCTCAAAACTCATATATACTAATAGAGTTTATGGGGCAGTTTCACGCCCATTTTACTTTTATTCTCAGAAAAAAACAAATCAAACATGGAATTATTTAATAACATGCCTCGAAAGAACCTTAAAATCGCAGCAAGTTCAACGTACTCAGTTTTCAGATTAAGAATCGGAGGTGCAGGTAAGTCAAGTGTTTTGCTTGGGTGAACAGAAGATACAAATGCTGGGTTTAGAGTTCTGGTTCTCTGCCTTCACCCCAGTTTTCTTTCACTCTTATAATCTGTCATGTCTAGAGAACTATAATATTGTAAGTTGATTCTCATAGTTGAAAGTTTTAGAATTTAATCTTTACTGCAGTATACAATAGATATCAACTCCGTGATTGTGTTTGCCTCCCAGGACAATTTCTTCTTTCCCCCTTATTTTTGAGAGGCACTGTTGCTTTTTGTAGGACCAGGATATTAAATAGATTAAGGTTTTAAGTTCCAGGAGGAGATTCGTGGTCATATATAATCTATTGTACTCTTTTTCTTGAAAATTGTTTTGGGTAAAGTTGTTCCCCGCCCCCCTGCTTTCTGACTGTAACAAGAATCACCTGGGTAAAAGTGAAGGCTTCGCAGAAATGGCTCAAATTCTTTTCTTTTGAAATGGGTTCTTTGTTGGATTATCTCAAGGTTGGGCATTGAGCACGCTTCTCCCATAAGGCTACCCTTGTTTCAACCAAAAGGCTATTTTGAATCTATCTGCTTTCAACAACAGGGAGTTTTTCTGGCAACTGGAAAATGCTCTGGTCTTTGGTCTCCCTGCTTGTTACTCCCATTAGTTTGTTTTTTCTTAAAGAATTCTCTCTGAAATGCACTGTCTACTTCCAGGCTGAAGTGTTTGCAGAAAGAAATTGTTTTCAATTTGATAAGTAAGTCACATAGTCTTTTACTGAGCATTTATAATGTGCTAAGTGTTGGGTTATGTGTAGGGATACTAAAATGTTCAAGATATGATCTGTGCTCTTAAGGAACTTGGTCTGATTGGGATACGATAAAGACCTAGAGAAATAATTTCACTATTAAGTAATATGTTTTACAAAGATGTGCACAAGGCTGTAGGTTTACAGAGGAAGTTGAGGAATAACTTTGATGTAATTGAGGCATTAGAAAGACGTGGTATTGTCAGAAGGCTACAGTTCACATACTTATGGAGTGGTCAACTTGTTCGCCTAATTAGCATGCTAAGCAGGAATGATTTATAATGCTAGCTAGCAAATACTGTGGACCATGAAGGAAAGGAATACAGAAGGTGAATTTCCATGCAGTGCTTAAGAATCAGGGAGCAGGGGGTTGAGTAGAGCAGATACAAGGCAGAGGTAAGATTTCAGTGGTGAGGAGAAACAAAGTGAATGAATAAATAACATGTGCTTTGGATGGCGAACCCCTGAAGATGTGGGAATCTTCTAAAAGGGAGGAGAGAAGCCTGGGAATGAAGGATAAACAGGCCAGCCCTGCTTAGTTTAATATGACACTTTCCTGAAATGTATGTTATGTTACATTACCTAAATCACCTTTGGATTTAGAATAAATGCTAATGTTAAAGTAATGTGTGTTCAGTATGTCTTTGTTGTTGTTGTTAAACCAAGATACATTCTTTTTTTAAATGTTTATTTATTTATTTATTTTCTTATTAGTCATCCATTTTATACACATCAGTGTATACATGTCAATCCCAATCTCCCAATTCATCACACCCTACCCCCACCCACTTTCCCCCCTTGGTCTCCTTTCGTTTGTTCTCTACATCTGTTTCTCAATTTCTGCTCTGCAAACCGGTTCATCTGCACCATTTTCTAGGTTCCACATATATGCGTTAATATATTATATTTGTTTTTCTCTTTCTGACTTACTTCTCTCTGTATGACAGTCTCTAGGTCCATCTACGTCTCTACAAATGACCCAATTCATTACTTTTTATGGCCGAGTCATATTCCATTGTATATATGTACCACATCTTCTTTATCCATTAGTCTGTCGATGGGCATTTAGGTTGCTTCTATGACCTGGCTATCATAAATAGCGCTGCAGTGAACATTGGGGTGCATGTGTCTTTTTGAATTATGGTTTTCTCTGGGTATATGTCTAGTAGTGGGATTGCTGGGTCATATGGTAATTCTATTTTTAGTTCTTTAAGGAACCTCCACACTGTTCTCCATAGTGGCTGTATCAAGTTACATTCCCACCAGCAGTGCAAGAGCGTTCCCTTTCTTCCACACCCTGTCCAGCATTTGTTGTTTGTAGATTTTCTGATGATGCCCATTCTAACTGGTGTGAGGTGATACCTCATTGTAGTTTTGATTTGCATTTCTCTAATAATTAGTGATGTTGAGCAGCTTTTCATGTGCTTCTTGACCATCTGTATGTCTTCCGAGTGTTCTAATTTCATTCTTTTACATGTAGCTGTCCAGTTTTCCCAGAACCACTTATTGAAGAGACTGTCTTTTCTCCACTGTATATCCTTGCCTCCTTTGTCATCATGTATTTCTAAAGAGACTATATTTAATTAGGATTGTGTTGCAGTTTGCCTATCAAATAGACACATAAAATATCCTGCTATTACAGTATTTACATTAATTTTGTATTAGTTTCAAATGTCATTTCCACATCCCAGGAAATCCCCAAATGTAACATTTAGTATTTTAAAATAAAGTAGTTCTTGAGAATGCATTATCCATAGCAAACTGTATATGGAATTATGTTTGCTTTTGTCAGAGCAGGTAGTTCAGTGCAACTTATTTTTTTTTAGAGGGAAGGTAGGTTGGGGAACAGAAGGGTGAGAGAGATGTAGATGCCCATGCATCTCGCCATGTACCTGCTCCTTGCCTTTCAGACTCATCTTCATGATTTGTTTCCTTTTCCCCAATTTTTAAAATTTTTGAAACATTTTAAAGTAAACTTGAATACCTTTCTCCTAGATTTCCAAATTGTTCACATTTTGGACTTTCACTTTACACATGTACAGCTTGTCCTCTTTTGTGTTCTCACAGTATCATTATGAACTCAGTTTTTTTTTTTAAATTCAGTATGTTGTCCATTACTGTCATTATTTTTGCTGTAAACATCTGAGTGAATTAAAGAACCCTAATACTACCTGTAGATGTAAATACTCTATTTCATAAGACTTCTATCATTTTACACATTAATATCTTAAAAGATCTGGGAAAAATGGGTTAAAAGAAATCTGGTATATTCTATAGAGCCAAAAGAGCATAGGATACCCTGGAGTAATCCTGGGGTTACATAGGATCTTAGAAATCATTTTATTCTATTCTTCTCAAGCATTTGCACCCAAATACCATTTAGAATGCGTAAAACCAATATATATCATCTATAAGTCTGCAGCTTAATCTGAAGCTACTATAAGTAGGAAATGTCTTTGAAATCATATTTATCTTGTAAAATAGATCTAAATTTTTCTTTCTTCTCTATTATATACAAACGTTTGTTGAAGATTAATATTTTAAATATATTAAATATAAAAATGAACTCAACTATAAGTAAATGGGTGTTCATTACAGCAGGGTCTGCAGCAGTGAGAGACTGGAAACAACCTGGATGCCATTCAACAGAGGACAGATTAAATACACTATAGCCTTACCATGGAATATTATGTAGCCTTCCACAAATAAGGGGAAAATTTATGTGGAATGATCTCTAGGAAATATTGTGTAAAAAAGACAAGTTTTGGAACAGTCTTTATAGGGTGGCTCCAATTTGTATAAATAAATATGTTATTCATTCGTGGAATTCCTGCAACAAATAAGTATTGAGTACCTACTATGCATGGGATTATTCTAGGTTCTTGGGATATAGCAGTGAATGAAACAAAGTATTCTCAGGGAATTTATATTCTAGTAGAAGCAGATAATAAATAAATAAATGAATGAATGAATAAATAAAATTATGTCCTGTAGTGATAGGTAACATTAAGGACAATAAAGCAAGTTAAGTATGATAAAGTTAAGGGAGTATGGCTACTCTTCCCCATAAGAGTCAGGGATAATATGAGATTTCAGAGCAGGCCTTAAGATGGGTAGGAACAGATTGGAGAGGTTAAGGATAGGAATGCTATCTCTAGTTTTATCATTTTGAGTTTTGAGTCATGTAAATATTTAATGAAACTAAGATTAAATTATTATATAATTAGTAAAAATCCCTAAAATTAAATAGAAACACATACAAATGAACCTAATGTGTTACGAAATTGATAACTACACAAAGTAAAAATTCAAATAATTTTAAACAACCCTTTGGTTAAAGAAGGCAGATTACAAGAATGGTATTGTAGAATATGAAGGCGACCCTGTGTTAGGGTATGAGGATATAGGTATACAGTTTTTTTGAGCCTTGAAGCTTATACAATTGTGGAGAATCTCTTTAAGAAAAATCAGAAATAACAAAATTATGTATAGAGCATTAGAAGGAGCTCATTAGCTTCACAGTGAACCTTTAACTGATCTGGTGGTGTTGACTTGGACTTGAAAGCATAGGTGTATTTTCTTGCTCTATGAACTGGAAAGGTCCAGATATAAGAATACCCTTATAGCAATGAGCACACCTAGTGCTCAGAATTTGTTTTCTAAATACACTCACCAAGAGAAAGAAATGAGGGTCTCTAGAGAAATGGCTGACCCAGGTCGGGGGAAGAAAAGTACAAGGAGATCCTGTCACATCTTGTGCCAGATGCAAGAAAGTGCTCCAAGACTAAAGGGGTCATATCAAGATGACACAAGAAGTAAAATTCATAAGCTTTTTGTCCAACTTTGCTGTTTATATTCACATACTTACATGCTAATACAAAGCCACTTTCCCCCAAGTAATTTTCAGGTCATGTTCTGTGTCAGAGGGAACTGATGCCCTGACAGTCAGAGAGACTAGGGAGCTGAGTTTGATCAAACTGGGGGGAGTTGAGAAATTCTCATAGGAGAAAGGGCCCAGAGCCATTACTCAGGGATGGGCTTGCTTGCGCCTCACTGGAAAACTCACTGTGCTTTTCAGAGAATCCGTAAATGGGTGAAATTGTCTCCTTGTGAATATCTTGATTGGCTCTTTGCTAGCTGTCGCTTACCCAAGGGGGGAAAAAATGGTTTACTCTTCTCAGACAGTTTTGTTCTCTCCTCTTCTGCTTTTGTCTGTAATTAAAGAAATTAATCTATTTATTGGTTTTCCTTGTATAAAAATAAAATGGCTCACTGACAGATAATGTCTTAAAATTATTCTTGGACATTTCCTAAATTTGTTTTAAATTGATGAATCCTATTATGTCTGAAAACCAGTTGTACCAAAGAAAATAGTTCCTTTTTTTTTTTTTTAATTAAAGATGCTACAGGAACAATAATCACCTACTTTCCTATAAGGACCTTTTTTGAGAGTTAATAACTAGCTGGGTTAATGACCTTAAAATTTTAGGAACGTCAGTTTTCTCATGTACTCATTAATTCTTCCAAAATGCCCAAGACTGAAATAATTAGCATTTAAATAAAAGCAGAAATAGGGAGACCCAATAGGATATTGGCGAGATGTCAGAAACAGTATTTAGAGTGAAAATTATGAGAAAATACTGAATACATGTGATGAATTGGTTGGCCTATAAAAAGAACTGAAAGCAAGCAATTATTGGAGTAAAAGGAAAAGGGGAACAGAAAATAGCAGAGGTTGGCCAAAGGAATAATGACTGGGTTGTTCAGTATTATTCAGAGTTGGTAAAAAAAAAAAAATGCTCACTTAAAATGATAGTGGGAAATAGTCTAAATATAATCCTGGTGGAAATTTCAGCCAGGTTTGAATACTGCACAGCTTTTGAATACCGTATGTAATTGAAAGTCGGCCTTCAGATACAATGTTACCCCTAAAAAAATGGGCCTGTACATTAGGGAGTAATAAAGGATAACATTCTGAAGAATGCTGCTACCGTGAAGCAGAGCCTTCCTTTGTTAGAGCCTGTTGTTAGAGCCTCCCTTTGATTTGCATGGTGGTAAATTAACATGAACCTTTTTTTTTTGTGATGGACCAAAAGGAGAATATATAGAATACCATTGAAAACTCAGATAAATGAGAGAAAATGCAGAATTAACTCACATCCCCCAGATCAAACCCATTATATCATATCTAAATGAAAATATAAGTATGCTGCTGCTTCCCAGGAAGGCATACCTCATAATATAGAATAAAATTGCATTAGAATGGATCAACATTTTGTGAAATTTGAAAAAAAAAAAGTTCTTTAGCTTGTTTAACTGAGGCTGGGCCTGTCATTAAAAATATAGAAATAATCTAGTAGAATCTGAAGAAATTGTGATATCTTTAGGAAGACTACTGGAAAGCTGATGAGACATTTATCTGATTTGGAGTTTAAGAAAATTGGACCGAGAATACAAAGAAAGCCAGAAGCGCAATTACATGTATAGACTGAATATTGTTACACAATTGTACTGTCACTCTTAGCACTTAAACAAATGATTACCGGCAGAGAATGATACATTTGAAATTCACTCCGTGTTACCCTGGAAAAAAGTTCTGGGGCAGACCATAAATCTTGTGTGTATGCTTAACATAAGCTTGGGTTCTTATTATTTTTTTGGCATTACCTCAGTCATTCTTAAGTTACAAAATCATAGAATCAGAGTTGGAAGGACATCTAGAGACGTCAACTAAATTACTTCTCTGCATCAATTTACCTACATTTTGTCTAAACATTTCCAGGAACAAAACATTTCACAACTCTCTCAAGGAGATTGTTAAATCATTCCAATGTTTATAAGCTCTCAAAGCTAGGAGTTCTCCATCTGATTGCCGTATTTACCCTCATTCCTCTCTTCCCTGCCTTCTCCTCTCCCACTCCATCCAGCTTCTTATTTTCTGGATACTATTTTTCTTTCTTCAAGTAAATCTGTTTTCCTTCTTTCTGCAACTCTATGCCAGGTTTTGTCTAATGTCTCAGTGCCATATTTGTTTCTCTTGTATTTCTTCTCAGCATCCCCAGATCTTTTATACTTTCTCCTAAATCCTCAGTAAGCTTATTTTATTTTCTTTTGGATTGAGAGCAAATGAACCAAATACTACAAATCAAGCTGGGAGGAAAAGGAGGGATTGGAAGGTGTGAATATCTAAAGAAGTATTTTCACCAATTCCAGCATTTTAAGGTATTCTTGCAGGCTTAGGAGAACCTCAGTGCAGATGACTGCCAACCTCTCTCTTAGGTTTACTTACCCAGGGAAATTGTCAGAGATGTTCTCTGGCCAACACTATTAGCATACATAAAGCTCTCTGTTGGAAAGTTTACAGTCAATTAGAGTTCACAATATTTTTTTTTTTAAAGTATGGTTGAGGGACTCATTTAATGAATTGCATTTCAAGATGTTTCTATTCTGGTAGGGACTGCCTGTAAAAAATTAGCAGGTGGCACATTAAGGCCATAGGAGATTGTGCACTTAAATAGGCATTTATTTGGGTGTATATTTTCCATCTAGTAGATTACCACATCAGTTTAGGGGTTGTACTATTTCCCAAATCCTAACTTTATAAGTTCTACAACATTTTCTAAAGAAGAATCTTTACTTCTTATCTAGAATCACTATCTATAAATTGATTTACAAATAAATCCAGTGATTCTTCTTTTGTGAGCTAAAGTCTTGATTTATTTATATGGATAATGCTAAAAGAGTTCTGTTGAGTTTTCACCATCAAGGCAGTCCCTTGATTTGTTTAGCATAAGTGGATAATTTTGTGCTAAGTGAAGAGCACAGTTATTTCCAAAGTCTCTGCTCCTGATAACTATAAGATTATATTCTAAAAAAGTCATATATATTCTTTAACTTTTGGATAAAAATAAAAGCAGTATTTTCATTTATAATATTTTTATTAATAGAACTTCTGTAGCCCAATTATGTTTATGGAGATTTACTACTTGCAGGATGTATTCAGTACAGTATCAGTGTCTATTAGATAAGAATTTTATTGTAGAAGTAATGCAGAGGAATAGGTTACTGTTTTGGATGACTCAGGAGTGGGAGTGTTGAAAGTTTGGAGTCAGGTCTCAAATACACTGGACAAGGTTTTGGGGAAACATGATGAATCAAGAGGGTAATTGAAGAATTCTTCATAGCTGAAGAAATAATTGTATCACTTAATTAGATTGTGACAACAAGGTTAACCCTGGCAGATAACTGGACAAAAGCCACTCCCTTTTTTCTGGAAGTGTGCCTGTGTGTTTGTGTGTATGTTCTGTGTGTTCGTGTTCTATTCTATGGGATGAAGAAGTATGAATATGAGGTAGTGATAATGAGTGCCCTGGTTAAACAGATGTTTAAAAAGAATAGTTTTTTCTGTACCATCAACCCATAAAATCTTTTCTGGAGCCTGAAGCTGCAGCTTGTTATTATTCCTGGCCTCTGTCCTTAAAAGCCTATCTTCTAGGTAAGGAGATAGACAACTTTTTCTGTAAAAAGCCAGATAGTAAATATTTTCAGCTTTATGGGCCACGTGGTTTCCATTGTAACTACTCAACCATTGTTATAGCTTGAAAACAGCCATAGACAATACAGAGACAAATGGGCATGAATGTGTTCCAACAAAACTTTATTTTTAAAAACAGGTGGCAGGTGGGGTTTTTGCCCAAGAAGTATAGTTCACCGACCTTTGTTACAGATTGGTGATTCCTACCCATTAGTCAGCTCTGTCTTTCCTAGAGGTCCTTAGATCATTTCAAATTCTGCTTTAAGAATGTTTTGAAGAGACATTTTTCAGTCCTTTTCAATCAAACCCAGAAGAACCATATTGCAGTGTGTCCTTTCAGTGCCAAACAGTATCACTTTGGGAGCATGAATGGGGTACTGCTTCTCTTCTGGAAGTGCTAGAATGACTCCCAGAGAGGAAGGGCTGCAGTGTGTGGGAGAAAGAGTTATGGCACAAGACTCAGGGAGCTTGAGGTCTAGTGTCTATCTCTATGACTGCAGGCCTGGGTTTCCTCAGTGCCAGAGAAGGATATTGGGACTAGACATTCTACAAATTCTCTACTGGCTCTAGGATTTTACAGCGCTAAATTAAGGTTCTTGGCAAAGCTGATTCTGTAGGCAGTCTTGGATCTTCGTTTCACTTTCAAGACATTTCCTCAGACAGAGCAAACAGCAGACACTGGTAATTTTGAATGGGGACACATTTCTTGTTTCTACCTTAGGAGGTGATGAGAACGATCACATTTGGGCAGTTTTTCACAGTTTTGGAACTTGCCATATATTCATGGCTTATCTGCGTGAGACTAACATTGTGCTTGAAGATACTTGTGGATAGAATCAGGAGTATTTTTCTTTTAAAATTTGTAGCTATAATGCACATTTTTAAAAAATTGGCTTACACTTTTGGTGTGATACATTTCATCGTTTCTAAGAACCATGTTTCTTTGTACATTTTAACATGTGTGAGATCAAAAGGTGTCATGCAACTGCTGTCATGTAGGCAGCAATTGTGATGTATTTCTTACTGCTCATATTTGGGCGTACAAATTTATATCAATAAATAGATATGTAAATATCGATACATAATCTGCAGCTTGCAAGAGAGTCCTGAAGACAGAAATGAGGCACAATTAAAAAATGCTGTTTCACCAAGGCTGTTGATGGCACAGAGGGATGTTTTATATGGCAAATTATGGACTTTAATGATTCTGAGTTGATCAGTAATTTGGATTCTAAATGTGAAGAAATTTTAGAAATAATTTATTATGTTTATATTTCTTTTTACATAAACGCCAGTGATTTAGTAAACATTTACATCTAAATAAATTCAAATAGGCTCTTTTTGTAATATAAAATGAATCATAGTAATAATGAATAAACTGAATAATATCATAAATCAAATATACCTCAATAAAAAATTTAAAAAAGTTGCAAGTGATAAAAAGTATTGTAACATAATTTAATTATCAAAGGTATTTTTTTTGCTCTTAGGGGTACATAAAATAGTGGTGTGTTCTTATAATTTATGGCATCTTAGATTTATAAACATGGTATTATTAAGTATGATGAGAAATTTTTGAGAATTTAGAAGAAATATTAAGAATTAAAAAGAGAATTAGAGGCTTCCCTGGTGGCGCAGTGGTTGCGCGTCCGCCTGCCGATGCAGGGGAACCGGGTTCGCGCCCCGGTCTGGGAGGATCCCACATGCCGCGGAGCGGCTGGGCCCGTGAGCCATGGCCGCTGAGCCTGCGCTTCCGGAGCCTGTGCTCTGCAACGGGAGAGGCCACAGCAGTGAGAGGCCCGCGTACCGGGAAAAAAAAAAAAAAAAAAAAAAAAGAGAATTAGGAGGTAAATTATGGCAAAAAAAGATTTTATATTGCCTTCAAGCATTGAGAGAGGGAAAGGATGAGAAAAATAGAGATCTTGAAGTACGTTTGTCAGTCAGAAAAGAATGCACTAAGATTACCAGTGGAATGCTACAAAGCACCTTGAAGAACACTGACCTTTCCCATCTTTTACCTCAATGTCTGTAGCACCCAGAACAAAACCTGGCAAAGAGCTGGCTGCCCATAATTTTTTGTTGAGTGGGAGAATAAGTGGCCCCTAGAGCAAAATTGGTATATGGGAGAAGTTGAGGCTATGCAGAGCTTCAGAAACAGCCCTGGTCACAAATTTAAATCTTCCTTTGGCTTTGAGGGTCAATAATGTTTATAAAAGTTACTCTTACACTTGATCTCTGAGTTTGTTACATAAAGATGCATGAGTCAGTAGCACTGATACTCAGAATTACAGGTGTTTGTCCTGAAAAGTAACTCAGCTATTAAGATCTTGGCAAAACACTTTCTAGTAGTATTCCTTGATTAAACTGTCCTTGAAGCATTAGCCTGAGAGAAGAAACCAAAAGCCAAGTTTCAGTTTCTGTACCAGTTATGACAGAAGCAGATGCTAACTATACAGAATTCTTGCAGAACTTGTTTCCATATGGTCTCCAGTATGCTCTGTTCCTGCAATTTTTAGAGTATGGAATACTTTGGGAAGCTTAGGTGTCATCACCACCCAAGCAAAACCCAATTCTTATAAAACTTAAAAAAGTGTCTTTTGGACTAGAGAAATGAATTTATTTTTAAAAAAATAGATGTTAAGATGTTAAAGATGAAAGCTTTGCTGGGGTGGATATTTAGAATTTTAGTATATACACATGGGTCTTAGCTTTCTTTAAGATCCTTCTTATGAAGTTATCTAAGATATCTAATAAATATATCTAATACATATGAAGTTATCTGATTCTAATCAATTGATTCTAAACCAATGTTGTGTTCTTTGACCTAGTAACTCTAGGAATAAGTAAATATATATATACAAACATATGTATTCAGAGTTTAGTTGAGGAAATTATGGCAATTTATATTAAGGAATTAGAACATTGTATTGTATATAATGTTGTATATATAAGAATTAGAATTTTGTGGAGAATTTTTAAGTGATAGAGAAATACTAAGGAGCAAAAGATCAGTGAGGGCAAGATGACTTCATCAGAATTTTGGCAGACCAAGCTGGAAGGGTTGACTATTCCAATCAAAGGGGATGAGTGAAATCTCAGAGATGGAAATAGTGTACCTTGATGCAAAGATGAGGCAATTGTCGTGAACACAGTGGAGAGCAAGAATCTGGGAGCAGAGACAAATAATTAGTTGAATAAAATTAAAACCACTGATAGAATGTTCCACAAATAATGATGGCATGCACACCATGCACTAGGCTCTATCCAGTTCTGGTGAGTCAGTGGTAGACAAGACAGATGTGATATACTGCCCTTGTATGACTTACGTTCTAGTTGAGTGCAGCAACCAAACAAGTAAGCAAATACATATAAGAAGCAAGTTTGTGGTAAGTAGTGGTAGTAGTAATGCTACTAATGTGATGAAGACAATATGAGCTAGATGCTACAACAGTGAATATTGGAGATGGGAGAATTTTTTAGGTGGGGGAGTAAGGGAAAACATCTCTAAGGAGTTGACCTTCAAGCCAAGATCTAAAAGTTGAGAAGGAGCCAAGTAGGTGAGGGGGTGAGGAGAGAACAGATAACACAGAAAGAGATTGATGGGTTCTAAAAGCTAACAGAAAGTTAAAGCCTGAAGCCAAGTAAGGAAGGGGGCAAGTGGCTCAGGATGAATTAGACAGATAGACAGGACCCAGATCATGCTGACATTGAGGAGCAGAGTAGAGAATTTGGATTTTGTTCTTAGGTAATTAATAGAACTTCTTTGGAGTCTTTTAAGCAAGATCATCAAATATGACCTATTTTTTATAAGATTCTTCTGGTTCTTGTGTATACAGTAAATTGGGTGGATCACTCATCATCATCACCATCATCATCAAGTTACTGCCTATACAGGCTTGCTGTAGTCTGAGAGAGAGATGCTAGTATCTTGGACATGAGAGTAAAACAGATAGGACTTGGTGATAGGTTAGAGCTTAATTTAGGAGGGGAGCTGGCAACAGAAAGGGAGAAGTCAAGAATGGTGCCAGATTTCTTAAACTGGGTTACAGAAAGTATTAAATGTCAGATAGCGAGGGTCTGTGTTGATAAACAGGAAAATCAAGGAACACAATAATTTTGGGAAGTGTGATAGAATATGCTTGTTTAAAAAAGATGTGTTATGTTACAGGGAATACTGTACCAGAACTGCAAAATCTGAGAATCAGGAAAGTCTGTGTGATGTCTGCTACAGTGAATCCTCTGTGAAAAGCTAGGGGCTTGGGTTAGGCTAATGGCCATAGGATTAGAAAAGAAAACATAGCCATGAAGGATATCGTTATGGAAGATTTTTGTCTTTTGAAGCTTATTGGAAATGAGAAATGAATCAGAAGAGTGTACCTAAGACAACTGTGGAATCTTTTGTGTGACCTGGATATAGTTTTTAATCACTAGGCCCTTCAATTCTGTTTCCAGGAGGTTCATGAACTCTTAGGCAGGGCTGAGCCTAGTTGCCTGGACCAAACACCTTCAAATTAGCAGCTGCCCTCCCTCACCATGAAATGTATCATGCACAGAATTGAAATTAAAACAATTAAACAATTAAACAATTAAACAATTAAAACTCATATCCTGCTCATGACTTAGAAATAAAAAATGCATTTTAAATTAAAGTTCAATTTAATATTCATTGTGGGCTTATTCTGAGTCAATGAGGTGCCAAGGATACAATGGTGGCAAAAAAAAAAATCGTGTACCTTTACTTTTACTTTGGAAGATTCTTTGTACTTTGTGACACACAGACCCGCTGCAAAATGGAAAGAACATATATGAACATGTTAAAAACAACGTGACTTTCCATAAATTTCCCTTAAACGTCAAGTCATCAAAGTCAAATATCCAGAGGCTTCATTTTCTGGGGGTGGGGATGATTTTTAAGGTAACTGTTGTAAAAGCCTCCTGAAATTTGTTCCAGTTTATTTTGAGCAAAATGATTTCAAAACATGGCCCATAAAAATATCAAATGGCAACAAAAATAAAAATGTTTGTTTTCCTTTATTTAAAACATATTGAGTGCTAATTTTCTGTTTTCTACAAAGTAGGGATAATTAAGCTTTGTCGTTGCCCTGCAGGAGTTTGCAGTCTGCAGCAGATAGTGCTAATGTGCCATTTCCATTTTCACACAGGACTAGGCCACGCCAAGTCGGGAGCTGGGAAAACTGCTTTTTTGAGGGGAACTTTAAAAGTTGTTTAAATGAAAACAGAAGCAGAGGAAGCTGTAGGCAGCTAGGTGGAGTGAAATAAAATGCGTATGTTTGCACATAAGACAGCTTTGTGGAACCTCAGGGTGGGAGATCAGGAAGAGGGAAAGCTGTGAATGAACCCATGATAAGCTGTGGAGAAGTGGCCAGGCCCAAATGACGTGGCACCAGACATACAATACAGTCTTTGTTGGGAGACTTGAGAAAATAGGCTGAGCATCTTGGCTATGAACACAAGAGCCAAGAGAGTTATTTTCATGTCTAGAGTAGAGTGTGACACTGTAGGAGGCCAAAATGAAGAAGAAGGATTTGCTCCCTGAAGTTACTGCTGGCAGATAAAGGGGAAATTGTAGCTGCCTAGGTGAGAAATGGTCAAGTCTAATGCTGAGACAGTGGCAGACTGATGAAGAAAAGGAAGGTGTGGAATTATCAAACCATAGCATCTTAGAGTTAGATGGTGCCTTAAAGATAACCTTCCAGATGAGAAAGTGAGATTAGACCTTTTACTATCTGAGTCACATTGAACCAGTTTCCTAATGCTGCTGACGGCCAGTTTTATTAATCTGTGAAATGGTGCTGTTGTGACTCCACGGACATCATGTATGTGTGTTGTAAACCACATAGATAGTAAATAGGAAAGTTATAATTATAGGAGTCATTTAAGAAGTGATAGATTTTGGCGACAGACTCCATGTACAGAGTGAGAGAAATGAGTCAGAGTTTAGTCATTAACACATTCTGTTCTTTTCGGTCATATGTATTTATGAGACTCTATAAATGAGGAGAATTAACATTCACTTGACTGTTAAGAGGCATATTGGTAAAACAGTTTTCTCTGTTGGCCTTCTGTACTATAACTCCCAAACATTCCATGGCTGGAAAAGCAATCATTTGTGTTGATTTTTTTATTGTGTTCTATCATTTGTTTAGCACAAGCATCGGGTCATTTGTTCCTCTTTTACCGTGTGAGCTAGGCTGTCTCTGAATGAAAGATTTAATTTTGTGTGAAGATCTTGGCCTGGTTCTTCAGTGTCATCTATAGATGTCCTTGTCACTTTCATTGGCTGTGTTTTGCTTTTGAGCACTTAGTATAGGGAGTTTGTTTTCAGCATAGTGTTTCACAGAATCATTAGGCAGCTCTTGTTTCATATGTACCATTGCAAAAAAAGTACAGGTGCTGTTCTTCTGTTTGCTCAGAGAAACCTTGGATACACCCTCCAATGCATAGCTCAGGACTCTGACCCCAAATCACCAACTTGTGAACACACTACTGCCTATGTGGCAAAAGGATGTTTTAGTTCCAAATAGAAAATTAAAAAAAGAAATTCCAGTTTATTGGCTAAAAAGACTGGCTTTGACAGCTTGCTTTCACTTCTGCTAAAGGTGTATTTAAGATTCATCAATTCTAAAGTCTGTCTTTACCCTCACAAAACTCCAGTATCGGTATATCTTATTGCTACGAATTTACAGCATGCCTTCTGAATAGGCCCCAGGGAAATAGTAGAGTCCTGTGACAACTATTGGTGCCCAGATGAGTATCCTGCCAAGACCTAGCACCAGCCTAAAGAGATCAGGCCATTTATAAGACTCAGATGAGCTCAAAGAAACTCTGCTTCCTAGATTTAGAAGCAAGGTTAATAGGTTCATGAGCCACCCTACAAATCTCACACAACATCCTGTCTCTGTAGCATTTCAATGAATCTGAACATTTGAGTCTCTCAATTGAATTAGGGGGGAAAAATCCATTGTATGTTTATGGAGGCAGAAGTGATAACTTTGCCAAGTAGTAGGAGCAATGGGGCTCCCTGGAGCTCTCTCCAAATCTACTGGTGGAGAATACATCCAGTTTGGTAGGTATTTAGCAGTATCTCTTAGACATAAAATAAAAGCAACATATCATTTAGGTCCTTCTAAGAACCTCAGACTCAGGGCAGACCCCAAACTTGAGCTCAAAAAGCTTCACCCGTGTTTCTCTTAGCCATATTTAAGAATTTAGTTTGTCTACCTGTCACAGTGTTGTCCAGAAGTATTGGAACACTGTGTTTCAATACACTGGCAAAGTACTTTCTCTGCCTCCCTTGCAGATGGGATTATTCTACGTGATCCCAGCAGGCTAAGTGTGTTTATTTGTTCTGTCAGCAATCTCACCACCATCCAAGGGATTGTTCTGTCCTTTTTGTCTTTATTCAACAAACATATGAGTGCTCCTTCTATGCCACTCTCTGTGATAGACTCAGTATGTAAATTGTTATTGTTGCATAATGCTAGATAAGCACCCTCATAAAATATGAACCAGCTGCAGTGGGCACAGAGAGAAGAGAAGCAGATTGTACAATTGGGGATTTGGAATTTTGGAAAGGTGTAGTCCATTCAAGAAACTGCAGACAGTTTGGTGTGGGTGAATTATAGGATCAAATAGGCAGAGATAAGTTTGCTGAGTTCCATGCCAAACCACAAGGGTCTGCAATGCCACGTGAAGCAAACTCATGAATGCCCCACGCATCTTCCCTCAGCCTTCCTGAGTTCACCTGCAGCTGAAGGATGAGACAGTGTCTGGAACACTGATGCCTTTTCATCACAGAATTATCTGCTTCTCTCTTTTGTGCCTGAGATCTTTGTCTATACAACCAGGGAAGATGGCTCCCTTTCAAGCAGTACAGATTGGGAAGGGTGTTACTATGTCTTGGAGCACTCTCAGCAAATGGGGCGGGTAGACAATGACTAAATGCCTCAGTCCCTATACAGTTTTAAGATGTGGTCCACACACAGAGAGTCTGCGGTGGAACTGAGCCCCAGGTACCTTCAGAGCTAACCTACTTGTTAACACATCCTTTATAGAATTTTCTCCATTCCCTGTCTCACTTTTTTCATTTCATCATTTGTGCATCTTGGGCTTACCTCCAAAAAACCAAATTGTACCCAGATACTTGTTTCAAACTGAGACACAATAAAAAAGTGTGGAGTTGATCCTCTAGGCTACAGGGAGCCAATTGTGAATTTTGAATTAAAATCATTATAGGCTCTGGGTTTGTGACCAGGCTTTTCTCTTTGTTAAACGGAATGACTGATGCTTCATCAGAGTCTAAACATGCTTGAAATCCTGCTTCAGAGCAGAAAGAAGGGTTTGGCACTCCTCCCCAGGAGGTTGCAGCCTGGCCATTAGAAGATCAGGGCTCTCCTTTTTTGGGGTTTACTCCCATGAGGCACTCAGTAAGTTTGCAAATTATGTAAAACAACCCAATATTACTAGTGTAATTTCCTGTCATTTTCTACATTTGTGTTTACTGAATTATGCTACTGAGGCTGTTTGTTTATTTGGAGGATCATGACCTACAATTTGGGTAATTGGCTACCCTGAAATTTGGGTAAGTTGGTGTTGTTCAGGCTGTGACTTACAGGTTTAAAGAAGCTGTACTTATCACTGGCTTGGAAGGTGACCACAGCTCTAATGGGGCCTTGTTGTGTTGACTACCACAGGGTGGAGTCCACACCAGTGTCCCAATTACCTGCTGGGTAGGCTCCAAATATGTGGGTTTCCACAGTTAACCTGTTGTCCCAACCAATTACATGTTTTCTATTTCAAATATGAACTCTGTATAAGTAACCAAACATAAAAATAATTAGTCATAAAATTACACGTTCTTTTTAAGATGTACAATGTAGTGACTTTATCTATCTTGCAAAATGCTTGTCCCAATAGGGTTAGTTAACACATCGGTCACCTCACATCATTACATTTTTTTGGTGTGTGGTGAGAACTTTTCAAATCTACTTTTAGCAACTCTCAAACATATGATACAATATCGTATTGTTAAATACAGTCACCATGCTGAACATTACAACCCCAGGACATAACTGGAAGTTTGTACACTGTGACCACCTTCACTCTCCCCCTCCCTCTGACCCCCAGGCAACCACCAATCTATTCTCTAGTACTATTAGGTTGTTGTTGTTGTGGGTTTTTATGGTTTCACATATAAGTGAGTTCATACAGTAACTGTCTTTGTCTTGCTTATTTCACTTAGCATGACAGGTTCATCCATGTTGTCACAAAAGGTAGGATTTCCTTTTTTATGGTTGAATAATATTCCATTGTATACACACCACATTTTCTTTATCTGTTCATCATCGATGGCCACTTGGGTTGTTTCTATTTCTTTGTTTTTGTAAATAATGCTGAAATGAACATAGGGGTTCAGATGTTTCTTTGAGATAGTGGGATTTCATTTTCTTCAGATATATATCCAAAAGTGGCATTGCTGGATCATATGATAGTTTTGTTTTTAATATTTTGAGGGACCTCCATACTGTTTTCCATAGTGGCTGCACTAATTTATATTACCACCGATTGTATACAGGGTTCTGTTTCTCCATATTCTCTTCAGCCCTTATCTGTTACCCTTTTGATAATAGCTATTCTCACAGGTGTGTGGTGATATCTTATTGTGGTTTTGATTTGCATTTCCCTGATGATTAGTGATGCTGAATACCTTTTCATGTACCTGTTGGCTATTTGAGTATCTTCTTTGAAAAAAATGTGTATTTCAGTATTCCACCCATTTTTAAAATCAAATTATTTGTTTTTGTTGCTGTTGAATTGTATGAATTCTTTATATATTTTGGATTTTAACACCTTATTAGACATGTGGTTTACAAATATTTTCTCCCATTCCATATGTTGCCTTTTCATTTTGTTAATTGCTTGCTTTTCTGTGAAGACTTTTAGTCTGATGTATTCCCACTTGTTTATTTTTGCTTTTGTTGCTTGTGGTTTGGGTGTCATATCCATAAAATTCTTGTCAAGCCAAGTGTCAAGGAGTTTTTTCCTTATGTTTTCCTCTAGGAGATCCTCTAGGTCTTAAATTTAAGTCTTTAATCCATTTTGAATTAATTTTGTGAGGGGTGTAATATAGACCTCCAGTTTCATTCTTTTGAATGTAAATAACCAGTTTTCCCAGCACCATTTATTAAAGAGATTGTCTTTTCCCCATTCTATATCCTTGCCTCCATTATCAAATATTAGTTGACTCTATATGTGTGAGTTTATGTAGTAAAATCGTACAAATCATATGATATACTTTTGTGTTTATGTAATTATATCAGTAGTTAGGATCTAGGAACAAATAATTATAAACAGGTTTTCTACTTACATGACATTTAAAAGTCTGGCAATTGTGGCCCCACCTGCTAAATTTTAGAAGCACCTTCTAAATTGTGAGAGGGCCTAAAACTCCTCCACAGATTTTCCAAATTCCCCAAGGGATGCTATGTCCTTAGTTAAAACCCATAGCTCTCAGGCTGATGACTCCAAAATTAGTGTTTCCAGCTCTCATCTGTCTCTTGAATGCCAGATTAATCTATCCAACTGCTCACTGGAGATCTACAACTGACCTTTAATTGGCATTACAATATTAACAAATCCAAAATCAAACTATTGATTTCTTTCCCCAAACATTCTCTTCCAATAGTTTTCCCCATCTCTGAAATGGCAACACCATAATATCCAGTTACTGTAGGCAAAAACCTTGGAATCATCCTTTATTTATATCTTTCTTTTATACCTCACCTCTTTAATCTCTCATTTTTTTCTACACTCACAATCTGAATATGTGCTACCACAGATTAATCCATTGTTACTTTTGTGTGTGCTATTTCATTTGTTTCCTACCTAAACCCTTAATCCCACAGGGTATTCTCCACAGTGTAGCCAGAGTGAGGTGTTTAAAAAGTATAGCATTTTATATCACTTTCTTCCTTTCCCTCTTGACTTCCTGCTTCCAAATACACTTGGGATGAGAATCCCACTAGATCCTACATGATCTTCCTTTTGGTGATCTAATTTTCCCCCTTACTCCTGGAGCTCCACCATATTGGTTTCATTGATGTTGTATGAGCACACCAAGCTCATTCCTACCTCAGGGAATATATGTGATTATATTAATACTATTTTGTCTTTATATAACTTATCTGAGGCACAATTGAATACAAACTAATGAGATTAACACAGTATTCAGGGAGGTTACATGACTGAAAATATAGCATGGATTCTTCACCTGGCTTTGCACCTAAATAACTCTTCCTGTATAGTTTCCTTAACTTTTCTAGATTCTAAGGCTGTATTCCTTGGCTCATGGCCCTTTCTTCAATCTTTAAGGCCAGCAGTATAGCATCTTCAAATCCTTCCCTGCTCTTGTCAGATTGCCTTCTCCTCTGTATTCAAATATCCCTGCCTCTCATTTATAAGAACACTTGTAATTGCATTTATGGCTCATCCAGATAATGCAAAATAATCTCCATATATCAAGATCCTTAACTTCGTCATATCTGCAGAGTCTCTGCTGCTGTAATAAATTAACAACCTCAGGTTCCAGAAATTAGGATCTTGGTAGGTTTGGGAGTCATTATTTAGCCTATGACAGTCCCTTTTCTCAGGTCATTCCTCCAGACCACAGTTTCCTTAATCTCACATTTTGATGAACCAACTAAATCTTTGCTTCTAACCTGAGTATTTCTTAAAATTTGCTGAACTGTGCTTTATATGGATGAACAATATAAATAATTATTTAGAGTTAGATTTTTTTTTTTGCTGTTAATGTTTACAAATAATGGCATAAAGCCTATCCAGTTTCATGTGGTGCAAATAACTCAGAGTTTTGGTTGTAAATTAGACATGAGTTTAAATCTTTTCGCTTCTATTTATTAGCCATGTAAACTTGGTCAAATTGCTACACTAATCTGAGCTCATTTCTCATAACCAAAAAAATGTTGATAATACTTCACAGGATTATTGTAATAATTAACTGTCAATGATATATGTAAAAGAGTTTTAAAAATAATATATTAATCAAATGTGATTTGCACTATTTGTTGCAAAATTACAACTAAAGGCATTTTCCATCATGCTATTTTAATTCCTTTCTGCATAGACTTCCTGAGGAGGAAGATGATTCAAAGAAAGGGCCCTAAAAATTAGATGAGTCCCCAGTAGGTGTTTCTATGGAAACTACTTCTTAGGCATTGCTGAGAAAAAAGGTAAATTTGAGAGCACCTCTCTAGCTAGCTCCTTCCATTTACAATGTGTGTGGGTCCTTGGAGAACAGTTTTTCTTCCTGGTTTGTAAACTCAAGTTCTTAAGAACATTTGAAATTGTATGCAATGTGGTAGGTCTAAAATGCTTCATTTGAATTTGTTCTATAACATCAGGCTCTTCCCAAGGCAGCAGTTTTGTGGTTCTCATCTTGGCTCATCTGTGTACCTCTTACACCCTTGTCAGCAAATACGTAGCCACAGAACATACACTAAAGCAGACATCAAAAAGAAAGATATGGGCACTCTTCCACCATCCTGCCCACTGGGCCACTGCAGTGTAGGGATCGCTATATATGTGTTGATCGGATGGGAGGAAATGGTGAAGGAAGATTGTCTATTTTTTTAGAAGGGAAATACTGGGAGTTAGAACAACTGGGTTGTGTTGTTGCTCTAGACTAAAAGAGCAGAGAAACAGAGTCATTAAAATGTACATACTTATGTATTTGCTTCATAATTTTATGAAAACTTCTTAGTAGATCTACAATCAATTGAGAGTACGCACTTGGCTCTGCAGTCCAGTGCCTATTAGGAATCATCTCACTCAATACCTAGCTCATAAATACATTGATGAACACATCAGTAAATATTCGTTGAATGAGTGAATGAATGTTAAGGCTCAGTGGTTCTCTTTCATGTAAGTGGAGGTGCAGATATTGGATCACTATTCCCTCAAAAGGAATGTTATATGTAATGGTATCTCCTGTAATCTCTATGAGAGTGTGGGTGGATTAGGACTTAGGGCTTCATTATGATTCTCTTGAAATTGTCGCTTGTATCAGATACTGCTAAGTTTTATTTTTCTTTGACTATAGACCTAGCAATATTTATACTAGAATGTTTTTGTATTTCTTTGGTTCATAGTCATTATGAACTGCTTTAGAATGCAACTGTGGATATTTGATAAAAATGACAAGTATCAGTTTGTTCAGGTAAACATTAATCACAACATAATGCACTCGTCAGCCTATAATTGTACTCTCTGTACAATTGTGGAATGTCAAAGAAAGAATGTAAAAATGTCATTACTTATAGGCTGTTGCTTAGTCTCTCAAGACAAGAAGGAAATTTATAATATCTCCAGGGTGGACCTCTTATGGTGAAGGTAGTCATGATCAGGTGAAAGGAAATCCCCCAAAGAATATGTATGTGATAGTGATGAAGGTGAAGTAAAGTAAAGCAGAATGAAGTGCAATAAATCCCCAGTCACAAAATACACGACCTCCTCTATTACAGCCCCCATTTGCAGTTTGGTCAAAGAATGACAGTCTTCTCACAGGGGGAAGTTTTGATGTTTTCTATTCCTCTGAGCAACTTAAATCTACTTAGGAATTTCTATTCCTTTCCAAGGTCCATGGGTTGGATGTGATCCTTCTCTATAAACACAAACATACACACACACACACACACACACACACACACACACACACACACATATACACATACACATATACACACACCTCTACACATGTCACGTTTAAAGTGTTGAAAATCAAACATTAAGGATAACTGCAAGGCAGACAGAGAAAGAAAGACACACTATATATGAAGGAAAAATATAAGAGTATTAGCTGACTTCTAATCAGAAACCAGACAAGCCAGGAGAAAATGGAGTGACATCTTTAAAGAGATTTTTTTTTGAAGTCAGTTATATCCAGAAAAAATACTTCTCAAAAATGGAAAAGAAATCCACAAACCTACACAATTGATAAAATTGTATAGACCTTAATACACACATACACTCACACACACCCAAATGAATACAAGTAAAACTGAGGCAATCTGAATAAGATCAGTGCATTGTATTCATGTCAATATCCTGGTGTGATACTATACTATAGTTTGCAAAATGTTACCATTGGGGGAAACTGGGCATTGTGCACAATGGTTCTCTCTGTATTACTTATTATAACTGCAAATGAATCTATAAATATCTTCAATCACAATTTCAACTAAAATAAGAAAACAACAAAGTAATCCCCCCAAAATAACAAAAGCAAATGCATTAAAAAATGAAGGAGAATAAAGGCCAAACATATAAAAGTGGAGAGAATTTATAACCAGCTGATCTATGCTACAAGAAATATTAAAAGAAGTTCTTCAGGAAGAAGGAATATGACTCCAGACAGAAAATTTGATCTATATAAACTATATATGAAAAATAAGCAGAGGAGGGAAAATTTTATGAGTATGACAAAGGGTTGTTTTAATGGTATATATTAAATTATAAAGCTACAGTAATAACAGTTGTACAGTAGACCCTTGAACTATGTGGGTTTGAACTGCATGGGTCCACTTTATACATATATACTTTCCAAGAGGAAGTACTGCAATACTACACTGTCAGTAGTTGGTTGAATCCACAGATGCAGAGGACCCCTAATTATGGAGGGCTTTTGATAAATTATACTCGGATTAACTCCCACACTGTTCAAGAGTCAACTATAGTGTGTCCAGGGGTAATATAGATATAGATATAGAAATAGAAGTGGTATCTAAGAAACTCTCTCTCTCTCTCTGTATGATGAAGATAGCATGTTAAGTGTTAATATTAACCATTAAATAGTATTGGTTAATTGGTGAGCATTTTGGAATAAAGTTTGATCCATATTGCACTCCAAAATATATTCCAGGAGTATAAGTATTTAAATACAGATAATGAAATCATGAAGTAAATAGATAAAATATTGTTGAATATTTTTCTGATCTCAGAGTGTTGAATGTCTTTCAATGCAGCATACAAACAGTTTTCTTAACATCTGAGATGAGAATTTATTTCTAGAGGAAACCCTACTTATTTAGGAAAATGCTTTAATATGCCTGTGAGATTTGCTACTGTCCACCAATGTTCATGTCTCTTCTTTCACTTGAGCACACTTAGACCACATATCCAGGCCCCACTGTATCTAGATGGGGCCATATCACTATTTCCTGTTAACTGAATACGTGTGTCAGTGATGTATGTTATTTTAAGACCAAAGCAGTTAAGGGCATTTATGCCTTTCATAAGCTCTCTTTCTCTCTTTTGAACTCTGTGGTTTGAAAGCAAAGAAGATAGTAGAAACACAAGATGGAAGAATTCAGGGTTCCTAAACAATTGAACTTAGCCTCCCTTTTACCTCTACCGTAGTACTTACTGATCATAGCCAAAAAAACCTGTTGCCTCAAGCCGCTGAGATTTGGGAAGTGTTTGTTACAGTACGTAGTCCACTCTGACCAAAACAAAGTTGTAGGGCTTAGTCAGGTCTAAGACAACAAAAGAAGTATTTAAGCAATTCTGCATTAATATTAATTTGGTGTTTGTAGAAAATGATCTGTGGATTAGAGGAGAGCGAAGAGTTAGATCCACGTAGGAGATGTAATCCATCAAAAAGCCAAGAGAGTTTTAAGAAGAGGAACATCTAACATTGAATTTAGTCACATGGTTTTCCCCAAATTTGTACACAAAATTACCATGTGTGAATAATTTGTAATAAATTGAAGAAAGAGGCCGTGTACTTGGTCTGGGTAAATATAGTTCAGAACAACAGTAGCTTGAGTGAGATGGTAAGATGATCATTAAATTGAACTAATTCAGTGGAAACTGGAGCCTGAGGTGACTAAGAAAATGAATTCAATGCGTGGTTTTATCTTAGTTTTAAGAAGTATAGTGATATCAGTTGACATTTAGTTTAAATGAGGATAGGAATAATAGAAAACTATAAAAATAGATTAGTGAGTTTACATCTTTATATAATCTACTACATCAGCAAAATTAAAAGCTAAATGACAAATTTGCTCTATTTGGCAAAATAATTATTTAATTCTCATGGGTGATTATTTACAATAATAAAACTTGAATATTGCAATTGAACAAATGGGCAGAAAATATTAAAAGCCAATTCATAAAAGGAAAATTATAAATGGGTAGTATATTTGAAAAATGTTCACTTTCACTAGAAATCAAAAATGCAAATTAAGATGATAATGAGATACCATTGTCACCCATTGGACAAAGATTCAAATAAGAACAATACAGTGTTGGACAGAGTGGACAATTGTTTATAATGCTGGAGGAATGTGAATTAGTATTAAGATTAAGGATGTCAATTTGGTAATATACATATCAGCCTCTGCTTTGACTGCACACCTGAATCACCTGGGGAACTTTAAAAAGCAAGAGAAACTCTGCCAATATTTTTTGAAAGCTCCTCCAAATAATTTCAATGTGCAGCCACGATTGAAAAACACTAATATATAAACAATTTTAAAATATATTGACTCTTTATTTCTTTCTTATAAGAATAAAGCTAGAATAAGTAAAATAAAAACAATAAAATTAGTTCACAAAAGAATGTTCGGGAATGTTTTAATAGTGCAAGTGGGGAATGACCTAAATGCCCAGTAAAGAAATACTGTAGACTACTGTACACAAATTAAAATTAGGAGAATATCCCATAGGAAAATGCTCATTATTTGCTCACAGTGAATACACAATTGTATATAGGACATGATTCCAAATCTGTGAACCATTAGATACACATTCTGTACATTAATAGAAACAGTACTGAATGACATATATCAAATATTTAATATAATTTATCTTTGGGTAAACTGCAGAAAAGTTTTGTAATATTTTAATACTATAGATATCATGTGGCAAACATAGACAAATCTAAAATCGTCCATCAGAATCTACTGTACGTGTGTGTCCAACTTACGATAAAGGGAGCAAGAGAAGGAATGGAGAAGAATGGTTCATCTCTTCTGTGCTGTTTAAACTCTTCCACTGTAGCAGAAAATCTATCTCTTCAAACTATCTTATCAGCTCTTTCTTCTCTTCATCTATCCAGCCAAAATATTCATTCTACTCCTCGCCTCTGGACTGTGTCCAGGTAAATGACCTCTTTAAATCACCCTAAAAATGTGAGCCACATTGCTTAGCAGCCATTCTGATTTGCCTCAGGTGTTGACTGGGTTAGGGAGGTGGAGAAAGACCATTTCTGGTTGTCCAAGATTAAATTTTTAATGTACTTCCTAAAGAGAAATGTGCTTACACATGATGAATAGCTTGCAGTGTTTTTCCTAATAGATTTCTATACATTGAGGTTCATATAGGCTTGTATTGAATGCACTGGAGGTTGTCATCATTTATAGTGTTTATTTAATGGAGCAATACCTTTGTAAATAACATACTTGTGGCTTATTGTCTTTTTGGAAATTGAGAATTTTTCATAATCTATTTAAAGTTTTTAACAAAGTATTGAGTTATATAAGACATTGAATCACTGCAGTTAATAGTGACCTGATATGTTATCTTTATAAATGTGGTTATTTATGATAGTTAGAGAGCCACCTCACTTCTAACTCCATCTTAATCTTCCTCTCTCTCTTTTTCACTGAGGTAAGGGACAGTTATACCTACTTTGGGCCTAATTACTTTTTGCTGTCAAGTGGCTAAAGGGCAAGATTTGTTCTGAAATTCTGTTTGGATCAACAGCTGCCATGTTGTTAGATATCTAGACGTTAACCAAAGAACTGAAAAGAAAGACATTTATTTCACCTTAATGTCCCTATTATCCATATAGTTCAGGATTTCAACTGTGCGTGTGGTCAAGGTCAATGACACTAGTTCCAAGAAAGTTTAATGATGGATATTCTCACTTTCAACTCAGTTTAGAATGGTTGGGTAGAGAAAGGTAATGAAGGGTTGCATTGTTAAATATCATAGAAGTAGCTCTGTAGTTACAGAAATCACATTCTTCGGAACTTTTTTCCTAGGGCTGCCATTTTTCATTATAAGCCATTGTTATAAATGAATTTTACTGGATGTTTTCTTTACTAGAAATTTATCACTACAAGATGGACGAGGTAGGACCAGTTTTTCCAAATCACATTCTATATAAATGATGCCAAGGAATGCTTACTAATTTTGCTGTTTAAACCTCTGTGAAATGACTAATGGATTTATAGGGCAAATGATATTTGAAAATCTATTAAGTTAATTCCATATGTCTGAAGGAAATTTGTCAGCATAACAAGTGATTCAAAATTGGTTTGATCAGGATATAGAATTAAATATATCCTTGTTTCCATGGTACTCCAACATTTACCCTTTGTTGAATTACTGTAACAAAAGTAGCTAGGCCAACCTTTAACTTACCCAAATATGTGTGGCTAGATATCTATATTTAAAATGGACCTCAAGCTGAGAAAATGGGAGCATTCATTTCTCATAATTAATTTGGCTTTCATATCCAAGTATATTAAACAAAAATGTTAGAGATTAAGAATATTTGTATTTGTTTCCCAGTTTGGCTGCTTGCAATTTAACTATAAAATGTAGTGAAGGCCTTTAAGTAGAATGGATACAGCTGTTTCCATTTGAGATTTGGGGTTACATGATTCCCTAATCTCAAATTACTAACATTATGGTGATGGAATGAGCAGTGTGTGTGTATATGTGTGTGTGTGTGAGAGAGACAGAGAAAGAAACGTATACATACATACATATGTTCATACCTAATATATATGTATATAATATATATATATATATACATACATTTCTAAAACTAGGTGAGATGTGGATATAAAATTTTAAGGTCCTTGATATTATTGACAAATTGTCTTCCAGAAGATTAGTCCATTTCACATCTCCACTCAATGTTTTACAAAATATTTCAAATCTGGACAAAATATTTTATCATTTACTAATGTTTATAAATATATAGTGTGTGTGTATACACACAAAATACCACTAATATTTTTAAACAGAATTTAAAATATACTGTTTATGAACTTTTATCCCCTTTTCATGAATATTTTAATAAGTAATTAAATATTAATTGATGAAACATAATTTTAATGACCAAAAAATATTCTAACATATGGAAACATAATTTATGGATTAATTTAGTTATTTATTATTATAAAAATAAACTATGTAGAATTAGTGTTAGTCATATTTTTATACCAATTTCTAAAACTAGGTGAGGTGTAGATGTAAAATTTTAAGGTCCTTGATATTGACAAATTGTCTTCCAGAAGAATTGTCCATTTCACACTTCCACTCAGCGTTTTATGAAATATTTCAAATCTCGTCAATGAATTTTATTATTTACTCTTAGGTACTTTTCCAAAGAAGGCCAAGAACTATTCCTCAGCTAACTCAACTGATACTCAAGAAACTCTTTCATAGAAATTTAAATGCTGTGTGTTTCAAGTTCTGCTGTGTGTTTCAAGTTCCGTTATCTTGGGGGAGGTCACAAAGCTACTTTGGGCTTTTATTTAGGCCTTATACTTTAAAGTTGATGAGTGAAATAGGGTGACTAAACAATAATAGCCTCCATCTTGAACAATCTGATGGGAATAATCCTGATATGGTACTTTCAAAGTAACAGCAGAGTAACAGACACTGAGAGGAATTTTGGTATACGAGGAATATATCAGAGGCAGTCTATTTCAGTCTAGATTGTAGTAGCTTTACTGTCTACATTTGATGCACTCCAAGACTTAAGATATTTACTCCAAGCTCATTTAAAAAACAAAAGCCCTTCAAATTTTAGAACCCTTCATAAGTGTGGTTTAAATTCGTCCTGGGAAGTTTAGATGACGTAAAAAATTAGGAAACTCGGGCTTCTCTGGTGGCGCAGTGGTTGAGAGCCCGCCTGCCGATGCAGGGGACACGGGTTCGTGCCCCGGTCCGGGAAGATCCCACATGCCGCGGAGCGGCTGGGCCCGTGAGCCACGGCTGCTGAGCCTGCACGTCCGGAGCCTGTGCTCCGCAACGGGAGAGGCCACAACAGTGAGAGGCCCGCGTACCGCAAAAAACAAAACTAAAACAACAAAAATTAGGAAACTCACGCTGATGTTCATAATTGACATGTGTATTTGCAGCATAGTTGGATAAATATGTTCTGCTTTATAACTTGGGTCAGCTTTCTTTGGGCTATGCTCCTAGTTTTCTTCACATTTAACTTTAAGGTAGAGTAGTAGGAGGCAGAGCATTTTCTAATCTTTATATCAAAAGATATGGATGAATTTTGATAGTTTTAGTTGGAGTGAGAAAGATGTGGAAAGAATAATGTTACTTAAATACAAGTGTTGTTACTTAAATTTTATGTATTCTTTAAAGAGAAGTTCTTTAGTTCTGAAAGGGAAAAAAATGAAAAAAAAATGACATGAAATAAAAGCAGTAGCAAAGCAATATGAGCAATGGTAGGTTGTGGTGATTAGCTTGTGATACCCAATTTCTTAATTTCCTCTTTATTCCTACCTCTTTCACAGGCTCTATGGATTCCTGTGGGTCTCATCTTAGTGGTATAAACTCAGAAAGAAATTTTAATAGGAATTAGTTTTCAAAATTATTTTGGTATTAAAAATTCTTTGATGAATTAGGGAAGAATAATTTGTTTTTAGCTGCATGAAAGAAAACAGTAGAATTATAAGATAAAACTCAGGACTTTGAATTATAGAGGTTTTTACAATGTCTAATATCTGGTAATTATTTTCTTTCTGTACACAGATAAAAACTGAGTTTGGATATTTTCCCTGAAGAATACTACTGCTCTTTATACACCATTAAAATAGTGATAATATGTAATTAGGAAATAGAAGAATGTTATGTAATTGGATAGGTTTATATATTTAAAAAAATGAAAACAATAAAAATGAGGACAGGGATACAAGTATTTCTCAATTCAGGGGACAGAGGAAAGACATAAAATACTAATTGTGAGAGATAAATATGTTTAAATATAATATTTATAAATACTATCCATAAAAGTATTCCACAATATATAGATATTTAAAAAATAGTTCATGCATAGTATAATTTCTTTGGCTGAAGTAATAGCTGAAATGGTGGCTGAATCTTATTTTACTAGCAAAATATCATACTTTTAATCAGAGTTAATTACACAAGGCAGGCCTACCATTTCTGAAATCCTTTATCACTTTTGAAAAATTTGCTTTTTAAATTTATATCATTGTGAAACACTAACTAGATGATTGTTACATTTCATAATGTTCTACCACTTATTAGCTATAATATGCCTTTAAAATTTTCTTTTATCTTACTTGAAAAATGAAATTACAATACTATCTAATAGGGTTAGAGTGAGAATTAATGAATTAATACATTTAAAAACACAACACTAAGATGCTCAATAAACAGTATAATAACTATGAGGTATAATATAAACAATTATTGTTTGTATGAGTCAGCTTCTAAAATGGCCTTCAATGGTCCTCACCTCCTGATATTCACTTTCTCATGTAGTCTCCTCCTTCATTGCACGTGAGGATTCTGCTGCGTGACTGTTAGCAATCTGCAAAAGTGATAATATGTCCCTTAGGAGATTATGTGTGTCAGACGCTGCAGCCTCCATCTTGATGGTTCTCTCACTCTCTGTTGGATCTCTCACTCTGGGAGAAGCAATCTGTCATGTTAAAACTTTATGGAATGTTCTGTGTTCAACAGAAGGCCTAGTCCAGGAGCCATCCTGGAACCAAGGCCTGCTAACAGCCACGTGAGTTAGTTAGAAGCAGATTCTCCAGCCCCATCAGGCTGTGAGTTGACTACAGCTCTGGCTGACAGCTTGACTGCAATCCTCATGAGAGATGGTAAGATAATCAGTGTTTGTTGTTTTAAGCTGCTAAATACTGGAATAGTTTATTATGAGGATAAAAGCTAACACTGAATATTCACCTATTGTGTAAGATACATTGCAGTCATTTTTGCTAAGCTATTTCATATGTAATCTTACCTCCCCCACAGTATACCAATATTTAAGTTATTATATCCACTTTACGGGTAAAGAAATAGAAATACCTGAAATATACTCATCAAGGTACACAAGCAGTATCTCCTTTGGGCTTCATCTCTCTGGTGTAAGTGCCTGACACTAAGTTTTGGTTGCCAAGGCATCCAGTTCAAAAGACTTCCATCTTGAATAAACATATTACCAACTGTATGACACAGCTACTAGCAAGACAACCAGATAAAGAACTAGACCACCCACTTCATGAAGTTTCCCTTTCAGAAAGCCCTGGGTGACATAGGTAACTGGCTGCTTGAGTGACCCCATCTCCAGGCTCCTGTGTGCTCATTCCTCCTCTCATGCTTCAAATCAGCCAATAATGAGTGACCTAGAGAAATCCTAAACACCTTGCTCTTAGACCCAAATAAATGTAGAGCTCCCGGTTCATTCTCTCTCTCTCTCTTTCACTCTCCCTGCCCCCCCCCACCCCTTTTCTCCCCCTACTCAACCTCCCCCTTGTGTGGTCTTCAGGCATGCTGTGTACCCTTCAGGATTTGTGGATAATAAATCTTGTTCCTCAAATTTCCCTGATAGTATTTTGCTAAAGTGCACTCTGTAACCATCATAGGAACCACAAGGGCCGGCCCAGCCACAACATTGACCTCGGTAAGGAAATATCTGTGGGCTTTTCTCCCGGTAACATGGCCCCAGGCGAGTACTGCGGGCATTCCTAGGGCAGAGCATTATCATCAGTGGGCTGGGACAAGCATGCAACCTCCATAGTACAGAGCACACATAACCCCAACATGTTGCTTTTCCCTCCTTAGTATAGCACTACTTTGCAGAGCCTTTAATAATAGAATTGATGTATGCCTCAATACTTATTGCCTAGAAGTTGTAAAAAGGAAGAGGAACTTTGCCTAGAGATGCGTGGAGGGAATTTACATGGATTCCTGGACTTGAGAGAATAATCTCATGTCAAATCAAGTGACAGATTAGCTTTAAAGACAGTTTTTTTGTTGTTAATTTTTAATTCTTTTTTTGCATTCAGAGAGGTTTGTCAGGTACTGAGGTGGTAGAATTGCTTGAAAGATTCCTTTAGGGTTTCAAAGGTTGTAAATAATTTTCTATAATCAGCTTTTAGATTTGATCCTCCTAGGTGATAGTAAGCAGTAAAAATGATGGGAAGTGAGACTCTGTGAATCGTATTTTTTATTAGTAAAAGGAATAAGTTGGAGATGTTCTTATATCTTTTTAATGTTATTCATCTTAATTATTTTCCAGTAAATTCAACAGTCCTTTGTGTTTGTTGAGAGACAAAGGGAAAATAATATATGTTGTCACTGAAAAAAGTGGGAGGAGATAAATAAGTTTAGATGTTTTGCTCCAGCTTTTCCTGTAATGGAAAATCTGTCATGAAGTAGAAAATGAAGGTGGATGAGTTTTAGTTTCTCAGTATAGAAGTTTATGTTGTATCTTTCAGAGGAATGGCTATTTCATTACAGTATTTCAAGTAAAATAAAAATAATTATTGTTCAAAGTCTGTAGAGTACAATTGTGCAACCCACTGGTCCTTGACTTTAGAAGTCAAGTTCTCAGGAGTCAAAAACAATTTGATTGAATATGTACCTATCATTAATCATGTGTGTTTTGTAAGTTGATCATTTTTGAGGATTTTGCATACCAGTGTATCCGGATATTAAAACAAAACAAAACAAACAAAATAAAACCAAAGCAGAAACAAAACCCCCAAATTTAAAATAATTAATACCTTTTGAGAATTTTCTAACTGCCAGAAACTAAAAAAATTGGTAAACTGGTCAACTTTTCAGTACAAAATAGTTTTGAAAGTTGCCTCAGATGTGACAGCCTAATCTTGGCAAGGAGAAACTGCATCTGCCTTTCAAATACCCACATAAGAATTTTCCCAATATTTCAGCTAGTGTGTAATGACTTTAAAGGCAAGTATACCAGAAATTATTAATCTCCTCCCCCTGCCCCCATTGCCCCCCCACCTCCTCTCTCTCCCTCTCTATCTCTCCCCCTGCCCCATAAATAAAAGTTCCTCCCTGTAAAATATATTGAAGGATTACTTATAAAATGTATAAATAATTCAGGTGGGGTTTAATGAATTTTATAAAATAAACACACCCATGTAAACAGCCCCGAGATCAAGACATAGAGCATTACCAGGACTCCTGAAACCCCCAAGTTAACCATTATCCCAAATTCCAATACCATATATTAGTTTTTAAAGTTTTTGAAATTTAAAAAATAGAATCATATAGGATGTACTCTTTTGTCTTTTTTTCTCTCTCAGTATTAAAATTGTGTATTTGTGGGATTTATCCTGTACGTTTCTTTTGTTATATGAAAAATGCATTTCCATTTGCATTACGTATTGCACTTAGGAGCGTAATATCTGCATCACAGAACATGCATGTCTCCAGCTCTTTTAGACACTGACAAGTAGTTTTCCAAATGGGTTATACCAGTTTATACTCCAACCAGCAAAGTATCAGAATTCTAGTTGCTTTATAATCTTGCCGATACCTAGCTTTGTCTCACTCTTTGTTTTAGATGTTCTGGTGGGTGTGAAGTTAACTCATTGTGATTTTAGTGTGTATTTCCTTGTGCTTTACCTGAGTTCTGTTTCATATGTGTATGTGTTACTTGGATATTTTCTGTTGTGAAGTGCCTACTCAAGTTTTTTATATATCTTATACTAGTTTGATAGTATTTTCCTTATTAATTTGTAGGAATACTTTGCATATTTTGAATGAGTTTTTTTGTCAGGTACATACCCATATATACATACACACAATAAAAATACTTAACTCTGTGTTGCCTTTTCACTCGATAACTTTTTTCAGAAAAATTCAAATACATTTTATTATATGACATGTCATACTTAGCATCTTAGCAACATCCTATTTTTTTTTAATTAATTTTTATTGGAGTGTAATTGATTTACAGTTCTGTGTTAGTTTCTGCTGTATAGCAAAGTGAATCAGTTATACATACACATATACCCATTATTTTTTAGATTCTATTCCTATATAGGTCATCACAGAGTATTGAGTAGAGTTCCCTGTGCTATACAGTAGATTCTTATTAGTTATCAATTTTATATATAGTAGTGTGTATATGTCAATCCCAATCTCCCAATTTACCCTCCTGTCCCCCCTTTCCCCCTTGGTAACCATAAGTTTGTTTTCTACATCTGTGACTGTATTTCTGTTTTGTAAGTAAGTTCATTTGTACCATTTTTTTAGACTCCACATGAAAGTGATATATGATATTTGTCTTTGACTTAATTCACTCAGTATGACAATCTCTAGGTCCATCCATGTCACTGAAAATGGCATTATTTCATTCTTTTTTATGGCTGAGTAATATTTCATTGTATGTATGTATATAGATAGATAGATAGATATACACCACATCTTCTTTATCCATTCCTGCACTGATGGACATTTAGGTGGCTTCCATGTCCTGGCTATTGTAAACAGTGCTGCAATGAACATTGGGGTGCATGTATCTTTTCAAGTTATGGTTT
The DNA here is from genome assembly GCF_002837175.3 of Physeter macrocephalus. Lineage (NCBI taxonomy): Eukaryota > Metazoa > Chordata > Mammalia > Artiodactyla > Physeteridae > Physeter > Physeter macrocephalus. The sequence continues at coordinate 117,380,719 of NC_041221.1, forward strand.
TCTCCAGATATATGCCCAGGAGTAGGATTGCTGGATCATATGGTAGCTCTATTTTTAGTTTTTTAAGGAACCTCCATACTGTTCTTCATAGTGGCTGTACCAATTTACATTCCCACCAATAGTGTTGGAGGGTTCCATTTTCTCCACACCCTCTCCAGCATTTATTGTTTGTAGATTTTTTGATGATAGCCATTCTGACCGGTGTGAGGTCATACCTCATTGTAGTTTTGATTTGCATTTCTCTAATAATTAGTGATGTTGAGCATCTTTTCATGTGGCACTTGACCATCTGTATGTATTCTTCAGAGTTATTGATAACATTTGATGAACAGGATACTTTAATTGTAGTGTCATCTAATTTATTACATTTTATTTATTTTTAAATATCGTTTGTGTCCTGTTTAAGAAATAAAGTGCTCTTTACTCCAAGGTCATAAAGATATTCTCCTATGTTTTCTTCTAAAAGTATTATTGTTTTACCTTTCACTTTTAAATCTACAATCTTTCTAGGATTTATATGTGTGTGGAATACAGTAAAGGCAAAGGTTCTTTTTCTCCCATAAAGATATCCAGTTGGCCACAACTCACTGCGCTGAAATGTTACTTTTGACATGAGTTAGGTGACCACATCTATGTGAGTCTATTTCTAGACTATTCTATTCCATTGGTCAATTGGTTTATATTGTGCAAAAACTACATTGAATTAATTAACATGGATTTATAATAGGTCTTAATATCTCATAGTATAAGTCCTTCAGTTTTGATAGTTCTCAAGAGTTCATTGCATATTCTTGGCCCTTTGGATTTCCATACACATTTTACAGCAAGCATGTTGAATTCATGAACAAACCTTTTAGGATTTTAGTTGGTATTGCAACAAATCTATACATGATTTTTTGAGTCTTCCAGTCCATGAACTTAGATTTCCCTCTATCTATTGTCTTTTAAAAATTTCTGTCAATATATTTCTTGTTTGCAGAGTAGCAGTCTTGCATACCTGTTAGTTGTTTTTTTCTTAAGTGTTTCAAGTTTTTTGATGCTTTTGTAAATGGTATCATTTTTTAAATTTAATTTTCTCTTTATTTGAGACAGATATGTTGAAATGCAATTAATATTTGTATACTAACCTTAAATTTAGTGACTTTAGTAAATTCACCTAGTAATTCTAATAATTTGGCTCTTGGTCCTTTTGTATTTTCTACATGAAAAAACATGCCATCTGCCAATAATGGAAGTTTTATTTCCTTTTTCCTTTTTTTTCAATCTTTGTGCCTTTTATTTCTTTCAACTGTCTCACCTCACTGCCTAGGAACTCCAAAACTGTTAAATACAAGTGGTGATAACAGGCATCATTGGCTCATTCCTGATTGCAATAGAAAGTTTTCAATAATTCATCATTAAGATATTTATTGTAGGATCTTTCCAAGATAGTTTTCATTAAGTTATTGAAGTTCCTTTCTATTCCTAATTTTTTGAGAATTGTTATCATGAATGGATGTTGAATTCTATCAAATGCATCTAATGTGATGATGGTATTATTTTTCTCACTTATTTTCTATTAATAGGGTAAATTGCATTGATTTTTTTTCAATGTTAAATCACTCTTCCTTTCATGGAAAAACCCTACTCATTTGAGGTATATTATCTTTCTTATATATTCTTGGATTTGTCTTGCTAATATTTTGTTTAAGATTTTTGCATTTATTTATGAGAAAACTTAGCCTGCAAATTTTGTTTTTTATAGCATCCCTTTTAAGTTTTGGTATCAAGATTTTTGTTTATCTAATCAAAGAGTTGGTAAATGTGCTCTCTTTGTATTTTCTGGAAGTGTTAGTATAAGATTGGTTTAATTTATTCCTAAAATGTTTTGAAGAATTCACCAGTATATTCATCTAAGCCTGGAGTTTTCATCATGGGAATGACTTTAATGCTGGATTCAAATTCTTTAATAGATAAGGAACTCTTATCTTTAATTTCTTTTACTTTAATTTGGTAATTTGTGGTTTTTATGTAGTTTGTCATTTAATCTAAATTATTCAATTTATTGGTATGAAACTTTCCATAATTTTAATTTATTAACTTTTTATATCTGTAAAGCCTTCAGCAAAATCTTCTTTTGGTGCATTAAATTGGTAATATGTTGGGTTTTTTTTTTAATCTTTATTAGTGTTTTCAAATAATCAATTTTTGGCTTTGTCAAATTTTTTAATTTAATTAAATTAAAATTTTAATTAATTAATGTTTAAATTATTTTTTTCTTATGTTAATTGTTTCTGTACTACATTTTTGGGGTTGATTTGCTCTTTCCTTACAAAGTTCTTTAATGAAAGCATAAATCATTGTGATTTTTTTTTTCCTTTGTTATTTTCTAAGATGTGCATTTAAGGCTATACATTTTCCTCTAATCATAATTTTAACTGAATACCTCAAGTGTTGATATGTTGCATTATCATTGTCATTTAGTTCACATTTTTTCTAATTTCTCCAGTATAGAAACGTATTATTTAACTTCCAAACAATTGTATATTTTAAGTTAGTTTTTCTTATTGATTTCTAGCATAGTTACCCTGTGGTCATAGTTTTCTAGCTTTGGAACAATGTCAACCGGCAGGGCCCAGCTTCTGCCTGTCGGGCCTGTTCGGGCTCTCGGTGCAGGATCTCAACGACCTGCTCTCGGATGGCAGAGGCTGCTACAGCCTCCCAAGCCAGCCCTGCAACGAGGTTACCCCCAGGATCTATATGGGCAGTGCATCTGTGGCTCAAGACATCCCCAGCCTACAGAAAGTGGGCATCACCCACGTCCTGAATGTGGCTGAGGGCAGGCCCTTCATGCACGTCAATACCAATGCCAACTTCTACAAGGACTCTGGCATCATATACCTGGGCATCAAGGCCAACGACGCACAGGAGTTCCTCAGCACCTACTTTGAAAAGGCGGCGGACTTCATCGACCAGGCCCTGGCTCAGAAGAACGGCCAAGTGCTCGTCCACTGCTGTGAGAGTTACAGCCGCTCCCCAACTCTTGTCATCGCGCATCTTGTGGTGAGTCAGAAGATGGATGTCAAGTCTGCCCTGAGCACCGTTAGGAAGAACTGTGAGATCGGTCCCAAGGATGGTTTCCTGGCCCAGCTCTGCCAGGTCAATGACAGACTAGTCAAGGAGGGGAAATTGAAACTCTAAGGCACCCTCACTGCCTCTCCTCTAGAGGTCGGATGGGTGGGGGGGCCTGGTTGTGGCGTCCCAAGCTGCCATGTTTAGGAAACACAGTGTACCCTGCTCCCAGCACCACCAGGCACTTACCCACAAGTCTGTCCCAACACAGCCCTGGGACACTTTCCCCCTGGGGAGCATATAAAGAAGCTTGCTGAGGAGGGCATTCCTGCTCCCTGGTGCCTACAATTTATGATGTCCTCACCCTGAGGAGGGGGCGCAGAGGGGGAGCAGGCCTGTGACAGGTGTGCTTCTTCTGGATGGCCCAGGGCAAGAGGTCTGTGGAAGTGTAAGGCCTGAGACGCTCACAGGGGCCCCTCCTGACCTCCCCACCGCCCACCCCTGGGCCCTCTCCTGAGTGGGGACCCCGACCCTGTAAAGGAACTATGCAAATGCGGGCCCCCCTCCCCCCAACAGTGCCTGTCTCCCCTGTCTCCTCACAGCCGTCCATACCCTGCTCCTAGACAGAGGCACGTCATGAGGTCTGAAGTTGGCTCAGGGTCAGTTGTCCTTGGGTGGAAATCCCCATGAAGAGACTGCATTTAAATGATTTCCTTAGGATTAAAGATAGTGAAACAAAGAGACCCTTGAGTGGGCAAATACATGCCCCTGGAGCACTCTCCTAAATCAATCGTTTGAAAAATGTGACTCCTTGGAAGGCTGGAGTTCAGAATCCGTGTCTTTGGGGTACCCGGCTCTCAGACGTCACTTGGTCGGTTAGAAGAGCAATGCCTTGGGCAGGGTTTTATTTTTCTTTTTTAGAAAACAGGGTGTTGAAATCCAGCCTATTTAAAAACCCCACCATTTGGTGAATTACAAGGGTTTTGTCTTGAATTATAGTGTTGGCGAGCCCAAGCCACTCGTGCTCACTGCTTTTTGTCTCGGTGCTATTCCAAGAACAGGAGGAGGAAGCTGGCCAATTATAGAGCGGGTGCGCGCGCGTGCGCGCGTGCGTGCGTGTGTGTGTGTGTGTGTGTGTGTGTGTCTGAGAGAGAGAGAGAGAGAAAGAGAGTGCAACACAGCCAGTGGCTGGACAAGCAGGGGGATGAATGGGCCCAAGCTCACATCCTGCCCACTCACAGGTAGTTCTTACAGCTCTCTGCTGCCAGAAAAGGTCCTGGAGCCTTGGCAGCAAAAATGACTCAGCCAGGCAGAAAGGAAACATGGCGTAACATCCAAATGGAGCCTTTCCTGGTGGTACAACAAACAAAAAGGGGCAAGCGGTGCAGTGCTGTCATCTTCAGTTTCCCTAATGGAAGAGAGGTGGTCCTCAGCTCTGCCCCCAGTGCTTAGCACGTAGATGTCTGATAAAAGTTTGTGGAATTAAACTTTTCTTTTTTTTGAGCACCAAATATATGCAGGGTGTTGTTCTGGTGGGTGTATCAAGCTCCCAGAAGCCTGACTTGGTGGTAGCATCACTTGCAAGGATTTGCAAAGGAGTCTTACCTGAAAGGAACTATCAGGGACTTTTGTTGAATATTTAAAATTCAGTTTTAAGTTTCAATTCCAGCAGTGTTATTACTGTATAGAGGTGGGGAATGTGCCTTTTCCAGAGTTGACCAGAAGCTTCCAGCTAGGTTGAGGAGAAGCAGGTGTGCCTTGGGCTTCACACCCAGGTGTAATGGTCTCTATCTTGGCAGAAGTTGAAGCAGTACTTCCGCAGCCTGGATGTCCCCTTTGCTTTGTGACCTCAGCAGCCCTGAACAAACTAGAATCTGTCTTCTTTTTCAGACACGAAGCTGCCCCAATAGACCCACCTAAGTGAAATGGCCATCCTCTCTACTGTGTCCCTCACAGTGCTTGGATAACTCTCCCACTTAATCTATCTTGATCCTCACAATAACCCTATTAACTTGGTAGGGCTTATTCATGTATTGCTACCTTTAAGAAAAGGAACTGGGGTTCAGAGTGAGTAGGGGTATGGTGCTCAGAGCTTCCCAGCTCGAAGGCAGAACTGAGGCGAGATTTCAGGTTGGCTGCTCTCTGAAGCTGAATTATTTCTTTCATACGACACTCCTCCTCAAGAAATGAGCCCCCGGGCATGTCCATGACCCAGCCTGTGTGCACAAGAGCCAGTTAGCTTTGTGGCCAGAGGATAACTGTTCAAGCTGTGATGTCAAGGGGGGGCTCTGCTTCAGGACAAGGAAGTAAAAAGTGTGGGTCCCCAACTGGGTTAGAATGTGTGGCTCTTCTTCTAGTAAATATGTAGCATCCCTAAGTCAGAGCTCTCTGCTCCACTTCTGGAAGAGGCTCAGGAGCTGGGGTGGGGGGTCCCCCTCCCATGTCCAGGCAGTGGTTCCTGCACAGGACAGCCACAGCTACTTAGGCCGGCTGACCAAGATCTCTTGAAGGGCTCTTTGTTAGGGGTATGTTGGAGAAAAGGCCAGGGGGAGAATTAGTGCCTTCACTTTGGAGCTACTTTTTTGCTGATAACTTGGGTTTTCTTGATAGTCTTTAGTCCCAGAAACCCCATATTTACTTCACGAGATGTAGCTCCTCAAAATCAAATTCTATTGTTTAAGAGCCAACACATGCCCAACTGTGAGTGGAAAGCTGTTTCTGGATAGCTTTCTACCTCTGGGAAGTGATGGAATAGGAACTCAGGGTGCCTCTACCCCCTCCTCTGACTCGATCTCTTTCTTTGACTAGCAAACCCCCATCTAGGCCAGATGAGAGCACCAAACGGTTTTCTTCTAAATTCTAAAGCAGTACACCTTCCGCAGGCTGGTCTGTTTCCCTGCCACTCTGAGTTAGCTGGAGAGCAGAAATCACCATCTCTCAAGCAATCTGAAGACCTCTAAGGTCCCTTTTGGCTCTGACACCATAGGGTTCTTTAAGAATCCCCATTGACATTGACTGTCGCCTGGAAGTTATAGGGTGTGTAACAATATGATGACCAGCAGGTGGCAATGTGTTCCACCCGTGGTGAATGGATGCTTGGAAAAGGAATGTTGGTGCTTTCTGTGTCACAAGTTAATGATAAGATGCTAATCTTTTAATCGAAATAAGTACTGAACTTAAAATGTGAAGATATTAGCTTTTCTTGCAGGAAATTTTCTGTCATAGAAACTGCACAAAAATTACTGAAGAGCCAACAATGATGGTCCTTCCAAGTCAAGATTTTATCCTGATTGGAAAGAAAGGCCATCTCCGGTTGGGAGAGCAGATTGGTTGGAAGCTTTACTTACCTCCTGTCAGCTTTTAGGGTAATTTGATTGTGAAAGTGTGAGTTTTCTGGACAGAAAAGGGGAAGGTATTAAATTGGTTTAAAAAAAGGAAGTTTAATGTCTGTTATGTCACAAATCGGTGTTAAAACACTAAAACTGTAACCAAAATAAATACATTACAAAAAAAAGAAAAAAAGAAAAAAAATTGTCAACCTCTGAGAAATGTTGAAGTTTATATACAATATAGTCAATTTTATGTGCTTTAAAGAATGTGAATTCTGATGTGTTGGATATTTCCTTTTTGTATATTTTTGTATTTTTTTGTGTCTTTGTTCTGTAACCTACTAAGAGAAATGTTTTTATGCCTATGATTATAGACTTATTTCTCCTTTTAGTTGTTATTTGCTTTAGCCATTTTAAACCTCTGTTAATGAGTGCATACAGATTTAGAATTGTAATATATTCCTTGTAGGTGGAACCTGTATATATTGAAATGTCCTTTTCATTTTATGTAGTGCTTTTTGCCCTTAAGTTTTTCTGTCATATATTAATGTAACTATACCTTCATTCTTTTGGTTAGTGTTCTACAATGTAATTTTTCTCCTTTTCCTTTTCCTTTCAAATCTGGGTATTTATACTTAAAGCGTGTTTCTTGTAAGCATTATATTGTTGAGTTTTGTTTAATGTCATCTGGAAAACTTAGTTCTTTGATACATTTAGTCCTTTTATAATTTATGTATTTTAGTCTGTATGTGTTTGGGTAAATCTTGTATTCTATTTGTTTTATCTGTTTCATTTCTCTTTTTATCTCCCTTCTTATCTTCTTCGGATAGTCTCATTAAAATCTATCATTTGAATTCTTAATTTTTCACTTCCAGGTTTCCACTGGCTGTAAAAAAATTCTCTGAAAATTTTAATCATTTAACATGTTTTTCTATATTTTTAAATTTCCTTGAATATACTAATCATAGTTATTTAAAAATCATATTCAGCTAATTCTAATACCTCATTTATCTGCAACTCAGTCTCTATTTTTTTTTTTTCTTTTTCGTTTTTGGTCATGCAATTGTGTTTTATATCATTCTGGTAATTTGGATTGCATATCTGAACAAAAAGTTACAAAAGCTCCAGATAATATTATTTTCCTGTGCGTAAGTTTATTCTTCCCTCTGCAGGAAAGATAGTGTAGCAGTGATCACTTTAGCCTGTTGACGTGAAACGAAACATTTGCCAGATATTTCTTCAGCAAAGATGGCTCTATTCAGGATTAGCAGAGAATTGCATTTCTGGGTCTGCAACCCTGGCGAGCCATGTACGAGTCCTCCAATGGCAAGGGAAGGAGAGGAAAAGGAAGTTGGGTGGCTATAGTAAAGAATGCGTCCACGATTTTTCATTGGCTGAGCCCATACGAGTAAAGACGAGGAGTCTCTTTTTCCTTTTGGGCTCTGCTATCCTTGCAGGCATGAGAGCTCCCCCTGCTGGTCTCCCGACTCTGTGTGGGATTTTTGTTTATTAATTTTTTCCAAGTCAAATAAGGACCTGTGCTGGCTCAAAGCTGAGTTTCAGCCTGCAAAGAGTCATCTACTTCTGGTTTACCTTTGGTCTTTCTTGGTTTCTACTCAGGGCCAAATGTATTTTGTGGGGTGCTACACTCTGGATTGTCCTTAATTCTAAATTTTGTTTCAGGAGACTTCAGAAAAACTCTGCTTGCAGAGGTTTTATATGCTTACATTTCTGCCTTTGTGCCCTGTGAATCTGTGTAATCAGTAATTGCCTTGAGGGGAAAGCTGGCCATGTCTTAGAGATCCTCCAAGTCTCTGCCAACCATCTGGAATGCTGAAAGATTGCTAGTTTCTCTCTCTCCTGGCAGCAGCCTTTTCCTGGGATTTTGGTACTGGAATCTTAGCTTCTTGTTCATGCTCAAAATGGTAAATATCATCACAGTAAAAATCAGCTTTGAGTTTTAAAATTTTTCTTTCCCTTGTATAGAAAGAATATTAGCTTTGTGGTTTTCATTGCTCCCTCAGCTCTCTGCTGTCTTTAAAATATGAATTCTGTATCTCATCAGACCTTTTTAGTTGTTCTGTGTGGAGCAGAAAATGGCCACTAGCTATTCCACTCAAAGTTGGAAATAAATATTTCCAAACAGAAATTTGAAATCTACAAAGATGTTCTTCAGTGATGGGGTAGTTAAATAAAGTATGGTTGCTCCATATTCTGGAAGATAATGCATTAGGTTAAAAGATGAGATAAATCTGTTTTTTACTAACATGTAATAATCTTTAAAAATACATTGAGAAGTGAAAAAAGCAATATGAAAGATAATGTGTAAAATGTGTAATTATGTTTTAGAAATATAAAATAATACCCTATATTCCTAAAAATATTTAAGTACATGTAGAAAACAATTATAATAAGATTTATAAAAATACACAATAGGCTAATAGCTGTGCTTTCTTCTTTCCTGGATAGGGGATTTGAGATTTATCAATAATGTTTCCATTTTTAAATCAAATGTAATTGAGAGATTACTGTGGAACTAAAAAATTTAGGAGGAAAAGAAAACATTCTCTAAAATGATAAAATATAGTCAGTGCACATCTATTTACATGGCCAAGTTCTTTATTTATAGTTGTCTCCACACTTTCCTTGGAAGAGTTAACGTGATAGGAATTTCCAGATATGACAAAGGTTGAAGTTTTCCAAAGCATTTTAGAAGAATATACACAAAGAACTAGGATAGAGAAAGTGAGATGGGATCTTAATTTCAAATTCTATATATGATCTATGACTTCCGTAGATAGACCATGTTTTAGAAATCAGAAGTATTTGCGTGTGTGTGTGTGTGTGTATATATACATACGAATGTATATCTCTACTGCAAAGAAAAAGACAGAGGGGTTGAGAAAGAAAAAGACCAAAAAAATCAAAACATAAAATACCTAATTAGAGAGAAAAACTTTTAAAAAGATACAATTTAGAGTTATAAAACACAAATCATCTTCCTAAACAATGTGCATGGTATAGTAAACAGACCCAATACAAAACTAAATTTATAACTTTCTTTAGTAAAAGCCACGGAGACACAACCGACAATACACTGCTATTCTTCACTGTGAAAGAACAGATTTTTGTTATTTAGTATAGCTGCTGCAAAAATAGAACTCATATTATTTTTACAAATACAGAAACTAAAAATGGATTGTTTATTTTTAAATTTCATGTTAAGATTATATATGAAATTCAATATTAAACACATTTCATGTACATGATATTGGGTTGGCCAAAAAGTTCATTTGGGTTTATAGAAAAACCTGAACGAAATTTTTGGCCAACCCAATACTTTTTAAAAGTTGAAACGAATTTTGAGACACTCTGATTTCAACGTCATTTCTGAAAAGTCTTTGAAATTGACACTAAAATATTAATAAAATTGTCATTTCCTTTTAGAAGTTGCTATATTTGCCATGTAAAAATCTTGGTCTCTAGGTGGGAGAGCTTGGACTAATACCAGTTTTTTGGCTGGTATTGTTCCACCAGTCACTGAAAATCCTTACAATCTCAAATAAATATAAGTGTATCATCAGCCCTCCTTTCCTTAAGTCAATCCCTTGAGGCGACAAACCTGTGAGTAAAACATGTTTTAAAAGCATTATTTTTAGCTTTACATTTTAATCTGACCCAAGGGGCATGTTGACATGACTGATTAAATGTCATTTCTGTTCTTCGTCTGTGCCAGTTCATTTTTGCTAAGATATTTCTTTAAGAAACTTCTGACGAGATTGTCATTTTGAGGTTGTAGAATTTAGAAATTCTGTGTAACAACATAACAAGTTGTCAGCTTGTCAAAAATTTATCTTTCATATGCTTTTGAAACAGTTTGAGATAAAGCTTTTTCTGGCTGTGATGACTTTCTGATTTATTAGAACCAGCATTGCACATCTTTTGCTCATAACCATGTGACTTGATACAGGAACACTTTTTTTCATGAAGCTTAAAAGTCAGTTCTGAAGAACTGTACCTTATTTTTCACAATGACAGCTCTGAGATTGTGGGATTTACTCTCTGTATACAAATGAAAATTTTACTTTAGACACCCATCCCCACATGGCAGAAATAAAAACATTTTCAGGGTGATGATGATTGCTGCTACTACTGCTAAATTTGTGGTAGAACAAATCAAAGCGCCATTAGGTCAATGGCATGCAACAACTGTGGTGCCTTGTTTGAGTGCACAGGTGACATTTTTACATAGGAAGTAATAGAAATGCCCCCGAGTTATAATCCCTTTAACCTACAGTGAATGTTCTCTATGCTGGTACTATAAAAAATGTTTAAGATTTGCAATCATTTACTATTTATAATCGTTATTAGACAATTGCTCAGAGCAGAAAATGGGGCTCCCTTTCCTGGCATCACAAGGCTATCTAAGTTCCCCATAGCCTCCTTTCTGTAGAAGACAAAGGAGGAAATGACAGTCTGAACCATTTAGACTTTATTCAAAAGAGCTCGAAAGAAATGGTTTTAATTGGAGAGAACTGCAATAACTTTGGTTCAAACAAACTTCAATTCTACCCACACTTCCCAGCTTGAGGAAGATTAGATGACTTATAGAAAATAAGGGGCTGCATTGTTCCATTTTTCATGTACATCTCAGTAAACATATATTCTTTTGTCTTGTTAAGCATCACAGAACCTACAAACCTTTTGATTACAAAGAAAATTAGTTTCCCCACAAGGCATGGAAAAGCAGTTTTGTGGGTTTCCTGCATATGTTTACACAGCATTGGATTCAGACACACTGTTCTGATATCCCAAGTCGTGGAGTACCAGGCCTTCTTAAGATTATAGGACACTCAGGATTATACTGCCTGTCTATGGCCAAAACTTCCATTTGCCAAGTTCTTTGGGCATTCACCCGTCTGCTAGTCAATTCAGACACTTGTCATCCATTTGTATACTTTTCGGCTATATCTTGAGGGGACTAAATTATTATATTGTTATTGATATTCTTTTCTCTCCACCTTCCCTTTCCTTCCTTCCTTCCTTCCTTATTCCCTTCCTTCTTTTTTACAAACAACTGAGTGTTGTCACTGCTTCTGTCTTTCCACTGAAGAAGACTATATATATGCCTGGGATTTCCCAAGGGGTGCAAACTTGCCTGAGAATATTTTAATCAAGACAAAAGCACAAAAATATCAGAATATTCAATTTTCTAAGAATATTCAAGGTTAGTAAAACAGTAGTCTTGAAATTTTTCAGACATAAGATGTTGGAAAAAATTGTGAAAGCTGGTGAAATTTCAAATTCTATAGAACTGAATTACATCTTCAAGTTATTTATTTTGAACTAATATTATTCAAATTAAGACGATTGTACATTTCCTAGTAATGCTATTTTATTTATAGATTTCAATGAGTAGGTCTTCGGACAGCCAAAATTAATCTCAGAGTAATCTGAGAAAAATGAACAGGTCTTATACTAGGCCCAAGAATAATAAGGGTATTTTTAAGCAACCCAGAAGACCATCTGGGACAAATGGAATGTGAGCTTCTCTTTCTGGATATTTTGTTAAAGGAATTAGGCTGAATGTAGCAATAACCAGTTTTTCTTATCTTTGCTTAGAATTGATACAAAGCAACCTTTTAATGAAGGATAATAACAAAGCTAGTTTTTATTTATTCTTCCAAATTTCTTTTATCTGTTAAGAAATAATAATTTAGTAACTTTGGCTTAAATTCTTATGAACAACTAGACATACCTTAAAAAATAAAGTTAAAAGAATTTACAAAATTTACCTAAAGATTAAAGTCAGTGATTAATTATGTTATTAGAGTGCATTTAAGGGGATGTGTGACTCCTGTTGAGCATTTGTTTGTTTCAGACATGTCTATAAGGAGGTCCAGTGTTTGCTGGATTTTTCTGTAAACCACAGTATCTCTTATTCTTTTATTCGTCATAGCACTCAAGCAGTTACATAGTCATAGTTATACAGAGGAGGTTTTGAAATATACTGTTTACCAGGTGCATTTCAGACCAATTAAATCAGAATATGATGAGTAGTACCAGGCAGGGATCATTTTTCAAAGCTTTCTAGAGCCTTTATCAACAATTTAAATTTCACAATTGTTACACTGAATCTTCAGTTATAATTAGAAAATTCTGACGGCTGAACATAAATCATTATCAGAAAATTCTCACAACTGATTCCTCCATCTGTATTGGCATACGGTCTAAAATATAATAAAATATATTCTGCTGGAAACTGCAGTGTAAAATTATGTATTAGGTGTTGTTCATTTTCATAAGCTTCTAAAGCGTGTGATACTACGTTTGACCTCTCATATTTTATTTATGAATTTCACAAGATTATGTGAAATGTCTGAGCCCACTGTTTGTGATCAAGATAATTTTATTCAGTAAACAAAGTAGTTTGAACCAAGAAAATTCTGTTAAATATGAAAATATTTAATTTTCCTATAAATCTATAAAGTTTATCACATGTAATAAAAACAACCCCAATATGCAATACAATTGCATGCATATCTACTATGATATATAGGAAGAATCAAAATTTCTTAAAATGGATTATAATCTGTTAGCAGATTAATACACATTTCTTGGTATAGGAAAATTTAAATCGTTAAAATATTCACCATTTGATATGCAACTTAATGGATGATATAGCATTGTAATAAAGGTATACAATTTTGCTGTTATGATTTTTAGAAAAGAAATATAAATCAACTATAATATAGTGAGCACATAGGAATTTACTATATGAAGATAGGAGTGCTAAATTTTCAGGGACCAGGACTTGTTTAGAGTAACTTCATACCTAAATTTACCTCTAACTTGAAATAATCAGAAGTGTAAAAGCATTTTGTCTTTTGCTTATTCTCAAAATAAAAAATTGATCATCAGTTTACTTCAAAGTTTTATGCACTGTTTACCTGATAGCATTTCATTTTCTCACGTTATCGTATTGCATTTATAGAGTTAGATTTTTATTAAATATGGTTCCTAGCAGATTTTGTTCCATCGTTCCTAGACTGGTTACCTTCAAGGCAATGTAATATTCTTTCCATGTGTGGTATATTTTAAATCATTTAAATTACATTCTATCTTTCAGACAAAGGTCTGAACTAGAAGACTAGAATGGTCAGATCTTGGTTGATTTCATCTTAATAACTGAGCATTGTCAAAATTAGATTCCTAACAGAATGTTAGGTGTAAATATGACCTTAGACAAAGCCTTGTCCTAGCCACTGCCTTATAAGTGAGAAAATGCAGACCCAAAGTGATTAAATCACCTCCTCAATCCTATTTCAACTTTCTAAACTCCATCCATTAATAAATTCAAGCATTTGATACATACTTGTCAAAGGAACTTGATGAATTTGTTCGATAATAAATATGATAGATAAAGGTAGTTAAAAGCTGAATACAAAATACTCTGCTTACTAAATAATTCGACATTGGTTAAATCTGCTTTTTGTTTTACACCAGAGAATAATCTTTGCGTACTTGAACAGCTAAAATTACTGAAAAAATTAATTGGCAAAGGAAGTGCTCAAATTATAGTAAAAATTGGACAGAGCCAAAATAAGTCCAAGTTTAGACTGTTTTGAATGGTGGGGGAGAGGCTTATCTAAAGCATTATTTGAGGCTTATCTAAATCAAATAAGTGCATACTGTTTTACAGACGATTTTTTAGAGTAGTTTTAAGTTTACAACAAAACTGAGAGGAAGGTACAGATTTCCCATATACCCTCTTACCCCACACATATGTAGTCACCCCCATTATCAATATCATTTACCTGATCTTACTAAGGGTGAATCTACATTATCACATTATAATCATCCAAAGTTAAGAGTTTACTTTAGGGTTTCCTCTTGGTATTGTATATTCTATGGGCTTGGGACAAATGTTTGATGACATATATCCGTTATTATGGTATTACACAGAGCAATTTCAGATCCTCTTTAGGGCAGTGAAACTGTGCTCTGCCGATTAATCTATCTACCACCCTGCTCCCGGTAACCCCTCATCTTTTTATTGTATCCATAGTTTTGCCTTTTCCAGAATATCATATATTTTGAATCCTACAGAAGATAGCCTTTTCAGACTGGCTTCTTTCACTTAGCAATATGCATTTATGATTTCTCCACATCCTTTCATGACTTGTCAGCTCATTTCTTTTTTGCACTGAGTAGTACACCACTGTCTGAATGTACTGTGGTTTATTTATCCATTCACCTAGTGAAGGACACCTTGGTTGCTTCCAAGTTCTGTCCATTGTGAATAAAGCTGCTGTTAACATTATATGCAGGTTTTGGTGTGGATAGAAAATTTCAACTCCTTTGGATAAATGCCAAGGGGTATGTTTGCTGGATCATATAGTAAGAGTATGTCTAGCTTTATAAGAAATGTCAACTTGCCTTCCAAAGTGGCTGGCCCATTTTGCATTCCCACCAGCAATGGATGAGAAATCCTGTTGTTCCACAACTTCATCAGCATCTGGTGTTGTCAGTGTCCTAGATTTGACCATTCTAATAGGTGTGTGGAGGTATCCTATTATTTTTTAATTTGCATTTGCCTGATGATGTATGATGTGAAACATCTTTTCCTATGCTTATTTGCCATCTGTATATATTCTTTGATGAGGTCTCTGTTAAGGTCTTTTGCCCAGTTTTTAAATGGGTTGTTTGTTTTCCTATTGTTGAGTTTTAAGAATTCTTTGTATTTTTGGATAACAGTTCTTTATCACATGTGTCTTCTGCAAATATTTTCTTCTTCTGTATCTTCTCAGTCTCTTAAAATTGTCTTTCATAATGCAGAAACATTTAATCTTAATGAAGTCCAGCTTACCAATTATTTATTTCAAGGATAATATCTTTGGTGTTGTATTTAAAGAGGCATCATCATGCCCAAGGTCATCTAAGTTTTCTCCTATGTTATCTTCTAGGAGTTTTATAGTTTGGGATTTTACATTTAAGTCTGTGATCCATTTTGAGTTAATTTTTGTGAAAGGTGTAAGGTAGTGTCTACATTCAAGTTTTTGCATGTGGATTCCCAGTTTTTTCTAGCAGTATTTGGTGAAGAGACTATCTTTCTCCATTGTATTGCCTTTTCTCCTGTCAAAGGTAAATTGACTCTATACATGGGGCCTATTTATCGACTCCTTGTTCTATTTCAGTGATCTATTTGCTTATTCTTTCATTAAACACATTGTCTCAATTGTTGTAGCTTTATAGTAAGTCTTGAAGTAGAATAGTGTCAGTCTTCCAACTTTGTTCTTAATATCGTGTTGGCTATCCTGAGTCATTCTCCTCTCCATGTAAACTTTAGAATCATTTTATTGAAAGCCATAAAATAATTGGGACTTTTATTGAGATTACATTGAATTTATAGGTCAAGTTGGGAAGAACGGACATCTTGACAGTACAGTTTTACTATCCATTAACATGGAATATATCTCCATTTATTTAATTCTTTGTTGCTGTTGATCAGAATTTTTTAGTTTTCTTCATGTAGATCTTGTACATGTTTTGTTAGGTTTATACCTAAGTCTTTCACTTTTGGGGGTGCTAATGTAAGTGGAATTGCATTTTTAAATTCAAAATCTACTTGTTCACTGTTATATAGAAAATCAACTCACTTTTATATATTAACCTTGTATCCTGCAACCTGCTATAATTACTTATTAGTTTCAGGAATTGTTTTGTTGATTCTTTCATGTTTTCTACATAAACAATCTTGTCATCTGCAAATAAAGATACTTTTATGTCTCTCTCCAATCTGTATATCTTTATTTCCTTTTCTTGCCTGTTGCATTAGTAACGACTTCCAGTATGATACTGAAAAGGAGTGATGAGAGGGAATATCTGTGCCTTGTGCCTGATCTTCATAGGAAAATTGAGTTTCTCACCAGTAAGTATAGTGTTAGCTATAGGGTTTTTGTAGACAGTCTTTGTCAAGTTGAGGACTTGATTCCTAGTTTACTGAGAGGTTTTATCATGAAAGTGTGCTAGTTTTTGTCCCATATTTTTTCTGCATTTATTGATATCATGTAATTTTTCTGTTTATGTGATGGATTACATTAATTGATTTTTGAATGTTGAACCTGCTTTGCATAACTGGGATAAATCTCACTTGGTTGTGCTGTATAATTTTTTTATACTTGTTTTGATTTGACTTATTAGTATTTAATTGAGGATTTTGTGTGTGTGTGTGTGTGTGTGTGTGTGTGTGTGTGTGTGTGTGTTCTCCCATTGCGGAGCACAGGCTCCGGACACGCAGGCTCAGCGGCCATGGCCCACGGGCGCAGCTGCTCCGCGGCATGTGGGATCCTCCCGGACCGGGGCACGAACCCGTGTCCCCTGCATTGGCAGGCGGACTCTCAACCACTGCGCCACCAGGGAAGCCCGAGGATTTTTATATCTATGATCATGAGAGATATTGGTCTGTAGTTTTACTTGTTTGTATGTCTTTGTCTGGTTTTGGTATTAGGGTAAAGCTGACCTCATAGAACAAATTAGTAAGTATTCTCTCTGCTATTCTCTGAGAGATGATAGAGAATTGGTATAATTTCTTTCTTAAATGTTTGGTAGAATTGACCAGTGAACCCACCTAGGCCTGGTGCTTTTTGTTTTGGAAGAACATTAATTATTGATTGAATTCCTTTAATAAATATAGTCCTATTCAGATCATCTATTTCTCCTTTTTTAAGTTTTGGCAGATCATATCTATCAATAATTAGTCCATTTTCTAGTTTATTAAATTTGTGGGCATAGAGTTATTAATAGTATATCTTTATTATTCTTTGAATGTCCATGTCATCAGTATGATCCTCCTTCTTTTACTTTATTAGTAATTTGTGTCCCCTCTCTTCTTAGCCTGGCTGGAGGTTTATCAATTTCATTGATCTTGACAAAGAACCAGCTATTGGTTTCATTGATTTTATTTATTGATTTCTTGCTTTCAGTTTTATTTGTTTCTAATTATTATTTCTTTTGTTTTGCTAACTTTGGGTCTACCTTGCTCTTCTTTTATTCAGTTCTTAAGGTGGAAACTTAGATCACTGATTTTAGATCTTTCTTCTTTTCTAATACATGCATTCAACGCCATAAATTTCCCTCTCAGCACTGCTTTCACTGTATCTCATAAATCTTGATAAGTTGTGTTTTCTTTTTCCTCTGCTTTGAGATATAATTGACATATAACATTGCATAATTTCAGGGTATTCAACATGTTGATTTGATACACTTATATATTGTAAAATAAGTACTGCCATAGTGTTAGCTAACACCTCCATGATGTCACATATTACCTCTTCTTTTTGTGGTGAGCATTTAAGCAATTTAGCAACTATCAACTATACACTACAGTATTATTAACTATAATCCCACCATGTTGTACATTAGCTCCCCAGAACTTATTTGTCTTAAAACTGGAAGTTTGTACCCTTTGATCAACATCTCCCCATTTCCCCCACCCACCAGCCCCTGGGAAACCCCATTTTACTCTTTCTATGAGAGAAAATTTTTTAGATTTCATGTTTAAGTGATATTATACAGTATTTGTCTTTTTCTGCCTAGCTTATTTCACTTAGCATAATTCCTTAAGGTCCATCCATGTTGTTGCAAATGGCAGGATGTTCTTCTTTCTCATGGCTGAGTAGTATTTTTATATTATTTATACTATATGCACACACACACAACCCACATCTATTTTTATCCATTTATCTGTTTTGGACACTTGGGTTGTTTCCATGTCTTGGCTATTGTGAATAATGCTGCAACTAATATAGGAGTGCAAATATCTCTTCTACAGTCTGTTTTCATTTCCTTGGGATGTATACCCAGAAGTGAGATTGCTGGATGTGTTTTTAATTTTTTGAGGAACTTCCATACTGTTTTCCATAGTGGCTGTACCAATTTACTTTCCCAAAAATATAGCAAAAAAATCTATTTTCTCCATCAACCTTGGTTACATCATGACTTTTTGATAATAGTTATTCTAACAGGTGTGAGGTGATATCTCATTGTGGTTTTGATTTGTATTACCCTGATTATTAGTGATGTTAAGCACGTTTTCATGTACCAGTGGCCCTTTGTTTGTCTTCTTTGGAAAAATGTCCTCTGTTTTTTAATCAGATTGATTGCTTGCTTGTTTTTTGATATTGAGTTGTATAAATTCCTTATATATTTTGGATATTAACCCCTTACTAGATATATGATTTGCAAATATTTGCTCCCATCCCTAGGGTGCCTTTTAATTTTGTTGATTATTTCTTTCTTTGTGCTTTTTAGTTTAATGTATTAATTTTTCCTTTTTTTGCTTTCACTTTTGGTGTCATATCCAAAAAATTGTGGCCAAGACCAATGTCAAGATTGTCCCCAATATATAGGAGGTTTTTTTTTGTTTTTGGAGTTTTATTGCCTAGGAGTTTTATTGCTTCATACCTTAGGTTTAAATCTTTAATCCGTTTTGTGTTAATTTTGGTGAGTGGTGTAAGACAGGGGTGCAGTTATATTCTTCTGCATGTGATTACCCAGTTCTCCCAGCACCATTTATAAAGGTACTATGCTTTCTCTGTTGAGTAATCTTGGCTCCCTTGTCAAATATTAGTTGATTGCACATGTGGGGATTTATTCCTGGGCTCTTGATTCTGTTCCATTGATCTCTGTGCTATTTTTATGCCAGTGCCATACTCTTTTGATTACTATAGCTTTGTAGTATAGTTTGAAGTCAGAAAATGTGATGCCTTCAGGCTTACTCTTTTTTTCTCAGTATTGTTTTGACTATTTGGATTCTTTTGTGGTTCCATACAAATTTCAGAAATATTCGTTTTATTTCTTTGGTAGATACCATTAAAATTTTGAAAAGTGTTGTGTTGAATCTGTAGATTGATTTGGCTAGAGTGGAAATTTTTACAGTATTAATTCTTTTAATTCATGAACACTGGATATTTTTCCTTTTGTTTGTGCTCCTCTTCAATATCTTTCATCAAGTTCTTATAGTTTCAAGTGTACTAATCCTTCACCTCCTTGGTTAAATTTATTCCTAAGTATTTTACTGTTTTTGATGCTATTATAAGGGGATTATTTGCTTAATTTCTGTTTCAGATAATTTGTTATTAGTATAGAGAAATGCAACTGATTTCTGCGTGTTGATTTTGTATCCTGAAAATTTACTGAATTTGTTGATTGTTCTAACATTTTTCATGGACTCTTAGGGTTTTCTACATATAAGGTCATATCGTTTGGAAACAGACAATTTTACTTCTTTCTTTCCTTCTGATTTGTATTCATTTTATTTCTTTTTCTTGTCTGATTGCTCTGGCTAGGACAGTACTATATTGAATAAGAATGAGCAACCTGTGTTTTTCCTGATCTCAGAGAAAAAGCTCTCAACCTTTCATTGTTTAGTATGATGATAGCTGTGGATCTGTCATATGTAGACTTTATTATTTGGAGGTATATTTCTTCTATTCCCAATTGGTTGAGCATTTTTATCATGAAAGGATGTTGTATTTTGTCAAATGCTTTTTCTGCACCGATTTAGATGATCAGATCATTTTTACCTTTTATTCTATTAATGCAGTGAATAAGTTGCACATCAATATTTTTCAGGAATACTGGTCTTTAGTTTTCCTTTCTTGTAATGTCTTTATCTTGCTTTGATATCAGGGTAATGCTGGCCTTGTAAAATGAGTTTGGGAGGGTTCCTTCCCCTTAAATTTTTTTAGAAAAGTTGAAGAAGGATTGGCATTAATTCTTTTTAAAATGTTTTGTATAATTCACCAGTGAAACCATCTGGTCCTCGGTTTTTCTTTGTTGGGAAATTTTTGACTACTGATTCAGTCTTCCTGTTATTTATGTGTTCAAATTTTCTGTTTTTATGTGAGTCCTTCTTAGTAGTTTGTATGGTTATAGAAATTTATCCATTTCTTCTGGGTTATATAATTTTATTTTGGCTTACACTTGTCCTTAGTAGTCTCTCATGGTTCTTTGCATTTCTCTGGTATCAGTTCTAATGTCTCCTCTTCTATTTCCGATTTTATTTATTTTACTCTTCTCTTTCTCTTAGTCAGTCTAGTTAAAGACTTGTCAGTTTCCTTTATCTCTTCAAAGAATCATCTCTTAGTTTCTATGAAATTTTCTGTTGGTTTTCAGATCTATATCATTTGTTTCTGCTCTGATCATTGTTATATCCTTTCTTCTACTAACTTTCGACTTAATTTGTTCTTTTTTTTAGTTCTTGGAGGTGAAAAATTAGGTTGGTTAGGTTGTTTGAGATATTTCTTTTTTTCTTAATGTAGGTGTTTATTACTATAAACTTTCGTCTTAGAATTGCTTTTGCAGCATCCCATAGGTATGGATGTGTGTGTTTCCATTTTCATTTGCTTCAAGGTATTTTTTTTTCTTTTGCAATTCTTTCTTTGACCCATTGGTTGTATAGGATAATGTTTTTAAAATTGAACATATTTGTTAATTTTCCAACATTTCTCCTGTTAATGCTTTCTAGTTTTATACCAGTGTGGTTCGAAAAGATACTTGGTATGATTTCAGTATTCTTTAATTTGCTCAGAATTGCTTTGTGGCCTACCATATGATGGAGAGTGTTTCATGTGCCCTTCAGAAGAATGTATATAATAGTCTCCCCATCCATGGTGGCTATGTTCCAAGACCCTCTGTGGGTGCCTGCGACTGTGAATGGTACTGAATCCTATATATACTATGTTTTTTCCATACATACATACATAAACATGATAAAGTTTAATTTATAAATTAGGTGCTATAAGAGATTCACAACAAAAACTAATAATAAAATAGAACAATTATAAACTGCAGTAAAAATTATGTGAATGTAGTCTCTCTTTCTCTTTCTCAAAATATCTTATACAAATTTAATGCTTTTTCCATCTTAACTAAGGCCTTATCACATACTGTGGCTGTAACTTTTGCAGTTTGAGGTGCAGCAGCAAAACTATCATGAATTTATTTTTCCTTTTTCACAATTTCACTGATAGATTTGTTCTTACTGTGGATCTTAGCAACTTCAGTGTATGATTCTTTTTCCTTCCTTATTAAGTTGAGAACTTTCACCTTTTCACATAAAGGAAGCATTTTACAGCATCTCTTCAGCATATCCAAGTTGCCAGAAGTACTACTCTTATACTTTAGGGTTATTACTAAGTAAAATAAGAGTTACTTGAACACAAGCACTATGATTCTGCAACAGTCAATCTCGTAACAAAGATGGCTACTAAGAGACTAATTGGGTAGGATACACTGGACAAAGGGATGATTCACATCGTAGGTGGGACAGAGCAGGAAGGTGGGAGATTTCATTATGGTATCAAAAATAGCACATAATTTAAAACTTATAAATTTTTCATTTCTGGAATTTTCCATTTAGTAATTTTGGACAGTGATTGATTGTGGGTAAGTGAAACTATGAAAAGGAAAACTTTGGACAGTGGGGAACTCTTATATTCTGCTGTTGTTGGATGGAATATTGTGTACATATCTATAAAGCCCATTCAGTCTAAAGTAAGGTTTAAGTCTAATGTTTCCTTGTTGCTTCATTGACTGTGTGATTTTTGCAGTGTTGAATGCAGGTTATTGAAGTCCCCTACTCTTATTGTACTATCTCTTTATCTCTTCAGATCTGTATTTGCTTAATATATTTTTTGTTCTCTCATATTGGGTGCTTATATATTTATGATACATCTTCTTACTGATTTGACCCCTTTATCATTACATAATGACCTCATTTGTCTCTAGTTATTGTTTTTGGCTTAACATCTATTTTCTCCATTGTTTTTCCTTATTTTTCCTTTGTTCCCCTCTGAATGGATAGTTTCAAAGTTTCTGTCTTCAATCTCATTGATTCTCCTACTTAAGAATTCCGTTGATGCTCTCTATTACATTTTCATTCCATTCATTGTTTGCTTCAGCTCCAGATATCTGTTTGGTTCATTTTTATGGTTTCTCTTTGTTAAACTTTTCATTTTTTTTTTTTTTTTTTTTTTTGTGGTATGCGGGCCTCCCCCTGCTGTGGCCTCTCCCGTTGCGGAGCACAGGCTCCGGACGCGCAGGCCCAGCGGCCACGGCTCACGGGCCCAGCCGCTCCGCGGCATGTGGGATCCTCCCAGACCGGGGCGCGAACCCGGTTCCCCTGCGTCGGCAGGAGGACGCGCAACCACTGCGCCACCAGGGAAGCCCCTTCATTTTTTAGTTTATTATTTTTATGAGCTCATGGAATTGTCTTTCTGTGTTTTCTAGTAGCTCATTGAGTTCCTTAAAACAGCAATCTTTTATTCTTTATCTGGTAGTTGTAGATGTCCATGTCTTTGGATTAGGTTACTGGAAGACATGGCGGTTCTTTAGTTATGTCATGTTACCTTAATTTTTCATGTTCCTTGAAGTTTTGTGTGGATGTCTTTGCATTTGAAGTAGCGTTCACTTCCTCCAGTTTTCACTGTCTGCCTCTGGGAGAGAGATGCCTTCTGTCAGTCTTGGTAGATGTTCTGAGGATATTTCAGACATTCTATGGGTACACCTGCTCCATGCTTTTTGCTTCATCTTGTGGAGGGTTCTTAAGCTTGCACGCTATCTATGAACACTGCAATGCCCATGGCTAAGTGCTGACAGCCTCTCTTCTGTTTTCTCAAACATGGTGCTAGAGCCCAAGTTCGTGGTTGCTCTCATCTCTCACAGATTTGTCTGACTTTGCTCACTCTCTAGCCATTTTCCAAAGACTGCTCTTACTGCTGCCATCAGAAACATGCACAAGAAGCTGGCAAATGTGTGCAGGTGTATGTGGGTAAGGCACATGGAGTGCTGAGGGTGCTCTTGGATCAATTGAGGGGGCCCATGAGTGAGGTGTTCCCAGTAGTCCATTTATGGGCTTCTTGATGGAGTCCATCATAAAATTAGTAGGATCTGTGTTCCTTTACTGTTCCCCAAGTGTTCTGTCTTCTGCTCCTCCCAGTCCCCAGTCATGTAGCTTATGATTTAGTACTATGAATGGGGTGAGAGAGGAATGAGTCTCTGTGGCAGCATCTTGCATAGCTGGGGAAGTCAGAGGCTTAATCACATGCTCTCCCATTTTCCCACAGGAGAAGTCAAGGCTGAGGAAGATTTCTGTTAGCCCTAAGCTATGCTGCCTTGGCTGAGGGGTGATGCAGGTAAGTCAAGTTGTTTCTCATATCTACATCAATGTGTCCAAAGTCATATTTATTTTGCTCCAGTAGTGTGCAGAAACTCTTCTCTAGAAAATTAGACTCCCACAAAGGCTCTTTTATTCATGGATGATTGCCTAAGTTAGTGTTCTCCAGCGGCTCCTAGGACCACAGCCAAGAGGGGCTGAATCTGGTTCATGGTCCACAGCCAGGATTGAGGTCTGTCTATCACCTGCCACATGGGTGGGTTACACTACTTCCAGGTTCCTTGGCATATGTCACTGGAACTGAAATCTCCCTCAAAGGCACTTCAATCCATGGATGAATGCTGAATTTTTGTTGTTGGGTGGGGGAGAACGTGAGAGATGCTACCATGATGCTGATGTCACCCACCAATACATTGTGTTTCAGTTTCACTTAGTTCAAAATGGTTTTAAATTTCTCTTGAGATTTCTTCTTTGACTCATGTGTTATTTAAAAGTATGTTGTTTAATTGCCCACATTATGGAATTATCCAGTTATCTTTCTGTTATTGATTTCTAGTTTAACTCCATTGTGGTCTGAGTGCAGATTTTGTTTATGACTTCTATAATTTTAAATTTAAGGTGTGATTTATGGCCCAGAATGTGGTCTATCTTGGAGAATGTTCCATGGGGGCTTGCAAAAAATGTGTATTCTGTTGTTTTGGATGAAGCAATCTATAGATGTATAGTATATCCAGTTGATTCATGGTGTTGTTCTGTTCAACTATATCCTTACTGATTTTATTCCTGCTGGATCTGTCCATTTTTGATAGAGGATTGTTGAAGTCTTCAACTATAATAGTAGATTCATTTATTTCTCCTTGTAGTTTTATCAGTTTTTGCCTCATAGAGTTTGATACTCTGTTATTAGGTGCATACACATTAAGAATTGTTAAGTCTTTTGGGAATGCCCTTTTCTTTTAATCTCTGATGACTTTCTTTTGATGTCTGCTGTGTAGTACATACTGTTTTTTTACAGTCATCAAGTTTGGTGGAAAGATCAGATTGGGAAAGGTTTGAATTGCGTTTCTTCTTGACCCTTGTTTGTTATTTTCACTCATTATCCAATGAGAACAAAGGTCTGAAAACTGAAGGTTCTGAGAAGTATTTTTGAACTGGTTTTCTGTTTGAATATGGCAGGATTACTAAGTGTTAAAAAAAAATAAAGAACAGACAATGTCATGTGATTCTGTAATTACTGAAGATTTCTTTTTCACTCCTTCTTTTTATTTCTTTTCCTTCCCTCTCTCCTTTCCTCTCTTCCACAATAATTAATGTCTAATAGCTATAGATATAGCACAGAATGGAAATAGAAAATGACAATCTATCAATAATAGAAGTAATGAACTTTAATTACTCTAAAATGGGAAGAAAAAAGAAAGTGTCCTAAATGTAAAACACAAAAATTCTATAGAGCTTCTACCAGAAGGGAGGGGAGAGGAAAGGAGAATACAATGTGAATGCTATGTCATGTTGGAAAATATCAGCCTTTTTGGCAAAGTAATCAGTTTAGAACTTTAAATACACATCCACCAATATCAAATTCAGATTTATTATATTCATTTGATAGGTAATTCTCTTTGATACTCATTATTTTCCTGAGGGTCTATATATAATTACATTTTTCTTTTCTTTCTTGACTAGTTATCTAGGACACTGATGTAACATAGTTTATCCTAAACCATAGATAACTGGGCAATCTTATATTTAATCTGATCTATAGTTTTGTTTTTTTAAATGTGTTAAAGTTTTCTTTGTGTTTATGTGCATTTTGTTGGATACTGAGGTTAATTTTCAGACACTGTTCAGTACATGCAGTTTGGGAGTTAATTCCACATCCAGTGGTGAGTTCTAATTAGTACAAGCCAGTGGTTCTCAGTCCCAGATGCAAATTAGAATCACGTGAGGATTTTCTACAAATTACAGATACCTGAGCACCACTCAAAGGGATAAGTCCTGATTATTGGGATATTGTTTTAAAAGCTCCACGGGTGAGTCTGAAGTGCAGCCAGAGTTGAGAGCAGTTGATCTCAAGAAACTATTACTCTCATCCTCCTGTGGATCAAGCTCTCCGGCTTAAGTACTTAGTGACAGCATTGTCCTGACATGATCTGGTTCAAAACATGGGACCAAAGAGGAAGTTGCTACATACTTTTGTAAGAATTCCTCACTTTATAGAGAAAGCC
Organism: Physeter macrocephalus; assembly: GCF_002837175.3. Taxonomy (NCBI): domain Eukaryota; kingdom Metazoa; phylum Chordata; class Mammalia; order Artiodactyla; family Physeteridae; genus Physeter; species Physeter macrocephalus. The sequence goes on from NC_041221.1 coordinate 117,406,500, forward strand.
ATTGAAATATTTGGTCTCTAAAGTCTCTGAATATTGTCATTTGTTTGGCCTAAGGTCCAATATTTCTGCATCTACCTTGCTATCAACATCTGCAGAAAGGTTGAGTGGAGGAAACTGGAGGGGAATGGAGTGAGTCACAGAATTTATCCAACTCTAAAACTAGTCTTATGGCTAATGTTTATATATATGAAATTAACCAATTGATGTCCTCCCATAAGATTTTGGACACTCCTGGATTTCATATTTTCATTTTAATAGTTTAGTTATACCTGATGCAGTAATGAATTTTGTCTGTAAACACTTTTCTTTAAACTTACCGTGGATATATTTTAATTAATGTATGTATGTATATCAGAGCAGTCACCTCATCATTGGTTATATTCATAGTTTTTTCATAAGCATTGTTTATTTTCTATAAAAAATGTATTTTGGTTGTTGAGCACATCTTCTCCTGTACATCTTTATGATAGTTGTTCACAAAAGATGTTCTCCAAGTATAGTGGAGACAGAATCTGCAAATGTTAGAAGCTGAGGTGTTAGAAATGATTATATTTTTATTCAACTGCATATCAATTTCCCACAGCATACAACTTCTTCGAATACTGATACTTCTACATCTTTGGCACTGTTTTTTCATGTCTTCTAATAATATAAATTGACGAAGCAACACATTTTTGCTTACTTTACTGTTTCCCATGTATTATTTCAGCAAAATAAAATGCAGTAGTCAATGGTATGTGCCATTCTTGCCTGTTTACATTATGAAACCCCCAACAGATGTAACATCATTGTGAAGTTTTATGAAATACTGCTTCAAACCATTAGATTTTCATCAGCGTTCTCCAACTCAGGCGCTGATAAAAGCTGAGGAATTTACACACGTGTTGAGCCTCCACATCAGGGAGGCTGAGGGGTGCCATAGCTAGTCTGTTTCAGTCTATTATGGCCATGTGGAATTGTGGGGTCAAAGTTAAAAGGTCTTGCAGTTCTTTTATTATGGGGAAGCCAATTTTTTATGGGAACTTTTGATGTTTAAATGTCATTTAAACCAGCCAAACAACAAATACACAAACACACACTGTGTGGGCCAAACACATCTGGCTTGCTGGCTAAAATATGTACCCTTTGGAATAGCAAAATAATTACAATCATCAGTCTGAAGTAGGGCTGGGAGTCTTCTCTCTGCCCTGCCCCCAGCTCTTGCCTGGCATAGACTCTCTCTCCTAAGACACAGTAGTCAACTACCAGCAACCTGGGTTCACCTTCCTACACTGTTATTTTTTGGGAGTTACCAGGTGTGAAGAGCTATCAAAAAATATGTTTTCCTGCTTTCTTAAGTTTGTATATTCTACATTTTCTTTCTTAATTTTCAGCTCCATTGACCACCCAGATTAGATCAATGGATTAACTTTTGGATTTAGTGTTTGGTGTTATTTTTAAGCCTTTCTCTTGAATCTTTGTAATTATTTTTGAGGCCTGCCTAGGGCCTGCTGGTTATTAATTATATTCTATTGAGAACTGAAAGTTCTATCATGGATCTCTTTCACTATTATAGATGCATAAATTAAGTTATGGTGTGTCTGTATGTATATATGTATACATATGCACATGTTTATACAAATACTTCCTCATAGATTTTAGGATAAATTTCAATAGCACAGTAAATATAAATAAAAGAAACTAAGAAAATAATTGAATCTCCTGGTAGAGTTGATGGCAAAGTCTTATTTTATTAATAAAATTTTACTATGTTCCAAATTTGAGTGAAGTATAAGGTATTTCTAGCTGAAAAAGTCAGTCACATGTGTTGTTCAAAATTAATGACAGCTTAAGGTGTGAGTTCTTTGTTGGCACCAGATAAGGGAATTGTTAGTGCCACTTTATCATTTTGTGGCCTGGCATGATTGGTAGAAGGGAATGAAAACAGTAACAATTACCTTCAGAAACTGCGTGCACTACTTTGGCAGCAGTGGAGAATGCAGTTGGCAGATTTTCTGGAGGACAGAACCCCAAAGGCCTTTTTGATATTTTCCACAATTTTAGAGGACTGCTGTTGTACTTAGCAGTCCCTACCACAGTTTCATACCCAGTTTTGGTGGAAAAAAATCTTCCATCAAATAAAGCCTTGGATCTAGCAATAATCTTCTAAATGTTCAATTTCTTTGGATAAAATGGCTAAGGACATTTCTTATAACCCAGTAAGAAGTAGTTCCAGTGAAGTCCTAATTTCATTTATTTTTAAAAAGCTGTCTTTTTAAATAAAAAATTAACACGATAAAAGAATTTACAATGAAAAATGAGTATCATTTCCACCCTAGATTCTGACCTCCCTCCCCAAAGCATTTTATTTTGTAAGAGCTTTTCTACACACACACACACACACACACACACACACACACATACACACACACACGCATACTTGGGTGTTGAATTGTTTTTCCTGTGGTTTCTGAATTTTCAATAAACTGAAATAAAGTATATTTAGTTTCTGAAGAGATATACTATAATTTATGTGCTAGATTACTAGTCTAGCAACTATTAATTACAACCCCCCACCTTCAGGGTATATACAAGGAAACTAGACTTTGATAGGTGAAAAAGAAAGTCTGTATGACAGAGTAGAGAGATTTAGGTCTTGTGTGGAGTGATATGTCTTTTCTCTGTTCCCTACATTAGAGGAGAGATAAAGGGACCCAACTTTTCTCAACCTAAGCCAAATGTATCTCTATAGCACCTCTCATAGTTACTAGGGGGAGTCTGCAAGAAGAAGAGGTCAGCATCTCACTCCTCTAGCTGGGACCTAGGTCAGCCATGGCACCAAGGTTAATTTGGTGGGAATGCTGATGGAGCAAATTTCCATGTATCCCTCGGAGAGGGAGCTCACAAACATAGACACAAAAGCCTGCTTCTTGCCTGAAGCATCCTCAAGGCAGAGTAAGGAGAGAAGGCAGTAGCAGAGCCTACCTGTATTACTACCATGTGGTATAGGAAGAGGTGTGTTTATCACAAGCCAAATGGACACTAATGAAGGGAACTTGGCTTGAATTGTCTGGATAAACTTCTCCCAAAATGTCAGCTAAGGATGGTGGTGAGAGGACTCTAGTAATGGAAGGCTTTGGGGTATATCAGGGGGTAGCAAATAATCCATGATGTTTCATAGGAACTCACCTGGGATGGCATCAGGGATTACGTAGTATGGAGATTTTCTTGGAAGAGCCACAGTCCACCCTAAATTACATCCAGCACTTGGCTGCCTGCTCTCCTGACAGTAGGTATGGCCAGATTACATAAGTCACATAAGAGACTTGAGCCTCCTTTCTTCCAACCTCACCTCTGACAGTATGGGACACCCAGAAGCAGCAGAGTGAGAGGGGATGGAGAAAGAGGAGGACATAATAGAACAAGGAAGGGGAGTGGAAGAAGAGACACATCATAGCATCCCCACTGCATGACTCCAAGCCACAACCAACCCCTGAAGTGGAGAATGAAGAAGTGTTGCATTAGATGTGGTTTGGATTTAGAACGGACTAGATTTTATATATCTGAAAAATGAGTCATCATTATTAAATTAAAATAAAAGACTATTCTCATGAGTTAAAAGTGATCCAAAAGCTATGAGGTGATGAGAAAAGTCACCATGAAGACAGAAATATAAAGTGGATTCCTATATTCCTCTAAGTTAAGCTCTCAATAAGCCATTTATGCATATAGAAAATTTATCTATGTATACTTTGTAAGGCATAAATGTGAAATACTACTTGTGATCTCCATACTTTTATTTCCTCCTTAATATATTTTGCATATATCTTAAATGAGTGTACTCTTTTAGTTAGGGTAATGCTAGCTGCTGCAACAGGTGGGTTCTGAAATCTTAGTGGCTTAGCTCATTAGAAGCTTATCTCTTGCTCATATGATCAGCAATGTACTTCCTCCCTGGCCCTTTCTCTAGCAGCTTTGCAGCTTGAATGCTTGGCTTCCAAGGTACCTATGTTCCTCTGCATTAAACAGAGAGAAAGAGCATAGAGGTAGAATGTGAGAGGTTTTTGCAGACTAGGACCAGAAAGGCACGTACCATGTTTGTCCACCTTCCCTTGACTTCTGTACATGGCCACATCTGCCTGCCAGGGTAATTTGGAAATAGAGCCTATTTCTGTGACCAGAATGAAGAGTAAACTGCTTTGGCTATTAGCTTACTATCCAATGACTAGTAAGCTAGTATATCTACATTTAACTTCAAAATAGCTACAGACTATTCCATTTTATGGCTGTTCCATAATTTATGTAACCTTATCCCTATTGGTGGACATATACATTTTCCCAGTATTTTTCTCTTTCAAACAGTACTGCAAAGAACATTCTTATTCATAAATTTGGACACATGTGCAGGTCCCTTAAGATAAGTTCATAGAAGTGAAGTTGCTATTTGAAAGTCGAAAAAAATTGGTATTTGTTGCCTTCCAAAGAGATTTTTATCAATTACACACCTATTAATAGTTTATGAGGTTGTCTATCCTGCCTACTTCCTGCTCCACTTAAGGGGAATTAGTGTTCCATTGTTATTTCTTTCTTTTAATAAATACGTATTTTATTTAGTTACATTAGTTTGTTGCAGTTATTCCTGAGTGCTGTTGTAGATATCCATTACAGCTAGTTTTCTCCTATTAAAGCAGGGGGTAGCAGAACTATACTCTGCCACTTAACCAATTCTGTGGCTTTGGACAAGGAATCACTTTGTATTACACGGGCTTACATTTCTCATTTGGAGAACTGAAATGTTAGATATGATTTTTTTTAAGGATCCTTAAGTTCATATAGTTCTATCAATATCTACAAAAGAAAGTGTTACAATCAGTTCAACTTTAGGCCAGGAACATGCTAATAACAGATTTCTTCATGAAGTAAAAGACATATCACTAGAAATAATGCTAGAGGCATTCAATTCATTTAAGGGCCGGAATGCTTACCAGAACATTGGTATAATACTGTAGAGTGTGATACCTTATAATCCTGCAAAAACAGATGTTGCTATAATAATACAGAGTAAATATTTTTAAAACCAAGAAAATGAAAAAAAATTAATGAAGTTTCCAGGTTTTATATCATCTGATTTTACATTCTTTTGTTAAATAATCTTGTGAAATCTTTCTATTGGACAAAAAAAAAAAGGAAAGTAAAATAATTAAACAATTTTTTAATGAAAACATAAGCTAGTAAAAGTCTGAATTGAAAAGTCTTTTTTAACTAATGGTAATATTCTAAAGATATCTGTTGCTTAATATGCTTTAACCAAACTTTAATTTGCATTTGTGTATAGGCAGGTTCTTATGGCTCAATTTGCTTATATACATGTGTGCATATATACCCTTGACCAATGTGGAGTATATGAGGAATATTTGCGGAATAATTTGGAAGCTCCCTGTATCAGTTAAAATGAGAGCTTGGATTGTTAATATGATCAGAAAGGCTGGGACTGTGTTGGTAAAACTTGAAGGTCTGCAGTTAAAGTTGTATATCCCAGTAATGGAGCTTTGTAGCCAGTGGCCGCAGGGGTGTGTGTGTGTGTGTGTGTGTGTGTGTGTGTGTGTGTGTGTGTGTGTGTGTGTGTGTGTGTGTGTGTGTGTGTCTGTCTGTCTGTCTGTCTGTCTGTCTGAGACCTGGGTAGGGGAGAGAGAGACAGAGGATGAGAATAGGGGTCCTGTCTTTGCCTATATTGCTGTAGTGGCTGCTGGATCTGAAGTCAGTTTGGAGCCAAGTTTCACCTCACAGGTGAAGAAGGTGAATCCAGGGAGAGGAGGAATCTGATCAATCAAGGCAATGAAGTTTTCTGGCAAATTTCCAAGGGGCGTTGCCATGCTCTTTGCTTGATGTGGGCTCTACTAGGTCGAAGGCAAAGCTGTGAAGCAAACTAGGTTCATAGTTGCAATTTCCATTCCAAATCTCTCACTTCCACTTCCACTCTCCATCCCCTTATAGGGCTCGGAAAGGTAAAGTAACTCTAGGGCCTAAAATAGAAGGGCAGTGGTATTAACATAAGGTAGATCTTAATATTCCAAACACAGTTCTCTTTTGCAACATTTTGAGTGGAATTCATTAAATTTTAAGCTACACAAGAGTAGGGTCCTTTCCTTCAAGTTCACCTCATTTTCCAGGCCAGATTCAGTGCAGGTTGTAGTATTTTTCAATGAATGTGTGAATAAATAAATAACTGAATAAAGAGAGGAGAAAATCAGTCTCTTTAACCACTAGCATGCATTGCTATCAATCTCTTATTAATACATTTAAAATGATAAAACATTTCCATGTGAAACTAAATGCAAATATTGAACTTAAAATAGTCCTAAATTATCAATATATTCATTAGGCATCCCATTTAAACAAAGTCAACGTAAAGAATAGTGCCTCATGACTTAGAGACTTTAATCCTCAAAGTTGTATTTTGCACGGTTGCTTTTATGTGTGTTTAACTGTTTCCCTGTGGAATACATTAAAAGCTAACGAATTCGGTGGCCATTTGGAAAGCCTGACAGTAGCCTTTCATTAGGTTGCGCTAACACCACAGGTATCCAAAGTGAGCATTGTAGAGGTCAACCTGCAGAGTCCCTCTGGCCACAAGATCTACATGAGCACTGTGTACAAGGAAGGAATGCATTTTCTATAAAAGAGGCAAGTTAGAAAACAATCTTCTGATCTCAGGAGAACAGCATTCCTAGACGGTTTTTCAACGGTTGGAAATTGGTTGTTTCTTAAATGAACCAAAACTGTCACCTTGTCACTGAAAAACAAATTGCCAATGAGGAATATGGGCCAATCTTCATTAAGGGACTCACAGACGGGAAGCAGGTGATACCACATATTAGCTATTTACTTAGGAAGGTAAAGAAAGATTGAGGAAAGCTTGAAAGAATGAAATTACATCATGTTAATTCCACCTCTCATTATCCCTTGACCAAAAAACATCAGTGGCCTCCTGAGGCTGACATTACTGTCAGCAGTTTATTTCCCTTGCAATATGCCATTCAGGCGGGTGCTGGAGAGTAAGGGAGGACAGAATTGATCAGGGCAAGTAGTTTTAGATCTATCTTCAAAATATACTTTGAATGAGACCACTTCTGACCACTGCACACACGTTCGGCCAAGTCAGCTTCATCTGTCATCTAGATGGCTGTGATAGACACTTGTTTATCTTGCTTCCATTCTTGTTCCTCTGCATTTTTTTTTTTTGCCATACTATGGCCAGAAGTCTCTATTTAAATAAAATCAGATGCTGCTACTCCCCTTGCTTTTTTTTTTTTTTCCCCTTGCTTTTCAGGCCCTTTATGATCTGGCCTCAGACCATCTCACTGGTCTCATTTCTAAACCTCGTACCCATATTCCATTCACATTTCTTATAATTCCATGAAGAATATACTTTTTTGGATCTTTTCCATGCTTTGCTTATTTTGTTTCCTTTACCTGATATTCTCCTCCTTGTTTTAGGTTTCTTAAAGGAGAATCTGGGCACAAGTGACTCCTATGTTGAAACTTGTGATTGCATTCCTTCTTGCCTAGGCATTGTAACTTCCTAATTTTTATAGGAAAAAAACATTCAGTTACATTCACTACTACCAAGAGTCTCTACCTACAACATACCCTTAACCTTCTATTTTTCGTACAGCAAGTGGAAAAGAGTGGGTGAATTAGGTGAGAGGGTCTTGAGTTCCCAGATTCTAAATCACATGCATTTGGCTAGAAGAGGAAAGGCCCTACTGTCTGAACTTCAGAGATTGAGAAATAAAATTGAAGGGTCTATCAAAGACTTTGCCTCATTTTCCTGAGGGCAAAACAGCTACTTGTGTGGTGTCTTTATGACTTTACTGATTATCACTTGGGACAGAATATGCACCCTTACCACCTCCCCTCCTTGCCAATAAAGGAGGGACCAATCACTTTTACTTATATTAAGAACTCTCTTTAAAAACCACTCCAAATACTTGGAGTGTTAAACTTTTCCTTTTTATAGGATTTTGAAAGTGTTAAATATATTAGTTTTCTATTGCTGAGTAAAAAAATGACCACAAACTTAGTGACTTAAAACAATACCCACTATTATGTCACAGTTTCTGTAAGTTTGGAGTCTAGATAGGACTGACTATGTCCTCTGCTCAGGGTCTCACATGGCCAAAATCAAGGTGTTGGCCTGGCTGGGCTTTTCTGCAGGCTTGGGACAAGAGTTTGCTTCTAAGTTCATTTATGTTGTTGGTACAATAGAATCCAGTACCTTGTGGTTGTAGGTCTGAGGCCCTGTTTTCTTTCTGGCTATCAGCTGCTGTCTGTTCTTTGCTCTCAGAGGCTCTTCACGTTTCTTTCCACCTGAAATCTTCAAATCAGCCATGACACATTGAGTCTTTCTCATTCTTCCAGTCTCTCTGACTTTCTTTCTGCTATCAGAAAGTTCTCTGCTTTTCAGGCTCATGTGATTACATTGGGGCCACCCAGATAATCCCTAATGTAAAGTCAACCTGTGCCCAGGTTCCAGTGACTAGAGTGAGATATTTTTGAGGGGTCATTTCAAAAATTCTTCCTTTACCACTAACCTAACACAGGCATTCATTAACACAACTCAAGAGATATGCTCTTGTAATCACTCATTACACTTAAATGCACAACTTCTGGCAAATAAAATTTTCCAATTAAAACACTTGGATTCCCGTTGTCAGACCTTTCCAAATGTAATCACTTTCCCCAGCTAATCATAAGGGAAAGTATCACAGAGTTTCTTGCCAGGAGCAAAATGGTTCTTTAAAAGAGATTTCCTAGTTTTAACTCAGAATGTCCTTTTTCGTCCATGTGGCAAATACTTAATCTTCCTTCAGTGACAGTTCACATGTGTCTCCCTCTTTGAGAGGCTTCTGCATTTTCCTCAGGCAGAGATGGTACCTTTACTGTGCTCTCACAAAGCCTAGTTCATGCCTCTTTATGTCTCTTAACATTCTGAGCTGTAATTTGTGATTCTGTGTTTCTCTGCATTAGTGGATTTGAACTTCTTGAAGGTAGATACACAGACAGAGGAAATTTCCTGGAATGTAATAGATAGTCAAAATATATTTTCTAAATGAATGAGTGAAGATGGCGACTAAAATGGGATACAAGGGATGGGATCACATTATAAAGTAGAAGACTGGGGACTCTGGGGTTTGATAAATCTGGCAACTTTATTTTTATGGTTATGATATTAAGTTAATATTTTCTTTGGGAATAACTTGCTCTTTCATGTACTATACTTAATTTTATTCTTCTATCACCCCATCGAGGTAAGCAGGGATTATAGACATTTTACAGATGAGGGAAACTCATCATAAATGAATTGCCAAAGTTCAGGCAGAGCCAGCACTTGATCTCTACCTGGAAGGCAGCATGACAGAGCAGAAAGGAAATGGATTTTAGAGTGAAAAAGGCCTGGACTTTTAGCAGTTGCGTGAACTTGTAAAGTTAATTAAAATTTCTGAGATTCAAGATTTGTTCATTTGTAAAGTGAAGATATCCTGCTCCTTAAATGATTATAAAGATATTTGATCAATTAATGCATTGATATATTGTGATATAAGAAAAATTCCTAGGAACATAGTTTTAGGAACTTAGTAAATGTTTTAATTTTCTACTTTGATTGTAAGAGCAGTATAGTAGACTTCGTAGTCTTTGGTATCTCTACATATTCTTTTTGAACTATTTTATTTCCCTTTTCTTCATTGTCACCCACTTTGCTTCTGCTGCCATTTATCAAGGAATCTTATGTTGCCCCACATCTATCCTGGATGCAAGAAGAGGAATTTGCAAACTCATTTTCACTAAGGTGTTAGAATACAATGATAGTAATAATAAGAGCTTCTGTATACTGAGTACTGCATATGCCTTACAGATTTTACACACTGCCTGCATCTGCACCACATTTGCAAGGTAGGGATTATCGTTTCCAGTTTTTGAAAAAGAAATTGAGCCTCAAATGTTTAGTAACTTGTCTACAGTCGCACATTAGGAACCAAAGTAGCTGGTATTCAGACACAACCAGAACTGACTACAATGTCAGGCTTTCTCCATTATACATAGTTTCCTCTTCTCAAGAAGAACTGGTTGGCTGGCCTCTAGGATTGGATGGGAATATTCTTGGCTGGTGGAACTTTTCTAGAATGTTTTCAAATCTCAATACTTAGGCAATTAATGGAGTCCCTGGCCCTCCATGAGCCCTACATCCTGTTGTACAGGATATGGCTTCCATTTTTCCCAGGCTTGTGCTCAGAATTGCATGAGAGATTTTTAGCTGCTATGGAAATCTGTCAGGTGGCCTTGAGTAGGGTTAAGTGGGATTTTTCTGAGGTTTAGTAGGGGTATTATTGGGCTTGGACAGAAGGAAGAAAGAGGAGGTTGTAGGGAAGAATCTTAATCCTGGATAAAGGAAAAAACACAACAAATCCAAGTCAAGTAAATGAGTGTCTCAGTGTTCAGTTAGAGATACTATTTAGTGGGATATGAAAGGGATCCTGAAGATTAGGCTAGGTGTTGGCGTAGGAGGGCTAGGTCAGAAGTAGGTGCTTTTGAGGTCAGGTGGTGAATTAGAGAGAAGAGAGGAGACTATCTCAATGTAAATAGCTCTTTGCCTCTGTATTTTGGGCTTTGCTAGTAGGAACATAATAAATATGCGATAGAATAATAATGAGTATGAAAATTCTAATAAGCTTATTTAATGAGTGAATAAAATACAAGACAATATTGACAATAAAAATTCTAACTAGCTTTGTTCTGGACCTGTTGCAGTTGTTCTGATTGTGGGGACTATACGGGGGTCTTGGGAATGGAGAGAGGCCACCAGAGGAAATCTGGTAGCAAGAGAATTGCCTGTTTGAAAAAGTAGTTCTACATCCAATATTGTTTCCCTCTATTTGAATCATTAAACTTCTACAAGTTTAGAAAATACATGTTGGTTAAAAAAATACACATTTTATTTATAGAATTCTGTGGAATGTTGGTAGAGTTAACTACTGAGAGGAATTAGTCATGAAAACGTGTTTTTTCCCAGGAGGAGTAAAAATGATATCCTTAGGGATTATTACCAAAGATGTGTTTTGTTGCTGGTGTTTTTATTTGAGGAGCTCCTGTAAGATAAAGAAAATGTCATTAAATGTTAGAGAGACTTTTTTTTTAATCCATTTTTTAGAACTAAAGAATGTCTTGAATGACAACTAGCCTGGTTTTGGAAATGTCTTTGCTATATGATGCCACCATGCCTCTGGTTTGTTGGTGATTTTCTTTTCTTTTATAGGAAAAAGGACATTTTATACACCTTTTCATTTCAATGTCAAGTAATGCCATTAGTTAGGTTGTACTTATCCCTTTCTACTAGATCACATTAAGCCTAAAATAAGTGGGAGACAAAATTGATAGTATCATTTTTCTAGGGGAAAATGCTTCTTGATTTTTGGTTTCCTTGAGCACTTGTATGTTTCAATCAACTTTATACTTGTCTCTTCAATTGCTGTACCCTGCTGGATAGCCATTGAAGACAATTGACAGGACAGAATGAGGTCAGAGAAACATATGCAAGAAGGACACAGAGCAGTGTGTAGGACTAGCGGATGTCACTAGATTTTCAACAGGAGAAGGAGACCTGACAAATGGTCATTGAAATAACTGCCTTAAATTAAGGAGATAGCACTTTCAGAATCTGGTAAAACGCCTTTGAGCGGAGCTTCAAGATGGCGGAAGAGTAAGATGTGGAGAGCACTTTGCTCCCCACAGATACATGAGAAATACATCTACCTGTGGAACAACTGCTACATAACACCTACTGAACGCTGGCAGAAGACCTCAGACATCCCAAAAGGCAAGAAACTCCCCACATACCTGGGTAGGGCAAAAGAAAAAAGAATAAACAGAGACAAAAGAATAGGGATGGGACCTGCACCAGTGGAAGGGAGCTGTGAAGGGGGAAAGGTTTCCACACACTAGGAAGCCCTTTCGCGGGCGGAGACTGCGGGTGGCGGAGGGGGGAAGCTTCAGAGCCGCGGAGGAGAGCGCAGCAACAGGGGTGTGGAGGGCAAAGCACAGAAATTCCCACAGAGAGGATCGGTGCCAACCAGCACTCACCAGCCCGAGAGGCTTGTCTGCTCACCCGCCGGGAAGGGCGGGGGCTGGGAGCTGAGGCTCGGGCTTCGGAAGGTCAGATGCCAGGGAGAGGACTGGGGTTGGCGGCATGAAGACAGCCTGAAGGGGTTAGTGCACCACAGCTAGCCGGGAGGGAGTCCGGGAAAAAGTCTGGAGCTGCCGAAGAGGCAAGAGACCTTTTCTTGCCTCTTTGTTTCCTGGTGCGCGAGGAGAGGGGATAAAGAGCGCTGCTTAAAGGAGCTCCAGAGACGGGAGCGAGCCGCGGCTATCAGCACGGACCCCAGAGATGGGCGTGAGACTCTAAGGCTGCTGCTGCCACCACCAAGAAGCCTGTGTGCAAGCATAGGTCACTATCCACACCTCCCCTCCCGGGAGCCTGTGCAGCCCGCCACTGCCAGGGTCCCGTTATCCAGGGACAACTTCCCCGGGAGAATGCACAGCGCGCCTCAGGCTGCTGCAATGTCATGCTGGTATCTGCTGCCGTAGGCTCGCCCCGCATCCATACCCCTCCCTCCCCCCAGACTGAGTGAGCCAGAGCCCCCGAATCAGCGGCTCCTTTAACCCCGTCCTGTCTGAGTGAAGAACAGATGCCCTCAGGCGACCTACATGCAGAGGCGGGTCCAGATCCAAAGCTGAATGCCAGGAGCTGTTCGAACAAAGAAGAGAAAGCGAAATTTCTCCCAGCAGCCTCAGGAGCAGCGAATTAAATCTCCACAATCAACTTGATGTACCCTGCATCTGTGGAATACCTGAATAGACAACGAATAATCCCAAATTGAGGAGGGGGACTTTGGGAGCAACGATATATATATATATATATATATATATATATATATTTTTTTTTTTTTTTCCCTTTTTCCCTTTTTCTGAGTGTGTATGTGTATACTTCTTTGTGTAATTTTGTTTGTATAGCTTTGCTTTTACCATTTGTCCCAGGGTTCTGTCTGTCTTTTTTTTTTTTTTTTTTCCTTGTATAGTTTTTAGCACTTGTTATCATTGGTGAATTTGTTTTTTGGTTTGGTTGCTCTCTTCTTTCTTTCTTTTTTTTATTACTTAATTTTTTTAAAATAATTACTATTTATTTTAATAACTTTATTTTATTTTACTTTATTTTATTTTACCTTCTTTCTTTCTTTCTTTTTCTTCTCCCTTATATTCTGAGCCATGTGGATGATAGGATCTTGGTGCTCCAGCCAGGCACCAGGGCTGTGCCTCTGAGGTGGGAGAGCCAAGTTAAGGACACTGGTCAAAAAGAGACCTCCAAGCTCCCTGTAATATCAAATGGCAAAAATCTCCCATAGATCTCCATCTAAGCACCAAGACCCAGCTCCACTCAGCAACCAGAAAGCAACAGTACAGGACACCCTATGCCAAACAACTAGCAAGACGGGAACACAACCCCACCCATTAGCAGAGAAGCTGCCTAAAATCAAAATAAGGCCACAGACACCCCAAAACACACCTCCAGACGTGGACATGCCCACCAGAAGGACAAGATCCAGCCTCATCTACCAGAACACAGACACTAGTCCCCTCCACCAGGAAGCTTACACAGCCCACTGAACCAACCTTAGCCACTGGTGACAGACACCAAAAACAACGGGAATTACGAACCTGCGAAAAGGAGACCCCAAACACAGTAAGTGAAGCAAAATGAGAAGACAGAGAAACACACAACAGATGAAGGAGCAAGGCAAAAACCCACCAGAACTAACAAATGAAGAGGAAATAGGCAGTCTACCTGAAAAAGAATTCAGAATAATGATAGTAAATATGATCCAAATCTTGGAAATAGAATGGAGGAAATACAAGAAACGTTTAACAAGGACCTAGAAGA
>NC_041221.1:117420901-117464157 GCF_002837175.3 Physeter macrocephalus
AAGACATAGACTGGCTGAATGGATACAAAAACAAGACCCATATATATGCTGTTTACAAGAGACCCACTTCAGACCTAGGAACACATACAGACTGAAAGTGAGGGGATGGAAAAAAGTATTCCATGCAAATGGAAATCAAAAGAAAGCTGGTGTAGCAATTCTCATATCAGAAAAAAGAGACTTTAAAATAAAGACTATTACAAGAGACAAAGAAGGACACTACATATTGATCAAGGTGTCATTTCAAGAAGAAGATATAACAATTGTAAATATTTATGCACCCAACATAGGAGTACCTCAATACATAAAGCAAATGCTAACAGTCATAAAAGGGGAAATCTACAGTAACACAATAATAGTAGGTCAATTTAACACCCCACTTTCACCAATGGACAGATCATCCAAAATGAAAATAAATAAGGAAACACAAGCTTTAAATGATACATTAAACAAGATGGACTTAATTGATATTTATGGGACAGTCCATCCAAAAACAAAAGAATAATCTTTCTTCTCAAGTGCTCTTGAAACATTCTCCAGGATAGATCATATCTTGGGTCACAAATCAAGCCTTCATAAATTTAAGAAAATTGCAATCATATCAAGTATCTTTTCTGACCACAACGCTATGAGACTACGTATCAATTACAGGAAAAAATCTTTAAAAAATACAAACACATGAAGGCGAAACAATACACTACTTAATAACCAAGAGATCACTGAAGAAATCAAAAAGTACCAAGAAACAAATGACAATGAAAACACGACGACCCAAAACCTATGGTATGCCGCAGAAGCAGTTCTAAGAGGGAAGTTGATAGGAGTACAATCCTACCTCAAGAAACATGAAACATCTCAAACAACCTAACCTTATACCAAAGCAATTAGAGAAAAAGAACAAAAAAAACCCCAACGTTAGCAGAAGGAAAGAAATCATAAAGATCAGATCAGAAATAAATGAAAAAGAAATGAAGTAAATGATAGCAAAGATCAATAAAACTAAAATCTGTTTCCTTGAGAAGATAAAAATATTGATAAGCCATTAGCCAGACTCATCAAGAAAAAAAGGGAGAAGACTCAAATCAATAGAATTAGAAATGAAAAAGGAGAAGTAACAACTGACACTGCAGAAATACAAAGGATCATGAGAGATTACTATAAACAACTCTATGCCAATAAAATGGAAAACCTGGGAGAAATGGACAAATTCTTAGAAATGCACAACCTTCCTAGACTGAACAAGGAAGAAATAGAAAATATGAACAGACCAGTCACAAGCACTGAAATTGAAACTGTGATTAAAAATCTTCCAACAAACAAAAGCTCAGGACCAGATGGCTTCACAATTGTATTCCGTCGAACATTAAAAGAGGAACTAACACGTATCCTTCTCAAACTCTTCCAAAATATAGCAGAAGGAGGAACACTCCCAAACTTATTCTATGAGGTCATCATCACCGTGATACCAAAACCAGACAAAAATGTCACAAAGAAAAAAACTACAGGCCAATATCACTGATGAACATAGATGCAAAAATCCTCAACAAAATACTAGCAAACAGAATCCAATAGCACATTAAAAGGCATATATGACAAACCCACAGCCAACATTGTCCTCAATGGTGAAAAACTGAAACCATTTCCACTAAGATCAGGAACAAGACAAAGTTGCCCACTCTCACCACTATTATTCAACATAGTTATGGAAGTTTTAGCCACCACAGTCAGAGAAGAAAAAGAAATAAAAGGAATCCAAATCAGAAAAGAAGTAAAGCTGTCACTGTTTGCAGATGACATGATACTATACATAGAGAATACTAAAGATGCTACCAGAAAACTACTAGAACTAATCAATGAATTTGGTAAAGTAGTAGAAAACAAAATTAATGCACAGAAATCTCTTGCATTCCTATGCAATAATGATGAAAAATCTGTAAGTGAAATTAAGAAGACACTCCCATTTACCATTGCAAGAAAAAGAATAAAATATCTAGAAATAAACCTATCTAAGGAGACAAAAGACCTCTATGCAGAAAATTATAAGACACTAATGAAAGAAATTAAAAATGAGAGAAATAGATGGAGAGATATATAATGTTCTTGGTTTGGAAGAATCAACATTGTGAAAATGACTATACTACCCAAAGCAATCTACAGATTCAATGCAATCCCTATCAAACTACCAATGGCATTTTTCACAGAACTAGAACAAAAAATTTCACAATTTGTATGGAAACACAAAAGACCCCGAATAGCCAAAGCAATCTTGAGAAAGAAAAACGGAGCTGGAGGAATCAGGCTCCCAGACTTCAGAATGTACTACAAAGCTACAGTAATCAAGACAGTATAGTACTGGCACAAAACAGAAATATAGATCAATGGAACCGGATAGAAAGCGCAGAGATAAACCCACGCACATATGGTCACCTTATCTTTGATAAACCTAATGAAACCTAAAAGCTTTTGCACAGCAAAGGAAACCATAAAGAAGACGAAAAGACAACCCTCAGAGTGGGGAAAAATATTTGCAAATGAAGCAACTGACAAATGATTAATCTCCAAAATTTACAAGCAGCTCATACAGCTCAATATCAAAAAAAAAAAAAATAACCCAATCTAAAAATGGGCAGAAGACCTAGACATTTCTCCAGAGAAGATATACAGATAGCCAACAAACACATGAAAGGATGCTCAACATCACTAATCATTAGAGAAATGCAACTCAAAACTACAGTGAAGTATCACCTCACGGCAGTCAGAATGGCCATCACCAAATAATCTACAAACAATAAATACTGGAGAGGGTGTGGAGAAAAGGGAACCCTCTTGCACCGTTGGTGGGAATGTAAATTGATACTGCCACTATGGAGAACAGTATGGAGCTTCCTTACAAAACTAAAAAAAAGAACTACCATACGACCCAGCAATCCCACTACTGGGCATATACCCTGAGAAAACCATAATTCAAAAAGAGTCATGTACCACAATATTCATTGCACCTCTATTTACAATAGCCAGGGCATGGAACCAACCTAAGTGTCCATTGACAGAAGAATGGATAAAGAAGATGTGGCACATATACAGAGTCTGTCATACAGAGTGAAGTAAGTCAGAAAGAGAAAAACAAATACCGTATGCTAACACATATAGAAGGACTCTAAAGAAAAAAAAAAAGGTCATGAAGAACCTAAGGGCAAGATGGGAATGAAGACACAGACCTACTAGAGAATGGACTTGAGGATATGGGGAGGGGGAAGGGTAGGCTGGAACAAAGTGAGAGAGTGGCATGGACATATATACACTACCATACGTAAAATAGATAGCTAGTGGGAAGCAGCCGCATGGCACAGGGAGATCAGCTAGGTGGTTTGTGACCACCTAGAGGGGTGGGATAGGGAGGGTGGGAGGGAGGGAGACGCAAGAGGGAAGAGATATGGGTACATATGTATATGTATAACTGATTCACTTTGTTATGAAGCAGAAACTAACAAATACACCATTGAAAAGCATTTATACTCCAATAAAGATGTTAAAAAAAACGCGTTTGAAATATATGTTTTGAAAAGTGTTCTGCTTTCCTTTGGAAGTGAGACATCTGTCAGGAGAATTAATAACTGAACTTGCTTATATTAATTTGCTACTCTACAGTCAAAATAAAGCCAACGTCTCTTTTATGCTAAGTAATAGGGAATGATTTAATATTTGAACAAAGATATGCGAGTTGAATAATGTATGATAACCATAAATGTGTCGCTTGCTGTAGGTTGACAAAAGAACTCAGTTTTGCTTGCACATTGAGAAGATGAACTGGAGGTATCTGCTATAAGGAATATTTCACATCCTACTTAAATGACACTAATGCAGTGAGAGAAGAATACTGTTAATTTTATTTATGTTCTGGTTTGAAGCTTTGGTTTTATATTGAACCTGGGGAACTTTTTTAAAGTTCATTGATAGTTATGGAATTGAACTCAATTGCTATCAGAAGTTTCATCAAGAAAATTAAACTGAACTAACTTTAGACAATTTGTCTTGCCCCAGTTTCATTTCTTTGTTTATACTATTGATCACTGTTCTATGTCCTTCCAGCATACATTTCTTTGATCCCATTCAGTTCTGCCAAGTGTCTTCTTCAATGGGCTGACCACCAGGTATAAGGTTGATTGAAACTATACTTTGAACCAAATGACTTAAAGCAATGGCTTAGAATATAGCTGTAAACTAGAAAGCAAATCTAACTTGCATTATAGAGGCATTTAGTTAGATTAAAATATTCTTAAATACAGGCAGATAATTTTCATCTTACCCTTCTTCTAATCTACATGCACAGAGTCTTTGATTGATTTCTGAACCTGCCATACCCCCAGGAGAACTCCTATGTCATGCGTGGGAATGATTTGAACCTTCAATAACATGAAATATTTGGAAATGAGAGAAGCAGCCAATATCTAGAATTCAGAAATGAATTTCTGAATCCAGAAATGTAAAACTGATCTTTGTTAAGACAGATTTTCAGTTTCAGAATTTCATTTAGTTATTTTATTTTGGAATTTAAAAACCTACATTCTCCAAGGAAAAAGATCAGTATACCCAAACACTGTATATTTTTAGAAGTTCTGAAACATGTTCTCTCCTGATTTTCTAACTTGGGTCCTGGTCATTTGCTATCCAGTAAAATGTTTTCTGTTACTTATATGATGTAAATATAGAGT
The DNA here is from genome assembly GCF_002837175.3 of Physeter macrocephalus. NCBI lineage: Eukaryota > Metazoa > Chordata > Mammalia > Artiodactyla > Physeteridae > Physeter > Physeter macrocephalus. The sequence continues at coordinate 117,425,614 of NC_041221.1, forward strand.
ACTGCATTCCCCTATATTTTTAGCTAGGCAGCATTAGCTTGAAATTTTATCTCTGATTTTAGATGAAAGAATCACTTAGAAAAAGAAAGATGCATGTAAAAGCCAGCATCTAAAAATAGTTTCTAAATATGAAGCAGAGAAAGAACTGTAGTCTTCCTTATAATTAGAGATATGCCAGAATGTTGATGTGGAGGCATAAGACTCAGTTATGAAAAGAGGAAAATGGGAGGAAAATGCTACTGAGAAAGAAGAGTTTTAAATTTTTATTTAAAAGGATCTTATAAGAAAACTAAATACTCCTAAGAAGATTTGTATTTCTACCTTATTTAAAAGATTCTGATTTGAAAACACACACACACACAAAGAGTCTGAGAAATTGAGGCAGAATTGTATTTACAAATGTGAAATGCATATTCCCCAGCAGACTGTGAAAAGTTAAACATGCAGATAGTGGAATAAAATTGTAAACCAAACAAAAAGAATAATCATCAAATCGTGTGACTGATATTTGCACTTTCATTCAAACACACGTGTGTTGTAGAGATAGTCTATAAAACTAACACAGTAATTGTTATATGGTATAGAATGAGCAGTTACATATTTACGCATAAGTCCTCTTTTCCCCAAGAGGGTTGTAAATGATTATAAATACTTGGCTTTTAGCATCCTGAGAAATGCAGTTTTGTGAAATGTTAAAATTTACTACAAAATTCATAACATCTGCTATCATTAAAAAATATTCTTTGAACTACTTAAAATGCAAAAAAACAACAAAACAATATTATTTACTGACAAATTTTTTTCAGTCTTGGAGTGTAAAAAATTTAGGAGCTATGCTAAAATGTGTTTTTAGTTTTTAATGCAAGTAAAAGTGATTTTATTATTAGAAATAGATTGTTTTCTAATTCTGTAAAGATATAAATGATTAAGGGTATATATGTCTGGACTTCCCTGGTGGCACAGTAGTTAAGAATCCACCTGCCAATGCAGGAGACACAAGTTCGAGCCCTGGTCCAGGAAGATCCCACATGCCACAGAGCAACTAAGCCCGTGCGCCACAGCTACTGAGCCTGTGCTCTAAAGCCCATGAGCCACAGCTACTGAGCACACGTGCCACAGCTATTGAAGCCTGTGTGCCTACAGCCCGTGCTCCACAACAAGAAAAGCCAGCGCAACGAGAAGCCCGCTCACCTCAACGAAGAGTAGCCCCTGCTCACCGCAACTAAAGCCTGCGCGCAGCAAGAGACCCAACGCAGCCAATAAATGAATGAATGAATGAATAAATAAAAAAGAGTATATATGTCTATTTGCATATGTCTGGTGTTGAATATAGAATAGAGGTGGGAAAATAGTGGACCAGGGAAAGAACCTAGTCTGAAGATTCTTTTATTTTTGAAAGCAGAAGGCTAAAAAATAATTCAAATAAATGTAAATGTGACCTGCATCCTCCAGGTATCTGTTGTTTTTTAGTGTCTTGCACAGTTCTCCACACTTTCTAAGTCACATCCTGATCCCAAATGACAATTCAGTTGTGATACTCAATAAACAGTTACGATGTCAGAAATCAGTGGTCAGCAGCTCTCCAGAAAGAGATTTGTGGGGGTGATAGTTCTTGATGAGTCCAGTCTTTGGTTCTCAGATCTACTCAGCTTGACCCCAACTTGATAAAAAATTTGGGGATACACAAAGATTAACTCAGAAGAGAGAATTCTTATACCAGGACACAGTCTATTAACTTTACAATGAGATATAGATATATATATATATATATATATAGATATATATATATATATTAAATATATATATTTCTCTATTAACTAGACAACTGGTATCAGTAATTCAAAGTATCTTCTCTGTAGTATTAAAGCACCGAGGAAACCAAATTTTTATGGATACATTTATTTAGTGAACAATGACTTATTCAAATAGTACTGGGTAGTCATGAAATCTATTTTAGGCACACTATGAAAAGGCAGATTCCCCACAATAAAATTCACCCCAATATTGACTAAATAACCAATAGTTGTTGGAATATAGTTTATTTCTCTCACAATGTTCAATAAACTCAATATCTTACTATCCATTTACTTTTCTAGTGTCAAAGAACACTCCTATGTTAACATATTGGAACTCAGGTTGGTAGCATCACAAATGATTGAGCTAGAAGGTTTCTTTGGTGTTTGCCAAGCCTCAGTTAGGTAGAATTACTTCTGTATATGGCTAAGTTTATCTGTCATGTTTTGATTATTAATAATTTTGCCTTCTGTAGTTCTAAAACATGACATAAACCACATTCATAATACTAATGAAATGATGATTATAATGAAAGATAGATACATTTAACTACTTTAAAATAAAAACTTCTTACATCAATATTTACTTTAAAAAATAAGCCATACCAGGTAAAGATAACCAACAAAAGATCTGTATCATGGCTACATAATTAAAACATTTCTACAGACCAAGAAGAGACAGATGAGCAACCAAATGCAAAATAGGGGAAAACAGACATTTATTAGCAGAAGAAACAAATTGCCAAGGAAAATATGAAAAGACCATCAAACTTAACTTAGTATAATATTATTTTATACTAAACAGACTGGGTAAAATACGTTTTGGTGTATATTTGGGGCAACAGCATACACCTATGATGAGAGAGTAAATTGCTACAACCTCTTTGGAATTTGGCATTATTTTATAAAGCTGAGGATGTATATATGTATCGCTCTCAGAAATTCCTTTTCTAGGTTTACACTCTGGAGCAGTGATTTTCAGAACATAGGTCGATTTAAAAATTAATTTAGCAACCAAATACCAGCATGTTAAAAGTGAAATATAATAGCATACAATATAGTAGAATACAAGAAATTAGAAAATATTAGAGTGTATCTAAGTAGTTAGGGTAAATATTGTTTCCAGAAAAATTTGCTTAGGTTATGTATCTGTGCACACATGTGTCTGTACGTGTGTGTACTAGGCTGCCATATAATGGGTCTTCATCAAACAAAGCTATCATGGTCGAGGAAACTTTTATATATTCTCTGGGAGACACATACAAGAATATTAAAAGTAGCATTGTTTATGATAAAGAAAAAATCGAAAACAACTCAAACGTTTAATGGCGGGGAAGTGGTTAAACAAATAGCAGTCTCTTCGTACAACAGACTACTAAAAAAAATGAAAATGAATGAACCGAAGTGTTACACATCAAAATGAATCATCTCACACACATGTTGAGAAGAAAGCACAAGCTGTAGGAGACATCAAGACAGTAATTTTACAAAGCACCCAACAGATAAAACTCAACCACATTATATAGGATATATCCATTGTCATTAAACCATAAAGAAAACAAAATTATAAACACATGTTTTAAAAGAATGATGGGAAAGCAAAAGTATGTGACTGGGCAGGGGCACAGAGGTTTCAAATGATTGCATAATGTTCTGTTTCTTATGCGAAGTGGTGAATACAGTGATCTTTATATAATCAAGGCATATTCTTTGTATGCATTAAATACATTTTTAAACATCAACTTTAGAAATAGGTTGCACTCAGATGATGACTTCATGTTGCAGTCCTAGGGCTTTTGTAGGCTGACTATAATGGATTCAACAGTTATTACTTAATATCTGTCGGTTTATTTTCAGTTTTAGTCCTCTATGATTTAGTAAACTGAGGGATTCTTTTCAGTTTACTCACACTTAGTCATGACATGTACTACCTAAACCTGTCCCGGATTTTACTAAATACAAGTTGATGACTTAATATTACTACAATATTTTACCACTTCATCTCTATAACCCCATCCCTAGTGTAGCCCCTTATCCTCTTTCACCTGTGCTATTGTAATGACCTGTTAATTGCTCTTTTCTCTGATTTTTCTTTCCATCTCAAATATATTTTATTTATTGTTGACAGTGATTAATCTAAAATGCAAGAATATTTGTGTCACTTCCCTACTACCAATGGATACTATGGGTAGACTTCTTTTTAACATGGAGATTGACACATAACTTAGTGTAACCTAGAGTATAATTCTTACCTCTTCCTCGCCTGATTTTTCTAACTTGTACTTTCACACACCTTCTTCATCTAGCACTTTATGTTCTACTAACAATGGTTCTCAAGCTTTGATGTGCATCAGAATCACCTGAGGACTTGATAAAATACCTCATCTACTTCCACAGGCCTGGTCTTTTGCATGCTTTGTTAGTTCTCCGGTGACTCTGGTACTCACCAAAGATTGAAAATTACTGTCCTAATACTATTGAGAATTTTTTGCCTTCCTAAGCTGCCCCACTTTGCACCATATAATGACTTGTCATGCTTTTATAGATTTTGCATGTTTTCTTTCCCTAGACCACTCTTCTTTCCACTTCCCCTACCTTTATTTACCTAGCTACTTTGTTCTGTTTCCTTACATTCAGCTCTTGTGTAATTACCACTTTTGTAATGACCCCTAAGCACTACATGGTCGTCCTCAGTACTTTCTGTGCATCCCTCTATCACAGTAATGATATAATAAATAAAAATGTTATGTATGTCTCCCCAACAAAACTCAAAAGCTCAGTAGCTAATATGGTGCCCAAAATGAAGTAGGTGATCATCAAATATTTATTAAGCAAAATAAAACAGAAAATATTATTTAAGACAATTATATAAAGATTATTTTCTTTTTAGTAGTGTGATAAAAGAAATAAAAATTTACAAAACAATGTGGTAAGTACAATAGTAAGTGCATGTGTACAGTACCAAGGAATAGCTAGCTATGTGAAGGGATATAACGAAGGGCTACATACATGTTGTGACAAATCTGTTAGTTGCTCCAACGATTAGTGAAATTGATTAGTCACATTGATTGAACCATATGCTTACTTAATTTAATTTGATAAAAATCACTGAAGAAGTTACCACTGCTGTCTCTTTGTCTTCTTTGACTCATTTAAGAGAATGTATTGATCTTGTTCAACTACAAAGAGTATAGCATATCAATTTTTAACTATATTGAATTTGAAAATTTGGGGGCCTCCAAAACAATCTTCACATTCTTTAAAAAATTTCTACCATTATTAGAAAATAGACCCAATTTAAAACTTGAAGGAAAGAAATAGACAGGAGTCACTTCTGCTTGTATTTGAGTTGAATGGGAATATTTTGGGGGGGGCACATTTGTCTTCCAAGTGTTTCGGGGCTAGGAAGAGTTGAGAATTCTGCAGTGGGAAGGATATTGCCCCTCAAAACAGGGTCTTGGAGCCACTATGGAGAACAGTATGGAGGTTCCTTAAAAAACTACAAATAGAACTACGATACAACCCAGCAATCCCACTACTGAGCATATACCCTGAGAAAACCATAATTCAAAAAAGTCATGTACCACAATGTTCACTGCAGCTCTATTTACAATAGCCAGGACATGGAAGCAACCTAAGTGTCCATCGACAGATGAATACATAAAGAAGATGTGGCACATATATACCATGGAATATTACTGAGCCATAAAAATAAACGAAATTGAGTTATTTGTAGTGAGGTGGATGGACCTAGAGTCTGTCATACAGAGTGAAGTACGTCAGAAAGAGAAAAACAAATACTGTATGCTAACACATATGTATAGAATCTAAAAAAAAAAAGGTTCTGAAGAACCTAGGGGCAGGACAGGAATAAAGACGCAGACATAGAGAATGGACTTGAGGACATGGGGGAAGGGTAAGCTGGGATGAAGAGAGTGGCATGGACGTATATACACTACCAAATATAAAATAGATAGCTAGTGGGAGGAAGCCACATAGCACAGGGAGGTCAGCTCAGTGCTTTGTGACCACCTAGAGGGGTGGGATAGAGAGGGTGGGAGGGAGACGCAATAGGGAGGAGACATGGGGATATATGTATATGTATGGCTGATTAACTTTGCTATACAGCAGAAACTAACACACCATTGTAAAGCAATTATACTCCAATAAAGATGTTAAAAAAAGATAAAACAAACAAACAAACAAAACAAACAGGGTCTTGAGATCTAGTCTAGATTTTCCTACTAGTTGCTTGTGCAACTATGGGCAAGGCACTTAGCCTCTATGTGCCTCAATTTTTTTATCTCTTGTTAATTGAGGAGGTAGTCTACACCTTTAGGATTCCTGACAGCAGAAATATTCTCTGAATCTGGAAATTTCAAGAAAAAGAGCATCAGTCTCTACTAGCTCTGTGTTAGAATCTTATTCCTTTAGGAATTGTCTTTCCTCTTCCTCTGTACAATGTTTTTTTTCAGTACAGCAAATGTTTTTCTTTCTTATGAAATTCTAACTTCAGCATTGCTGACTAACCTTTGGAAACTGAAGCCCTGGTATCCTCTTTAAAAAAGTTTCAAGATAATCCAGTGACAAAGGAATATGGCTGTGAAATATGGTTAATGGTATATTAATACACAATATAAATAATGGAATGCTATCAGTATCCATTTATTTAATTTCTAAACTCAAGGATTCATACTGATTTATTAATATCATCCTCATATAAAAAAGACTTTTATGATCTGAAATTTAATATTTCTTACCTTTATCTTTGTATACTAAACACTTAGTGGCATACTGCATATTGAAAAGAAAAATCTCTTTTCATGTAGGTACTTTTGTAGAATAACTTTGACAAAACCAAGAACATAACGTTAAAGTACGTCTTGGGCTTCCCTGATGGCGCAGTGGTTGAGAATCCGCCTGCCGATGCAGGGGACACGGGTTCGTGCCCCGCTCTGGGAAGATCCCACATGCCGCGGAGCGGCTGGGCCCGTGAGCCATGGCCGCTAAGCCTGCGCGTCCGGAGCCTGTGCTCCGCAACGGGAGAGGCCACAACAGTGAGAGGCCCGCGTAACGCAAAAAAAAAAAAAAAAAAAAGTACGTCTTAACGAGAGTGATGCTGTTAGAATACAAAATAAAGGTAGACTTCTGATTGTCTCAGTTAGTTAAGCAGTGGACAGTAGAACAACTACCTAGAGCCAGGATTTATCCTTGATTTTGATAATAGAAACACAATAATTTATTCTCCATTTCTGTCACATGTAGCAGGAATCAGAGAGCCAAATATAGCATCATCACAGCAATTATTAAATAAATGGTTTGGCCCAGTTGATTTAATTTTTTTTTCTGTCCTTGGTCCTTACTTTTAAAAAAATTTAGTATTCTTGCTATATCTATGCTCTTTTCTTTTTTACGTATTTTTACATTTTACATTTTTTCATTTTTACGTTTTCTTTTTTAAAAATCTTATTTATTTTATGTTTGGCTGCATTGGGTATTTGTTGCTGTGAGTGGGCTTCCTCTAGTTGCAGCGAGTGGGGGATACTCTTCATTGTGGTGCACAGGCTTCTCATTGCGGTGACTTTTCTTGTTGCAGAGCATGGGCTCTAGGGTGTATGGGCTTCAGTAGTTGTGGCACGCAGGCTCAGTAGTTATGGCACGTGGGCTCAGTAGTTGTGGCTCGCGGGCACTAGAGCGCAGGCTCAGTAGTTGTGGTGCACAGGCTTAGTTGCTCAGCTGCATGTGGCATCTTCCCAGACCAGGGATTGAACTCGTGTCTCCTGCATTGGCAGGTGGATTCTTAACGACTGCGCCACAAGGTAAGTCCTGGTACATTTTCTAAAAGCCACTTTTGAATGAGGCAGGGCATAAAGAAAATTTGGTGATAAGGAATGTCTTGCAATAAAATGAAAAAATGTTCCCTTCCATTAAGAATTTAAGTTAAAAGAAAGACAGGGGTACAGGTGTATAAAGAGGTATCCTGAGAAAGGAGTTTATCAGGGTTCCAGGAGTTAATAGTTCTCTGGGAAGAGAGAGTGGAGGCCTCTGTCACCAGATGCTGGGCTTTCTAGTAGTGGGTCAGTTGCTGCATGTCGGGGGACATTGTTATTTACTGATGTCTGGAGCCAAGTTTTAGAAATTGCTCAAAATATGTATCAAATATTTTTTCTCCTAAAATCATAAAAATCCTGCAAAAATGAAACAAGATAGATTTAAAAATCTGTCTTTTATTCAAAAAATTCTGTGTTGTTTATGGAATTCAGGAAATCTGTTAGGAGTTTTATTTGTAGTTGGCTTGCTTTAGGAACTGATATTGCCTTGTCATATGGGGAACTGCTAATCTAAATTGGAAGTTTAACCTTTGAGCTCCCGGGCCCTACAGAATTGAGAAGGAGACAGACAGTTCTTTCTGGCTTAACAAACCATGAAGCCATACTGCTCTAAGATGACAGCAACTTCTTTTTTTCAAAAAGTAAAATTCTATGCTTTATTAAAATATGTCACATTGCATAAAGAGCTGACTGACATGGGAGGGAGATGGGCATCTATCTGTCTTTAGAGGGGTCTTTATTTGTCTTTATCTTTTCTGAGCAAGCATCCTTGATCCCAAGCAGCACCCAGGGGAACATTGTGAATCACACACACTTTGTGTCTGAAATTGCATGCACTTTGATACTGATTGAAACTGGTGTCAATCAGCATCATGTAGGGCTCCCCTGGGGCCCTGGCAGTAGGCTAAAAGGGCACTGCTTCTGTCTCAGGTCCTTGTGTACTTCTTGATCACTCTAAGCTTTTTCTTCCTTCAGTAGATATTCTCATGAAAAAGCAGAGATCTGCCTGTATTTATAAGCTAGTATTTGGGTTATGGCATCATCAGAAAATTGCGTTTTGAATGTGTTTTTCCTCTTTTCAAGATCCACCCAATGAAAGTTGAGTTCTGAAATTCAGCCTTAGAAGAAAACACTTTTTACTGCACACCTAAGTCTTTTTGTGTGTGTGTGTGTGTGTGTTGTGAGGTTGTTACTGATATTACCTAAGTCTTTTTTATCCAACCTGGTCTTGAGCAACAACAAAGCTGATATTTTAATCTGCATTACATAGTCTTCTCTATTGATTTATAAATATTTGTAGAATTGGTTCAATTCTACAAACACTTACTCCTTGACTTTTTAAAAGGATACACTTAACTTTCCTTTACTATTTTAAGGGAATATATATCCAACTAATGCAACAAGATAAAGGGAAGGTAGTTTGAGAAAGTGGTTCAAATGGAAGGCCCTAGCATTGATCATGGGCTCTGTTAATTTCATAGAGCTGTGCGCACATACCTACTTCACACTGGAGCTCTGCCTGGCACGTATCACCAGCTGTGTGTACTTTCTCTTGGACACTGATCTTATCACACTACATTCTCATCTTCTAAATATAGCTAGTCTGTGTTGTGTTATGTGCCACATCTATTTCCCTTTAGCCACTGATGCCCGTGACAGATGGTATAGGACCTTGGGGCTTTTTATAATCTCTAAAAGCATATCTAATAGCTGACTATCAGCACTCTAATCCAGGACCAGAGCATTATCAATTTGTAAAAAATGTCCAGCTTTAACCACTGAGATTACATTTGTGACAGGGGGCTCTCTTTGGAATCTTACTGTACCATTTTGTAAAGTAGCTTAATACCATTCAAGAATTAGCTTCCTACTTCATGGCTAGGTAGTATTTACCATAGCAGCAAGATATGTTTATATGAATGAGTAGTTTTTATTCCATGGCACATTAATAAATGCTTAAGTAACCAACAAATAGCTTTACTGGGTGTATCCTTCTTGAGGTTAGTGCTACTATAGTTAACTAGGATAATAGATTTTGAAAATTTCAATTTATTCATTATTTATTTATGCAAATTGGTGGTCAGTCTTTTTGTCAGCATATGATGATTAGGATAGGAGACATTGGGATTCTGAAGATTGCTGAGTAGAAGTATTATAAAGTTTTGGTCAATCTAAAATCATGTTCTACAACTTAGAAAGCATAGCTGAGTTGGACTCAAAAGTGTTTGAATCTTAGTTATCCACACATTTTGTATATCTTGGGAAAGTGAATTAAACTTACTAATTCTCAATTTACGTGTGTGTAAAATAGGAGTAAAAATGTCTGTTCTGTTTTTCTCCATCCTAATTTTATATGGCAAAGTGTAGTTTTGTTCATTTGTGTTTTGGTTGAGAAAGTCTGGCACCTACTTCTTTCCCTTCCTTAAAGGCAAAGAATTAGAAGACAAGAAGAGTGTGTCAAAGACTTTTGAGAAGGCAAATGAGGTGAGAACTGAACAGATTTTATTTTTTATGACAGGTTTTATTATTTATGGGAGCCTGGTGCCACTGGGTCCTTCATAATGTAGAGGACTGTGGTAACTCCAGTGGTAGGGTTAAATGGTGTGCTGAAAGAGAATTGAGAAATTGGAGACAATAAGCATACAAAACTCTTCTGAGAAGTTTGACAGTGTACAGAAGGGGTAATTAGAAAGGTGAATGGACAAGAAACATAATTCTAGGGAGAGTGGTTTTCACTGTGATTGTAATTATTGTTCTGGTCACAGTTGTTTTTATGACAAAAAGCCAGAATATCTTTAATATTCTGATAAGAATGATCAACATGGGCAGAAAGTTTCAAGATCTAGGAATAATCACCAGCATGTGATTTCTGAGGAGGCATAAACTGTAATAGAACATGTGTGGAGAAACTGGTTATTATTGAGAATGAAAGAGGAGAAGTTGAACTAAGCTTATACATATGGTAGCCTTTTAAGTAATTTCATATAAGAACTTTTATTTTCTTTCTGAATTAGAAGACAGGCCCATGCTAAGAGTCTGGGGTTGAGGAAGCAAAAGAGGTGAGGTTGGAGGTATGAGGAGAATGAGGAAGATTGAAAAGTAGCTAATAAAAACTGTGGTTATTTGAGACACAGGAAACTGGAATAGTCAGTTTAGTTAATTTTCATGATAATAATCCTTGATATGTGTTTAGCACTTTATTTTTCAATAAATATTTTCACATGCATCATCTCATGTACAAAATTACCAGCTTTTTATTTTTTGCCAGCTTTTTTGAGGTATAATTGAGAAATAGAATTGCACATATATATTTAAGATGTTCAACACGTTGATTCTGTATACATTGTGAAATGATTACTGTGATCAAGGTAATTAACACATCATCATCTCACATAGTTAAAATTTTTTTTCTTTTTGTGAGGAGAACACCTAATATTTACTTTTTAGTGCATTTCAAGTAGATAATACAGTATTATTAACCATAATCCCCATGCTGTACATTAGATCCCAGAACTTAGGCATCTCTTTTCTCCACTTCCCCTGCCCACTCAGCCCCTGGCAATCACCAATTGATTTTATTTCTTTGAACTGACTTTTTGAGATTCCACATATAAGTGATATTAGTATTTGTTTTACTCTGTCTGGCTTATTTCCCTTAGTAGTGCTTTCTAGGTTCATCCATGTTGTTGCCAATAGCAGGATTTCCTTTTTATTTATAGTTGAACAATAATCCGCTACATATATACCACATTTTCTTTATCCATTCATCAGTCGACAGACACACAGACAGACTATAGGTTATTTCCACATCTTGAGTGTAGTAAATAATGCTGCAATAAGCATGGGGTACAGATAGTCCTTTAAGACACTTTTTTTGTTTCCTTTGGATGTATACACAGAAATGGAATTTCTGGACCTTCCTAAAAAATTCATTTATTTTATATTTATTTTTGGCTACGTTGGGTCTTCGTTGCTATGCGCAGGCTTTCTCTAGTAGTGGTGAGCGGGAGCTACTTTTTGTTGTGGCGCGAGGGCTTCTCATTGCGGTGGCTTCTCTTGTTGCAGAGCACGGGCTCTAGGCGCACGGGCTTCAGTAGTTGTGGCACACAGGCTCAGTAGTTGTGGCTCACGGGCTCTAGAGCACAGGCTCAGTAGTTGTGGCACATGGGCTTAGTTGCTCCGCGGCATGTGGGATCCTCCCAGACCAGGGCTTGAACCCGTGTCCCCTGCATTGGCAGGCGGATTCTTAACCACTGCACCACGAGGGAAGTCCGAGTTTCTGGATCTTATTGTAGTTCTATTTTTAATTTTTTGAGGAACTTCCATACTGTTCTCTGTAGTGGCTGTACTAGTTTACAGTCACACCAACAGTGCACAAAGCGTTCCTTTTTCTCTACATCCTCGCCAACACTTTTTACCTCCTGTCTTTTCAATAATAGCCATCCTAACAGATGTGAGGTGATAACTCACTGTAATTTTGATTTACATTTCTCTGATGACTAGCAACATTGAGTACCTTTTCAGGTACCTGTTACTCATTTGTATATCTTCTGTGGAAAATTGTCTATTCAGGTCCTTTGCCTATTTTTAAACAGGTAATTTGCTTTTTTGATATTGAGTTGTATGAATTCCTTATATATTTTGGATATTTAACCCTTTATCAGATATATGGTTTACAAATATTTTTTTGCATTTCCTAGGTTGCTTTTTCATTTTGTTGAATGTTTTATCTGCTGTGCAGATTTTTAGTCTGATGTAGTCCCACTTGTTTATTTTTGCTTTTGTTGTGCTTTTGTTGTCACATCAAAAAAATTCATTATGAAGACCAATGTCAAGAAACTTTTCCCCTATGGTTTCTTCTAGGAGTTTTATGTTTTCAGGTCTTACATTAAGTCTTTAATTCATTTTGAATTAATTTTTGTGAGTAGTGTAAGATAGGGATTTTTTTTCTTCTGCATGCAAATATCCAGTTTTCCCAGCACCATTTTTTTGAAGAGACTATCCTTTCTTTGTTATATGTTCTTGGTGCCATTGTCAAAGATTAATTGACCATATATATGGGGTTTTATTCTAGGCTCTTGATTCCATTTGTCTACATGTTTTTATGCCAGTACCATGCTGTTTTTTGTTTTTGAGTGACTATAATTCCTTAATAAGTTTATTTCCTGTCTCTAAGGAAATTTGTAGTTAATTCACCTTGAAAATTCTTCCTGTTATGCTTTTCTGATACATGGAACTGTTAGATTTGTAATATAATTTGAAATCAGGAAGTGTGATGTCTCCAGCTTTTTTCTTCTTTCTCAGGATTGCTTTGACTCTCAGCGTCTTTTGCAGTTCCATATGAATTTCAGGATTGTTTTTCCATTTCTGTAAAAAATGCCATTAGAATTTTGATGGGGATTGCATTGAATCTGAATAGCATTTGAGAAGGATGGGCATTTTAACAATACTAAATCTTCAATCCATGAACTCAGAATCTTTCTATTTATTTGTGATTTCTTCATTTGCTTTCATCGGTGCTTATAGTTTTCAGTATATAGATCTTTTACCTCTTTGATTTTTATTTCCAAGTACTTTATTGTTTTTGATGCTATCTACCTGTGAGTATTGGCTTGTGATATATGACCTTTTTTAGTGTTGATGTAAGTTCCTTCTATACTCAATTTGCTGAGAGTCTTTATCATGAAAGGATGTTGAATATTGTCAAATGCTTTTTTCCATCCATTGAGATGAACATTTGATTTTTATCCTTCATTCTGTTAATGTGGCATATCACATTTGTTGATTAGCATATGTTGAACCATCCTTGCATCCCACAGGTAAATATCACTTGATAATGGTGTATCATCTTTTTAAATAATTTACACAGATTTTATATTTTATTCATTTTTTTTGAAGTATAGTTGATTTACAATATTATGTAAGTTTCATGTGTATAACATAGTGATTCACAATTTTGAAAGGTTATACTCCATTTATAGTTATTATAAAATATTGGCTATATTCCCTGTGCTATATGATATACCCTTGTAGCTTATTTATTTTTTACATAGTAATTTATACCTCTTGATCCCCTACCCCATCTTGCCCCTTCCCCCTTCACTCTCCCACTGGTAACCACTAGTTTGTTGTCTATACCTGAGGTTTGGACAGTTATCATATGCATTTTTTAGATGAGAAACAGAATCAACAGAGAAGTTATATGTCTAAGTTCACATAACACAGTGAAGAAAATGAATAAATTCCTTGCCATTTTTTAAGAGTAAAATTGTAATTTATCATTTGCTTCAATGCCAGGTCACGATACTGTGGGCACTATTCATTTTTGTAGACTCCTTGTTTTTAAAATTTTTCCTCTCCTTTAAACATTGGCAATTTTAGTGATCCTTTCTTTAGACCCTCTGCAACTCCATAATCCTTCAACTCCTTGGTTCTCTAAACAAAAGTAATTAACTAGGCATTTCTTAAACATTGGCATTTATTACGTACCAGGTACTGGACTAAGCCCTGAGCATAATAGAATAATATAATAAAAATTTCAAAATGAAAAACCCAAAAGACAGTTTCATATTTGATCTCAAGGCACACTCAAGGGCAACAGATTATACAGCGGTGTGAATACCTGGAGACGGAGATTATTGGGAATCCTCTAGAAGCTGCCTGCCATAGTTATCTTAGTTATAAGGCCCTTGAATGATTTCACCTCTGTGATAGTTTCCTGGGCTGCTACAACAAATTGTCATAAATTGAGTGACTTCAAAAAAGAGAAATTTATTCACTCACAGTTCTGGAGACCAGAAGTCCAGAATCACAGGGTCAGCAGTGTTGCTGCCTTCTGAAGGCTCTGAGGGAAAATCTATTCATGCTTTTTTCCTAGCTTCCAGTGGCTTCTGGAAATCCTTGGCATTCCTTGGCTTGTAGATGCATCATTCCATCTCTGGCTCCATTCTTACATCACCTTCTCTTCTGTATGTCTGTTTTCTCCTCTTCTGTTTTATAAGGACATATGTCATTGGAATTAGGGCCAACTCTGTTAATCTTTGATGATCGCATCTTGAATATCTTTTGCATAATTAAATCTACAAAGACCCTTTTCCAAATGAGATCACATTCACAGGTTCCAGGTGCACATATCTTTTGGAGGCCCACCACTGAATGTAATACATTATTTTATAATGCCATAATTCTTTTTGTTCTCTATGCTTCTGCCAAACTGGCCTTCTTCTCTCTATTCCTCAGAGTCCAAACTTTTTACTTCAGAGTATTCCCATGTACTATACATTCTATATCACTTGTATCCTTTGTCAGGCTAACTTTTATTCATCTTTGCCATCTCAGCTTAAAGGTCATTTCCTCAAGGCAGATTTCTCTATCATTAAACTATATCCCCCAAGTTAGGCTAGAGCTTCATGTAACACATTTTCACAACATCATATACTTTTCCTTCATAGGACTTAATACAATTAAAATTGAGATCTCAGCTTAAAGGTCATTTCCTCAAGGCAGCTTTCTCTGACTATCATTAAACTATATCCCCCAAGTTAGGCTAGAGCTTCATGTAACACATTTTCACAACATCATATACTTTTCCTTCATAGGACTTAATACAATTAAAATTGAGTAATTATTACTGCAAAATAGTTATTATGAGATTTTTGCATCAGTTGATGAGTTTAATGACCACAGAGTACCCTTGGTCACTAGGGTCTACCACATTACCTAGTAGAAAGAGCATAATAACTATTTGTTAAATTTGATGTTAAAATAGGCTGTGTAATGAGTGGGTGGGTAATACTTATTAAAGATTTGGGGTCGAGATGGGTATTTGTGTATTCCTATGTGGCTCAGTTCAGCTGAGTGCACTTGTCCGTGGTCATCTAATATTTATCACAAATGAATTTGTGCATAATCAAATGCAAAATTTGTGTTTTGCTCAAATAGTTCTCTAATATATCAATCATTTGGAACAAGTTTGCATTTCAAAGTAAGCATATGGCAGAACAAACTGTATAATTTTAGCATATGGTTACTGATGTTTGGCTTCAATGGATAATATTGGGGAGCTACCAAGTCTATATTATGGCAAACAAATTTCTTAGTTAATAACACCAAACGTCTAGGTCCTGAAAGTAATATTATTTTTAAAAAGCTTTAAATTGAGGAGTAATATGTTGTCATTAGAAAGGAAGGAAAAATTAATGGCTCAGAGAAGAGCTGATAGGAGTGAAGGTGGTGGTGGATTATTAGCAAAAGCTTTTTACATGACTCAACTTGGAGTCTGAGAAACCAAAGAAAAAGAGATTCGAAATGAATAACTTAAATACAGTAGACTGGCAAAATTAAGAGAACTGATGATATCAAGTGTTGCCAAGAAGATAATGCAGCTGGAACTCTTGCATACTACCAAATGGAATATGAATAGGCCTAAAAATTGTCTCACACAACCAAAGATGTTTACATCCTATGGTCCAGTAACTCTTCTCCTAGGGTATATTCACTGAAGAAAATCTGGGCCATGTGAACACATTGCAAGTTTTTCTTATAGATTAATTTTCCTAGTTCTGGAAGAATTTATAAATTATTGAAATTATTTGTTCATTGATTGAATATGTAAGTATGGCAACTGTTCATTGAATATACACTATTATTTAGTCTGACATTTTTATGAAAATATTTTAATTATTGATCATATTTCTTTAATTGTTGTGGGTGTAGTCAAGATATTTATTTCTTCTTGAATCATTTTTGGTAAGGGATATGTTTCTAGAAATTTGTTCACTTAAGTTTTCAATATAGCCTCCTTAGATGATCCTGGCTTAGTTGGATAGACTACACCTCAGCTCCCCGGCTTTGTAGGAGCCAAAGCCTTAGTTTCCCATCCTGATATAGCATTCGCCTCAAGGTTACATGTTTGCTTACCAGCCAAGTTTTAGTGAACTTTTCCATTGTGGGTCTTTAATTTTATTGATTTTCTTTTTTGGTTTGGTTTTGGGGCAATTTTTCTTTTTCCTGCATTCTCATTTGTTCAACATTGTATTAAAAAGTATCTTAGGTTAAAAAAAAATCCAGATATATCTGTAATACAACAGCAAGGCCTTAAAAAACTCAGACCAAAGAAAATGATATTGATCTCATCCTTTTTCCCCCCAAGATTTGAGTTCCAAATATCCTATATATTGGGCAGCTAGAACTTTCCTGAATGTTGTTTTATTTTGCAAAATGACACTCTGTGGTGCCTCCGTAGCTCATTCAAAATGGTGACCATTGGTCTTGAGACATTAGTCTCTCAACCTGTCTACAAAGGTTATAGTATTCACTCTGAACCATTCAGCAGCTTTGAGAAAATACCAGGCTTGATTTCATAGTAGGTTCTTCATCTCTCAGACCACTTAATAGTCAAATTATCATGAAGACTACACAGTTGAAATATTCACCTGCTGTGTTTTGCATGCATATTCTTCTTTACTGTATGACTGACTATTTCATCTTCTAGCTTACATCATAATTCTTTAATGAATTTTCAAAATCTTACAGTGTCTGTACCACATTACGATAATAGAGAATATTAACACTGGAAGGAATATTGGTGATAATTATGCCTAGTTTTTATTTTATAGCTTATTAAGAAACTGCGGTCCTCAGAAATCAAATGATTGGTTGAAAATTAGAGCTGTGATTTAAATCTGAGACTCTAGTTCTAGCCCATTTATTTGGCCACAGCACCACAAGATTCATGTTTCTGAGCATCAGTTTCCATTTTATAACTACAGATGTAAATTTTAAAAGTTAAAAAAAATAGGCTGACTATGGGTAAACCTGGATATAGTCTGAAAAGTCTTTGTGAATCAGTCTATAGATTCACCTCACTTAAATTATTTTTCATTTTTTTCATCAACTGAGTACTTCCACACCTGTGGTTAATTGTATCTTTCCTCCACAAATAACTTCAGACTCCATTTTAACTTCATCTTGAAAAGTTCCAGAATCACAAATGATACTGAATTTTATTGCCTAACTATTGGTTACTTACTTAATGATTATTATGCTCTTAGAGATTTACCCATCATAATTTTAGTCTGTATGCATTTATTAATTTGCGTTATATCCTATCATTCAAATATCAGAAAGGGAAAAAATGAATAGTCTATTTCCCACCATATACTCCCTGAAAAATGTATTTGGGAATATTTTTTTATATTGATACAAAAGAGTTTTCTTCTTTTTTTTTACAGCTGTAGAGTATTTCTTTATGTGGATGTAGCATCATATACGTGTGTGTGTGTATATATATATATAATTAGAGGTGTTATGAATACTCTGTACAAATATTTTCAAATATTTTGCATGTAGGTGAATATGTGTATATGATAAATTTCTAGAAGTCGAAAGTCTGGGTCAAAATATATTTTACAGTTTTGATATATAATGCTCAATTACCTTACGTTAAGGTTGTTCTATTTGTACCAACTTATACTTCTAGCAACAATGGGAAAATTGTGTCTGTGTTGAACACAAAAAGGCAAATGGCTAGATGGCAAGACCAAGTCATCTGAAATAACATTTACTTGGGCTACAGGTATTCAGTTGCCCATCAAAATCTGGGATTCTGATTCAGGCATGCTGCCATGAAGTTTTTAAGCAGTGTAAGTGAAGAAGTGCCAGTCCTTAAACAGCCACATTCAAGGCCTTGGGTCCAAGTCCTGTGTGACAGCAGCAGTATGATGTGCCAGAGTTTGTCCTCCATCCTTTTTCTGCTACCTCAGCATTTATGGACTGGAGCCCTTCTGCTTGCATGATTAGAGGTTTGGGGTTTGAAACTCATGGTTGCAGCTCTAACAGCACCTTTGTCCTGAAGTGGCCACCTCAGCTTTATTAGTATGGCTTGCCTCAAGAATTTGACAAGGGCTGATTTCCATGGAATTTTATAGAAGGCCAGCCTGCAGGAAACTGGCTGAGCCATGTTAACCCTTACCTCTTTGTCTCTCTCCTCAGAGCCTCACCCACACTCTGTTGTCTGTGGTACTCAAAAATGCTGAGGCTTGTCCCTCTCCATTTTCATTCATCTTCTGACTACCGAAAGCAAGACATCAATGCCCTAGATATGGCCCAAAAGATTGGCCCTCTGACTCTATCCACCTGAGACTTCTCTAGTGAGTTATTTGGATATCAGTTTGAATAATTCAAGAACAAAGTCAATTTTATAGTGGTAGAGGCTTGCTTCTCCAAGATTAGACTTTCCACACTCAGAATCCCAAGGCACATTTTCTTTCAACTTCATTTTGCACCAAGTAGGCTAATAGAAGCATCAACATCTATTATCAATTATTCTTTTGTTTTGTGAGCAGTTATCCGGAATCAATGGAATTGGTGTCTGTCAACATCTGACAGGGAGTAGTATAGAGACAGCTCAAGGATGAAAAGAAGGCAAAATCCAGATGAGTATGATTCATGGTCAAGACCCTCCAAATTGTATCAAGGTTTGAAGGAGGCCTATCTGATATAGTGGGTTTTTTTCTCCTTCATTAAGTGGGACAAAAATGATAAATTAGATAAATAATTGAATTTTATGAAGAAAAAGTAATAATTAAAAGGCATTTCTTTGTTATTTCCCTCTTTCCAACCTCATGTTAAGACATTTCTGCAAGATGCAGAGACTGAAATCTTACTTCCTCTTAGGATATTTGTTCAAGTCCTGAATCTCTGGACACATCCTGTACCACTGGAGGAAGAAATGTCAGGAGATTGCAGGATGGCATAACCACATCTTCCTTAACTCCCATGTTTCCCAAGGAGCGAAGGTTGGGTTCCCCATGATTCTAAACCAGGCAAAAGAAGGAGATACAAGCATTTGCTTTTTGGATACTTCAGGAAGTTGACCTGTTGTGTGAAGGATCTGCCTTAGTGCGACTCCAAGAGAATATTTGCAGGTAGCAGGAAAGAATCAGCTCTGTCTCAGAAGTTTGTAATTAAGCGACTGAGGAAGATGTGTCAGTGGGGTCCTTGAAGACAATCCACTGTACACCATAAAATAACTGAAACAGGTGCCGTCCAGGTCAAGAGAAACAGAAGATAGCATAGGACCCATTGGCTTGTGGCTGAGGGGTGATCTTGATAATATCTTTATACACAAAATATCAGAGCTTTAACCATGTACTGTGTATCACAGACCACAGAAAGTAGAGTCCAGTACATTTTGAAACCAGTAAACTAGGCTTGTATAAACATTGTGATTAAAACAGTTGCTCTACATAGATGACACTGTTTCAAAGTTAAATAATGTTAAATAATTCTTGTTCTGAATTTAACTTTGGAGTATTTGTTGACTAAAAGCTACCTCCATTTAGTTGAGGAGTGACATTATGTACACTGCTTTCATTTTATAACAAAGCTAGGAGTTAAAAAAATTCTTAATATGTTTTGATAAGCAGGAAATGAGATAAAACATGTTTATTACTTTGTGTTTGGGCTTTTGGTTTATATATTTATTTCTTAAAATTTAGGTTACTGAAGGCTGAGTTCCTATTTTAGTATAGAAATAAAAATGTTCTGATATCTATGAAAGCAAGATCTTTAGATTTGTAAGTAAGTGTTTTGACTGGCATAACTATGAGGGCGTAAGTCAAAGACCAAGTCTAGAAAGAACCAGATTTCTCGGCACAGTTCTCATAAATGTTAACTTTGATTCCCATGACTATTTCATAGTACTGTCTATATGAAATTGTATACATTTGATAACAGGGTTTATATATATTCACATCATAGAACTGTTTTCTTTCTCTTTGGTGTAGAATACCCTGGGGAGTATTTGCTTAATTGATATAAAGGGTGGGTGCTTTCCATGCAACTATTTCTGGCTAACTTGTGACAATTTATAGAGCATTTCATGATCATTTAACTCTTACTTTTTTTTCCAACCTCTTTTAATAAGCAATATCTCCCAATAACATGGGGATTCAACAATTTTAAAGACCTTTAAAATGTTTAACTTGTTTTAATTTTCACAACTTTGTGAGTTAGGCCTTAGACTTGTCATTTTACATCTGAAGAAAGCTCGAAGATCTTAGGGGACTTGCCAAGAGCTACAGGGTAAATAAGTGGCAGAGGCTGAGCCAGGACTCTCTGAAAAATGTATGTATCTTCAAAGATTCTTAATAGTGGCATTTAGTCTCTTACATGCTGGTGGTACCCTATAATCTAAGGAGTTTTATGAACTTACACACAAAACAGAAATAGACCCCCGGGCATAGGAAACAAACATGATTTCCAAAGGGGAAAGGGGAGGCGAGAGAGATAAATTAGGAGTTTGGGATTAGCATATAAACACTACTATATATAAAATAAACAACAAGGACCTACAGTATAGCACAGGGAACTGTATTCAATATCTTGTAATAATCTAGAATGGAAAGGAATTTGAAAAAGTATATATATATATGTATATATACGTGTGTGTGTGTATATATATGTATGTATCTATCTATCTATACTTACATATGTAACTGAGTCACTTTGCTGTATACCTGAAATTAACAAGGCATAGGAAACAAACATGATTTCCAAAGGGGAAAGGGGAGGCAAGAGAGATAAATTAGGAGTTTGGGATTAGCATATAAACACTACTATATATAAAATAAACAACAAGGACCTACTGTATAGCACAGGGAACTGTATTCAATATCTTGTAATAATCTAGAATGGAAAGGAATTTGAAAAAAAATATATATATATGTATATATACGTGTGTGTGTATATATATATGTATCTATCTATCTATCTATACTTACATATGTAACTGAGTCACTTTGCTGTATACCTGAAATTAACACATTATAAATCAACTATACTTCAATTAAAAAAAAAAAGTTTTCTGTCCCTGAAGTGATTCTTTGGTTTCCCAATGTTTGGAGGATTTTGACTTCAAGTTTTGGGTACATATAGCTGGACTAAACTGGAAAAATCCTTGTAGAGTGTCCTGGGAGATTTTGTGGTGCTTTCTTAGAGATGATAGTGTCTGAGAGTCATTATCAGGTATAATTAACCTAGACATCTTACGAAGAGGAGATTAAAATTGTGCTGGAAGGAACTGATTCTGATTGATTAATTTAGGATTTTTTTTTATTTTAGATAATGAAACAACTGCCATTGTTGAATTTTAGTTTTGAAGTAGCCACAGGGAATGATGATTTAAATGTTCATTTGAATTATATTTGTTGTAAGATAGTACATTTAAAAGATTCTAAAGGAATTGCCACCATCTGGAGTCTGCAGTATAGCATTTGTCTCTAAATAGTTAGACTTTTGTCACAAGCCTCTTGAAAAAGACAACCTCACTTAGGAAAGCTGAGCAGATAGCCTCAGAAGTCCTGAGTTCTGGCCACTCTTGTCCATCTCTGAAAGCTTGCAGCTCATGGAGTCCTCTTCCCAAGCTGGAGGTAGAAGACTATCTTGCTGGAAATACCCACTTGTCAGAACTTTTATTCCTTGTTCTTGACCTGCTATGCAGACGTCTGGAAACTAAAAATGATGTGTGTGTGTTGTTCTAACCATTCAAAAGCCCCTTTAATGATGTGGAACTATGAAGTGTGCATGTTTTGAGATACCTATTTTTGGTGTGTGAATCACCTTGTAGAGGAGAAAAACCTCAGATTTAATGAACAAGATTCATGACTTTGTCCTTCTGAAAGAAAACCTAATTTAATAATGGTAAAGGTCCATACTGACCAGAGGCTGATACCAAAGAGGGTGCTTCCATCCTGGCCCCAAAATCTGAGCTGATCCTATGGCCACTCCAGCCTCCCTGGCACAAGGAGGGCTGTGTGTGGTCTTCAGCCACTTGTCATAGAACAGTATCCCTCTATATAATTTTTAGAATAGAATAACAAGGCCTAGTTCTCCCATGTGAGAATTAGAATTAAACAAGTTTCTTTTAATTTTGTTTGATAATCTGTACTAAGACCTAAAGAAGAAAAATGTGAAAGGTGAGTTAGAGCCGCTCCTCTACAAAGATTGTTGCAATATTATGAATAATGGTTATGGCTCACTTGTTTCAAAAATAAGATTTCTGTTCTCATGTCTTTTATGAGATTCAAGTGAACTAACCTTAAGTAAGCTAAATGTTTGATTGAGAGATGAACTCAATCATTTTTGTGGCCTTGTATGGTAAGATCTTATTCAGAACAAGCTTTTTAATAAAAGGTTCATAACTAAAGCAACAATGACTAAACCTTTGGAATGTGTTAAAGTCCCAGTTGTCCTAGTAAAACTCAGTGGGGTTGGTGTAAAAGGGACAGAACAGTTTATCTCGAATAATTATATACCTATTTCAAAGAGAAACATGGAAATGTTTTAGAAGTTCCAGTGAGTGTCTTTCACTTCCTTGAGGGTAATATCTGAAGAAACTGTGTTTATAGTACAAATGCATGCACACCTTTTATGCTTGCTCCCTTTCAGTGCTCTGTTGGTTTTTGGAATAAGAGAAGCCGTCACCTACCGGTGATTGAAAAAGTCTGCTTATGTGAGATGACATAGGGAGGAATGAAGTGGAATCTTGATACCATGGTGAAGAACCAGCTGGCTCTGTTTAGCTTTTCTTTTCTCTCAAGGTGACAATCAGCATGTTTAAAGGAGTCAGGAAATGTTAGATGGAAAATAATTCTTTCAAGGTTTTAGCTGCAACTAAAAATTGGTTTTGATTTGATTGTCGAAAGTTTAGTTCAAATTAAATAAACCTGATGATTTTTCTGCAAGTGGATGACTTAATTCTCTGTCATCTGGCAGGACCCACATTATTTTCTAATCCCCGTCCACTGGAAATAATTTATCTCTTGTCACTTGAAGATTATTTTAGCACTTTTAAGTGTACCAACTATCATGGTCCAAACTTCGCCATCTTGGAAGTAAACTTGATGACATTTGTTTGATTCAAATTATAAAACTAAAGTGATTTACAAAATTTTTAAAACTCACTTTTATTATTTGACCTAAAATATACTGATTATTGATGGAAAAAAACACATTTTGTGGCTCTAATAATACATGTTAATTTTATTCATATCTTGGTTTATTGTATTATTTCCAGGTTGATGAAAATGAAAATATGACCATTCTTATGCCAGATTATTGACTGCCCAAAGGACAGCAAAGAGCCTGTAACTCATAGAAATGTGTTTTCCCCTGTTTGTGCTCAGAGATACCCAGCCAACAGCTTTGACTAAATTGACAACCGTTTCCTGTATGACTGTGATTGTGTGTTATTATGTGTGTGTGAGTACAGGCACATCTGTGATTTCAGGAATTCAGCTGAGTCAATTTATTGTTTGGTATTATCAAGGCAAGTTTCTTCATGTTTCTTTTTCACTTGAGTAGCTTTAGAATATCATTCCCCTTCAATAAGCTGGCTGAAGTCACAGGTACACTTGTAGAATATTGGACAATAGAAATTGAGAGTGATTACATCTGAGATCTTAAACTAAAAGCCAAATGTGTTTATTTTTACAAAATGTAAAACATTAATAATGTCCTTGTGAACTTATGAAATTATTTCATCTTCCATTTCTAAAGATATTCAATGCATGAAATGCTAGGTGTCTCCCTTTGTGCACTTTACCATAGGATACTGCAATGGAATGGAAACAGGTTGTTATGTGGAGAAATCGGTCACCATTTCTCATTGTCATATCTGTTGGCTTTGGAAAAATTCAAAGAAAACCAGGAAGTTTAGTGTAACATAAAGATTCAATCTTTCTGTAAACTGAACATCCAGGAAAGTGTGTACAGTTATTTCTCTTGTTCAGCACATGCAGAAGTATTTAAGGAACCTATTAATTTTTGCTGCTGTGCAAGGAAGGGTAAAGTAGTATCTAATTGATAGTATCAGACATGTGAGGGGTAGAAAAGATACTTACGTTTTGTACGTAAAAACTGATCTAATTTGATATTTAATCAAAGGATATAACAATTTCACTTCTCTGAGACCAACTTCCTCACATGCCTACCAAAGGAGTAGGATCAAGTTATGTCCGTAGTGCCTTTCCAAAAATCAACCGGTCTCTACATGTTAACTTTCTTCTTTTTAAAAGTCTTCATTAAATTCCTAAATGGTAACAGTTCTAGAGAAATCCAGATTTTGATGTTTTAACGTTAGATTACTTATTTCCAGGGAAATGGATTTCTGCGTCACCTAAATCAAACATCTGCATTATGGAAACTTAAATTTTGTTGTATCTGTTAACATTTATAGTAGCATATTTTTGTCTTCTTTATTAGGAATTCGCTTTTGGTGTGACTATACTGATGCCAAATTCTGCTTCCTGGAAGAGAAACAGTGTCAAAAGTTCCGAACGATTTGGGCATAAGTAGTCTAAATCATATACTGGATAAGAGTTGTTAATTTGAATTCTCCCAGATACGTATTTTATTTAAAATTAAATTAGGTGCTTAATAGGGCATTTGTATAAAAATATCCCAGGAAAAGTCAACCCATAAGTAGTGATGTCTCTGCATCTGTGTTTTAATACTTCAAAATGATGTTGCTGATGTATAGTTTGCCATCTCTTAGTCTAACATTACAGAGCAAAGTATGGAGGGGCAGTTTTGGGATAAAAGACAACAGGTTAAGCAATGCAGACCTTCTTGTCTGGCAAGTTATTTAGCTTATTGAAATCTCAGTTTCCTCACCTGTGAAGTGGGGATAGGACTGTACCTAACCTGGAGGGCTATAGCCAGGGTTAAATGAAATAGTGAAGTTAAAACATTTGCACAGTGCCTGAAACAGAGGATATACTCATATAAATATTAATTATGGAAAAAATGATCATGAGGAGGAACAGGAGATGAGGAGTGGCTGATGTGGTGTGGCCTCATGTGAGTAGAGTCAGAGTTACTAAGGCTATTGAAACAATTCATTTGATGATGTTTGGCTTCAGAGCACTTCTTTCCATTTGGTGTTTGACTATAAAGAGGGTTGGGAGTTGTTAGTTTTAAAAATGTATTCATTCATTGAACCAATGTTTAAATGTCTTGTGTGTGATAGACACTGAGGCTAGTCCTAATAAGTCCAATCTCTACCTTTATGGAGCCAGGGAAGAGAGACTTTAAACACACATACACCCTGCCCCCCAGTAAATCCAGGATAAATTATGTCATCGAAAAGGCCTGAGTTAAATCAATAAATGTTAGCTTCAGTTAGTATGTTTGTATTTTCATAGTTCTGGACAGTCATATCTTATTACCTATTTGTTTCAAATGCAGAACTATTAAGAGAAACATATACTGAACAATTAATGTGTTTTAGTTTGAGATATATAACCACTGGAAAATAAATTAGTTGAAATATATTTTTGATAATGTGGCAGTCATTAATAGTCAAGATGACCCATAGTGCTGCTAATTAAAGAATGGGCAGGCCTGTAACTGAAGTATTTAAAGTCTGCCAAGCCCCCATGCCTTTCAACAGTTTAGTTCACAATAAATATGATGATGTTAATGCAGGGTGCCAAAAAAGAATGAATGTACAAACAGATTGTGAATTACTAGATTATGCATCTGTTGTTATAATGAGCCAGGGCCTGTCTAACCTATTCTTGTATTAGAGTTTTTTTAAGAAGAGAGGTATTGAAGTCTGTGTGCTGTGGTAACTGAATTCAGTTGTTTCAAACTTTGCTCATCTCTTGATCTAACTCAGGCGTCTATACATTGTTTCAGTGATTCTGGTTTGAGTAGGAAGAGAGATAGGGCCAGAGAAGGGGTGGTGAACTCTGCCTGGGGAGGTCAGAGAACGCTTCTCCAAAGGACTCACATCTGAACTGGGTTTTGAAGAAGACATATAGACATTTGACAGGACATTCGGCTCTAAGAGATCTTTTAAGTATTGCTGCTTTAGAGTAGCCAAGCATTCACCTTTCTGATTAGACGTTTTATCACTGAGTCACTACCTCATTGTATGTCTCACAGTGCAAAAGAAGACCCACAAGTAAGTATTTTCTCTTTATTAAAGGATACTGAGAAATTTTGAAATAAATATAACTGATATCTAAGGATAGATAATTGGCATGATTTTTGTATATATCCTTACATAATATGACCTTGGAACAAATGCATGGTTCTTGGAGCTCTGCTGAGTGAATTCTGGTATAGCATAAAGATGATGATGATTAAATATTTTCTGTTGCTACATGTATGCTACTTTTAAAGCAGTGCTTTAAGTACTTTACAATCTTCACAACTGTCCCATTATCTGTCCTATTTCAGAGATGAGCACACTGAGGCACAGAGCATGAAAGTTACTCGTACCAGGCTGCATAGCACATCAGGAACGCAGGCTCCAGAGCCAGTATTCTTAACTGTCTCTTCATAATTAAATTCAGATCAACCACTCACCACATTTCCCCCAGAGTTATCCCATAAAAAATGTGTTGGTCACTTCACTTCACCTAGTTAAACCCTTCAGTGGTAGCTCATTGGGTCCAGGACACAATTTGCGATTCTCAGAAAGGAATATAAAACTTTTCATAATCAAGCCACCTGCTAGCATCATATCCTGTCCAAAATATCAGAATGGTGAAGGGCTGTATAAATGCAGATTCCTGGGCTTAACCCAAGTCTCAGAACCGGGTCTTAGTAGCATTTTAGCAGCCTCTTCTGGTTTTACCCTTTTTAAACTGAGAGCCACTGCCCTCCGCAGGCAAAGTGTAGGGATTTTGAAATTCAGCGATCATATACTACATCTGCTTATATATCTATATCTATATCTGTATCTATATCCACACACATACACCGCAATAGAATATTACTAAATCATAAAAAAAAATAAAATTTTGCCATTTTCAACAACATAGATTGACTTGGAGGGCATAATGCTAAGTGAAATAAGTCAGACAGAGGAAGACAAATACTGTATAATATCACTTATGTGGAACCTAAGAAATACAACAAACTGGTCAATGTAACAAAAAAGCAGATTCACAGATATAGAGAACAACTAGTGGTTACCAGTGGAGAGAGGGAAGCGGGGAGGGACAATGTAGGGGTAGGAG
Organism: Physeter macrocephalus; assembly: GCF_002837175.3. Classification (NCBI taxonomy): domain Eukaryota; kingdom Metazoa; phylum Chordata; class Mammalia; order Artiodactyla; family Physeteridae; genus Physeter; species Physeter macrocephalus. The sequence continues at coordinate 117,453,271 of NC_041221.1, forward strand.
ATTAAGAGGTACAAACCCTTAGTTTTAAAATAAGCTACAAGGATATATTGTACAACACGGAGAATATAGCAAATATTATATAATAACTATAAGTGGAATATAACCTTTAAAAATTGCAAATCACTATATTGTCCACTTGTAACTTATATAATATTATATATCAACTATACTTCAATTAAAAAAACTTGTCACATGCCACATGTGAAAAATTTATTAAAAATGTGGATCCTGGGACAGGGCCTGAGATTCTGCATTTCTAACAAGCTCTGGATAATACCGATGCTGCTGGTCTGCTGACCAAAGAGTAATAAGGTAGCAATCACTGATACTTACAATAACCTAAGGAGGTAGATGTGAACATTAACCCCGTTTTCCAGATTAGGAACCTGAAGCAAAGACATATTGTATACATCGCCCCAAGTCACAAGCTTATAAGTGGCACCACCAGGATTGGACCCAGGTACCAAGGCTCCAGAGTTTGGGCTCTTAACCAGCATTCCACACACCTCTTCAATATGGAAGTTTGCCTCCCACTTACATACAATTTTGGCTCTTTCTGTTTCTAGACGCTATGGCACTTATCCATATGAATTTGGAAGGTAAAGAAGTGCTGACTCTTTACTCTCTGCAAAATGGCCTAATGCAGTTGCCTGGGAATGCATTTGTTTTTCTTAGAAGGAATGGTGATGGGCAGGGGGGAGGAGAGAAGAGTTAGATCAGTGGTTTCCATATAGTCAGAGCCCAGATTATTCTTTTGTCACATATCACATCAAAAAAGTTCAAATAGACCTCATTTCCACCCCATCGGTAAGGGTTGCTAATTATGATTCACCTACCCTTGGTTCAAATATTTCTGTAGAAGAATATCTGAATTGCTTCTTTACAGGGACATTATAAAGACAACCAAAAGTGGTAGTTAAAAAATTACTTCTGGACACATAATTAAACGAACTATAGTCATGATCACTAAACTGACAGATGTATATATATAAAAATATAAAATTTATCTATCAGTTTGTATATATATATCATTCATATATATATATATGAATGATATGTAAAAGTAAATAAACCAAATACAATTGGTATTTATATACAGCTATAGTATGGTTCTATCATTTATTCTAATAAATAGTGAGGCAAGCCTCACTAGGGAATTAGAGAAACTTTCCTAACTGGGGAACTTCATAAAAAATATAGATTCCTGTCTCAAGGCTACTGAACAAAATTGCTGGGCATGGAGCCCAGGAATCTCTAGATTTAAAATGCTGCCCAGGTGATTCTGGTGGTCATCTAAGTTTGACCACCAGTTTTAGACCACTCTTCTGGCTTCTGGCTTCTGGCAGAAAGAGAACAGCTACTTCAATATCTCTAAACCCATGAATCAAAGAAATGTCTCTAAGGTTATTTTTTCTACCATATCATGTATCTCTGCTGACTGCAGCTGCTGAGGGCTCTGCAACGTAACCACTTCATGCTCCTTGGGCCTGGGCACATCTGTGCATAACTGTGTGATTTAGACACTTCACACTTGGGAAGCTTATTTGCAGAAATACTGTCTGCTGGAAGTCAGACACTGCTATAGTGGGAAAACAAATTACTAAAACATGCTTGATCAAATCTCTGAGATGTTGAGACAAGTGTTAAATAAGTTTTTGAAGAAATGCCAAGTAGCAAATGAGAAAACAGTTGCTGGTTTCAGAAATATTTTGCAAGTGTCTGGTAATTCAGATTTAGCAGGGAAGGTAATTTTACTTATTGAACAAAAGTGATTTATAAATAATCCTGGAAAATTAAGCAGCTGGGCTAGCACAGGGCTGGCATATTTCATGATTTTTAAATGATTGCAAAGCTGACTCAGAATAAATCTGAACAATTTAAAATGATTTTATTTACCAGTGTAACCTCACTTACTCAATTGCTACAAGAACTTGATGTTTGCTTATTTTCTATATAAAGTAGATTACCCTTCTACTAAATATTTTTAATTTTCTATGCAAAAAGGATCACATCTGATATTTATGTATCTAAGGTCTCTTTTACATTGAGCTCTGTAGGTCTTCAAATAAACAGATAGCAGATCATTTTGAATGTGACAAAAACTAAGTTTCTAGAAAGTAATTGTTATGCTTTCCACCACAGGCGTGTGGATAGTAATGCGTTTTACCATCATAGACCCTTTGAATTTCAAGAACTTGTTCAAAAGAAAAGTGTAGAAAATCAATGTTGCGCCGTTGAGATAGCAGCATTTGACGAGTGGGTTTGCAGTAGAGGAGCTGAGATAGGAGTTTAAAAAAATGGATTGCAAACATACATTGAGAACCACAAAGATGATTTTGGGGGGGTTCAAGGAAGCAATACATTAATTTTTAGTTTCCTGTCACCCAAGAAGAGGAAACAGATAATTTTTAAAAATTAATTTTTGTTTTTTATTGCTAGAAGATATTTTTTTATCCTAATAAAGAGGGCTTTCTGGCTAGTGCTTCCAGGATTTCACTGTGCAAAACTTTAAATATGTGTGAAAGTGTATTACTCAGCCATAAAAAAAGAATGAAATAATGCCATTTGCAGCAACATGGGTGGACCTAGAGATTATCATACTAAGTGAAGTAAGTCAAACAGAGAAAGACAAATATCATATGATATGTTTATATGTAGAATCCAAAAAAATTATACAAATGAAATTATTTACAGAACAGAAATAGACTCAGACATAGAAAACAAACTTATGGTTACTGAAGGGGAAAACGTGGGAGAGGGATAAATTATGAGGTTGGGATTAACATATACACACTACTATATATAAAATAGATTAACAAGAAGGACCTACTGTATAACACAGAGAACTGTATTCAATATCTTGAAATAACCTATAATGGAAAAGAATCAAAAAAAGAGTATATATATATATTATATATGTATATACATACATATATAACTGAGCCACTTTGCTGTAGACCTGAAATTAACACAACATTGTAAATCAACTATATTTCAATAGAAATTAAAAAGAAACTGTGTAAAAGTGACCTGCATAAAATTGAGGGTAAGATGAAAATTTCCTTGAGAGCAGTTATCATGTGTATTCATCAAGTATATCCCCTAGACTTCTAGAGGCCTCTGTATTTGTTGCAAAATAAATATCTCCTAGATGAATAAACAATGTGAATGGAAGTGTGCTTCTTCATTAATTCTCTCTGTTGAACCCTGAGTTGTTTCAAAGTAATTTAGCATATTATATACATTAAATTTATTTTAGTATTTTGACAATTGATTTGAAGTTGATTCTTCTTTTTTAAAATATAAAACATGGTGCATAGAGAGGGAGAATAAACTGGCCTCAGTGTCTAAGTCTCTTCATGTTAAGAACATGGGTAGAGAAAAAAAATAACAGATTTTTAATTGTTAAGGGAAATACCAAGAGTAGCTACTATCTGAGAATCAGGCATGTTTGAAAGCATAGGTTGCCAATAGTGCTTTGGTTCAATTAAGCTTGCCTTTCTATTTATTGTTCACTGTATTCACTTTTACAAAAACAATTTGCTTATTTTAAACTAAGAAAAACAAAGTTATAAACAATGTATTTAAAGGTACATTTTCTCATAATTTTTCTTGGTTCCATTGCTTACTCCTGTAGTACAGACATGAGGATTTAGCTCTCTCTCTCTTTTTTTGATAACTTTTTATTTTTTTTAATTTGACGTTTAAAACAGTAGAGTTCTTCGTTTTCTACTGTGAGTCTTTGGCTCACATGGCTCACATGGCTAATGCCTTTAATTGCTCTTCCATTTTATTTGTAGTTACTACAGTGAAATGGTTTGTGAATTCTGATGGAAAATAGTTTAGACTAGTAGATATTTTCGTTTAAACATGCACAATATAAAGAACTTCAGTACCGTTTAGCTGTTCAGGGACGTTGTACTGGAAGAATCAATATATTTGTGTACATAATTAGTTTGGCTTAGTAAGTATTTAGTTTTTCTGATGAATTGTCTTTCAGCTGTTTTCATGATAGAAACTAAGCAGATGGAGTATTTTGTCAATAGGGAAAAACAAAACAAAAGATATTTCTTTAGCCTCCAGTAAATGTTAGATGTTTAGTTTTAGTGGAATGTATTTAGAAATAGGTATTCCTTTTGTGCATAAAAAGCTTCTCAATTTGTATATTATGTATATTTTTATATATTTTAATTGGATTTGGGAAAAAGTAACTTGATGAAAGCTTTGGTTTGCCAACTTATTGATAATTTACAAAGCCCTATAGTAGTCATTCATACTACTATTTTTTAAAATAAAATGACATATTTCAACCCAAGACATAGCTAAAAGTGGCTACATAAAGCATAGTTTATTCTATATCTTCTGTTTTACATTTGTTGACAGAAAAATTTATCAATACAGCAACTTGCGGCATAGCATCTTTCAATTTCTAGAAGTAAAACGTTATATAAAATATATTAAAGTCATATAAAATGTATATTTTATATGTATATAAAGTTATATGGCAAAGAAAATGATTATGTTAATTATGTTAGTCCATCTTTCTGAGAGTATTCATATTTAAAAGTAATATTTGTTATAAATTTTTTCAGTTTATTTCTATGTTCTCAGGAAAATAAAAATAAAAAAATTTATTTTAAATAACAGGGACAGACATTTCAACAATGGATGTTTTCTGTTTATTTTTTGATTTTTTCTTTTATTTTTTAGGATTACTGTATTAAGTAAAGCCTAAGAAAGTAGAAGAACTGAGGATTTCCTACCAAGAAAGTATTGCCTTCCTTTGAAGTTAACATTCCAGAGTAGCTAGGAGGGTTTTAGTAGGTCTCATTTGTCATGAAATTAAGAAGAAACTTTTTAATTAAAAAAATGAATAGCAGGTCTGACTTTAAAGAAATATGTGAGCACTCACATATTTTTAATATTATCAACTGAGAAATGTATGTTATAATTTATGGTAATGTGACTGCTACCATTGCATGTTTTAACCTCTGGTCGTTAATCTTTGATCATTGAAAGCCATTTTGCTACCCCCTCCAATACTGGATATGGTTTGTGCCCATAAATTACATGCTCAGTAGACTTAATGGTGAAATCTGATTATTTCTATGAATCAAGTTTTAGTCAAAGATGCATTTGTTTCAGAAAACTGTATTTGAACACATGTGAAATGGTTTGCAAAGAAAAATGGGTTGATTGTGCCCTAGTGTAGACATATGATCCAGATTATGGGATCAATCAGTAAGCAGTGGTTTCAGAGGCCTTATTCCCATTTGATTAGAGAACCTCATGTATCCTATTTGATTGCTCTTCTATGTATTACAACTCTATGGATTGACAACAGACAGGTAGGATCTAGACACAGTCTTTTTTTTTTTTTTTTTTTTTTTTTTTTGTGGTATGCGGGCCTCTCACTGTTGTGGCCTCTCCCGTTGCGGAGCACAGGCTCCGGACACACAGGCTTAGTGGCCATGGCTCACGGGCCCAGCCACTCCGCGGCATGTGGGATCCTCCCAGACCGGGGCGCGAACCCAGTTCCCCTGCATCGGCAGGCGGACGCGCAACCACTGCGCCACCAGGGAAGCCCCTAGACACAGTCTTGATCATAGATTTTAAAATAAATTTTATGTAATAATAGAAAGCAGAATGGAGCATGGTTTATTATCTGTGTTTATTTTGCTAGCTATTCATACCCATATAGGCATATAAACACTGCTCATAACAGTATTTTTGCCCTTGTCAAGTCATTTGCTTCTTCAAATCTCCATATTGCCCATTGGGTATTACTTTCTTTTAAGAAAGGAATTGAAAATTCACGCAGAAGAGAATAGGCAAGGTGGCAAAATGCCAAATGTTGAATGTTTCATTAAGCTGGTGGAAGTGAAAAAATTTTAATAAGTAAAAGATGGAAATAAAACTGCTTCCACCGCCTTTTCCAGAGAAGCCAGAAGGTAGGTGAAAAGTATAGGAAGGAGGTTTAAAACTATTCAAAAGAAAGTAAATTGGGAGAACAATTGTAAGTGGTCTCCTGAGGATATGAGGAGATTGAAGCAATTAAATAATCTGGTAGTGCAGAGTACAAACCAAATAAGATCTCTCTCTGTCTCTTTTTTTAACCATTTTTAAATTGAAGTATAGTTAAATTATAATGTGTTAGTTTCAGGTACACAGGAAAGTGATTCAGTTATACATTTTTTTCAAATTTTTTCAATTATAGGATATTATAAGATGTTGAATATAGTTCCCTGTGCTATACAGTAAGTCCTTGTTGTTTATCTGTTTTATAAATAGTAGTGTGTATATTTTAATCCCAAACTCCTAATTTATCACTTCCACCCAACCCCATCTCTCCCCTTCAGTAACCATAATTTTGTTTTCTGTTCCTGTGAGTCTATTTCTATTTTGTAAATAAGTTCATTTATATCATTTTTTTTTTAGATTTCACATAAGAGTATTTCCATAGTGGCTGCTTCAATTTACATTCCCACCAACAGTGCAGAAGGGTTCCTTTTTTTCCATACCCTCTCCAATATTTATTATCTATTGACTTTTTATGATGGCCATTCTGACTGATGTGAGGTGATACCTCATTGTAGTTTTGATTTGCGTTTCTCTAATAACTAGCTATATTGAACATCTTTTCACGTGCCTCTTGGCCATCTGTATGTCTTCTTCAGAGAAATGTCTCTTTAGGTCTTCTGCCCATTTTTAATTTTTTTTAATATTGAGTTGTAAGTGCAGTTTGTGTATTTTGGAAATTGATCTCTTGTTGGTTGCATCATTTGCAAATATTTTTTCTAGTCTGTAGGTTTTCTTTTCCGTTTTGTTTATGGTTTTCTTTGCTGTGCAAAAGCTTTTAAGTTTAATTAGGTCCCATTTGTTTATTTTTGTTTTTATTTCCATTACTCTAGGAGATGGATCAAAAAAATATTGCTGTAATCTCTCTCTTTTTTATAACCTCATATTGCAGGGTGGTTTATATCCTCCAAGGATTTAGACAGTTTCTCACTGGCAATACTCTTGTTGATGTGCTGCCTGTAGATGCTATCACTACCCTTTATAACTCACCTCCTCATCCATCTGCACACAAATTGCAGATTAATTTGTCTTTCCAGACATGTGGTACATTCTATGGGCTGTCTGTTCAATAAACATTACCTCTTTTTCTTTGTTAATAGAAATGTGATTAAGAATAGCAAAATGTCTAGTGCAGAGTATAAATCATGATAAGTGTGGTCTAATTAATGGCAACCTGTTCTCCCTTGACAGTGATTGGTCTAGGGTAGTTGTGTGACAGTTTTGGCCAAAGAGATGCAATCAATTTTATGCCGGGAACATGGGAATATATGTCCCCCTAAGAAAGAGAAAGCTGTGTGAAGAGAAGTTTATTGTTCTGATGTGTGAGGATATAAAGCCATAAGACAAATGTCACCACATCAAGGAAGACAGAATAGAAGAATATTAAGGCTGGGGAATGTCTACTTCTGGACTTCTTAAATAAAAAATAAGTGCTCTATGGCATAAGCTGCTATTAGTTGGGTATTTTGTTATTGGTTACAGATTCATTCTAAATCACACGTTATGTTCCGTCTCCACAAATGTCAGGGGATTCCCATTAGTAAATGAAACGTCAACCCTCTACCCTGGCATCATTTCACATGAGTCCTCAATATATACATTCAACTCCCCAGTCATATTTGCCTGTTTTTGACCATCCATTCAAAATTGTTTTTTTTTGTCAGTGTCCATTTGCTTTGTAAGTCCTTCAACCTGGAATGTCTTCTTTCTTCCAAGAGCCTTCATCTACCTAAATTCTCAAGGTCCCTGCTCAAATTCCAGCTTCCCTTGGGTCGTCTTTAATTGCTCACACACACAATAAGTCACATAATATGTACACAGATATATATTTTGTATATAATATATGTATGTATATATATACATTTTTTGCCCCATTCAGCATTTATTATCCTCTCTTCTCCTAATAGTAATCTGACATTCTTTTGAAACCATTCCTCTACTATCCTTAGCTTATGTATATGTGACATATATTTAAGCCAAGCAACACCATCCATCCTCCCCCTCCCCTTCAACCTAGCCATATATTGATTCATAAATATCAGTATACCTTAATTGAGACCCATGAGACTAGCCCAGAATGCTAGTTAGAAATTTGGGGGAAAAGATTCTTTTTTTTCTGCTAGAATTTAATTATATATAATAAATTAATTATTTTATTATAATATAAATCAATTATATATAAATTATATATATATAATATATTTTATATATATGCCTGGATCTTCTGGGAGCTACCACAGGTAAACAGTCTATCTACAAGTGAAGACTAAACAAAAAGAAGTAGAGCTATAATAGAGACGAGATTACTATAACCACACTTGAGACTGAAGTTGATGGTACCATGTAAACTTTTACAGTTAAATGAGCCCACATTTTTTTCTTTTTTTTTTAAAGTTATGTACACTTAAATCATATAGAATGAAAAGTGATCCAGCCTCCAACAACTTACTCATTTGTTAGTTACTTTTCACATACTGAATTAAATAATAAATATCTGAGTATGACTCATTTATTTTCCTAGTGTATAAACATCCTAGGTATAGGGACAGTAAACCTGATCTTTCACTTGGCATATTTATCTGCCTTTTATTTAGTAGACATACCATAAATAACTGCTGAATAGATATAAACTCTAAAATTCTGTATATCTTGAGATGACAGCCAATTTGAGATTTTTCTAAGAATTTCCTTAGATCATAGTCTCATACTCGAATAAAAGTGCAACTTTTCTTGTCACATGTTTGTACTCCATAACTGTTCAGGGAATTTTGTGTATAACTTCTTCCCTTTCTTAGCCATAGTTCATCCTTAACTGTGTCCTTTTGACTTATTGAAAAGCTAATAATTTCCTCCTTTTATGACTGGTCTGCAACTTTAAACTGCTCTAATGCTGAGTTTTAAATTTTTTTTTCATTTTTTATTCTCTCTCTCTTTCTCCCCGCCACCCCCCCGGCTCTCCCCCTCTCTCCTCACCTCCCTCTCTAGTCATTGCTTAGTGATCTCAGTCTTATAGCTTTGAATACCATTTATATGCTGACAGTTCAAAAAATTTACGTCTCCCAAATTTATATCTCCAGTTCAGACCTTCTCATGACTTTAACACACATAAACACAGCTGTTTATATATTAAACTTGTAAGTCCAAAAAATGTTCCTGATCTTACCCCCATAAACCTACTTCTCTCACATTCTTCTTCAACTCATTTGATGGTAAATCTATATACTTCCAATTGCATAGATTAAAACCTTGAAGTTATCCTTGATTCCTTTTTTCCCTCACATTCCACTGTAAAACATTTGCATAACAATATATTCTAAGGCTAATCCCTTCGTACTGCTTCTACCATTATCCAAATCACCATTATCTCTCACCTGGATTGTTAAATTGTCTCCTGAGTGATCTCCATTGCATACTTCCTCCCATTGTGTTCTCTACATAATAGTAAGAGTAAAATTGAAAAACGTAGACAGGTAAAATAAGCTCAAACCTCACCATGACTTTGTCCCATAAATGTTAAGGAAATTTTTGTATAACTCCTTAATTTCTTACTTTATTTTACCTAATTTGATAAAAATTTAACCCCAGATTAACTGATAGTAAAAATAATAAAAGTCAAAGTCCTTCTAAAGGTCTGTAAAAGCATTGGATTTTCCACTGTCTGTATGGTTTCATCTCTAAACTTCCAGCCTCTTGCAAACTGCTCTCCAATTATTCTGGTCTGTTTGGTGTTTATGGAACACAGCAGACAACTTCTTGCATGGGAAATTTTACATTTGCTCTTCCCTCTGTTTGGAACGTTTTTCCCTCACTTACTCACATGGCTTCTTCCCTCACCATCTTTGCCCAAATGTCACTATCCAGGAGATGGTTGTTCTGACAGTTAAAATGATAACCACTCTATTCCAAGCACTCTCTCACCCTTTTCTTCCTTTATCTCTGTAGCACTTATGAACCACTGATTCTCTCCCTCCCTCCCTCTCTCTCTCACTTTCACTCAGTCCCTTCCTACACACCCTGTCCTCTTTCTCTTCTTCATTTATGTATTCCTAGTCCCGAGAATGATGCATGACACAAAGTAGACTTTCAATACATATTTGTTTAAAGAAGGAGTGCATGGACTCTAAGATTTATGACTTTATTTTTAAATGACTTCTAATATTGATCTTTTATAATGTTGCACTGTGAAGAAGAGTTTTACATGTTTAAAATTGTCCTTTGGTGTCCTCATATTCTCTATATAGAATACTGATGCTTCACCTGGAGAAAATCCTTCTGTTTCTTCATCCTTATCATGCAAACATATTCATTTTATTTTATTTTTTTTATTATTATTTTTTTTTCTGGTATGCGGGCCTCCGTCTGCCGTGGCCTCTCCCGTTGCGGAGCACAGGCTCCGGACGCGCAGGCTCAGCGGCCACACAAAGTAGACTTTCAATACATACTTGTTTAAAGAAGGAGTGCATGGACTCTAAGATTTATGACTTTATTTTTAAATGACTTCTAATATTGATCTTTTATAATGTTGCACTGTGAAGAAGAGTTTTACATGTTTAAAATTGTCCTTTGGTGTCCTCATATTCTCTATATAGAATACTGATGCTTCACCTGGAGAAAATCCTTCTGTTTCTTCATCCTTATCATGCAAACATATTCATTTTATTTATTTATTTTTTTTTAATTTTTTTTTGTGGTATGCGGGCCTCCGTCTGCCGTGGCCTCTCCCGTTGCGGAGCACAGGCTCTGGACGCGCAGGCTCAGCGGCCATGGCCCATGGGCCCAGCCGCTCCGCGGCATGTGGGGTCCTCCCAG
>NC_041221.1:117464191-117483322 GCF_002837175.3 Physeter macrocephalus
CAGGCCCAGCCGCTCCGCGGCATGTGGGATCCTCCCAGACCGTGCCGCGAACCCGGTTCCCCTGCATCGGCAGGCGGACGCGCAACCACTGCGCCACCAGGGAAGCCCAAACATATTCATTTTAGTCAGCCTAGCTAACCTCTTTCTACAACTTAAAATTGTCATCAAAAACTTCTATGGCTATAGTATACTCCATTTATTATGTATTTTTAAAGAAAATCATATTCCATGCCATTTAAAAAATTAATTAAAAATTTATTACAGTAAAATATATGTAACATAAAAATTACATTTCAACTATTTTTAAGAGTATAGTTCAGTGGCATTAGGTATATTCATAGTGCTGTGCAAACATCACCACCATCCATCTCCAGAACGTTTCCATCTTCCTTAACTGAAATTCTATCCCTTATACACAAACTCCCCATTTTCTACTCCCCCAGTCCATGGCAAGACCACTCTACTTTCTGTCTCTCTGAATTTGTCTACTTTAGATACCTCATATAAATGAAATCATGCAGTGTTTGTCCTTTTGTGACTGGCATATTTAATGTAGCATAATGTCTTCAAGGTTCATTCATGTTGTAGCATGTGTCAGAATTTCATTTTAAGGCTGAATCATATTCCTTTGAATATATATATATATATATATATCACATTTTGTTTATCTATTCATCTGTCAATGGATACTTGCTTCTACCTTGGGATTATAAATAATGCTACTGTGAGTGTGAGTGTACAAATACGTTTGAGTCCCTGCTTTCACAACTTTTGGGTATGTACCCAGGCATGGAATAGCTGAATCATATGGTAATTTTATTTTTAAATTTTGTAGGAATTGCCATACCATTTCCCATGATGGCTGCACCGTTTTACATTCCCACCAGCAATGTACAAGGGTTCTAATTTCTCCACATATTCATAAACAGTTTTTTTTTCCTTTAAAAAAAATAGCCATCTTAATGGGTTTGTGATACCTCCTTACGGTTTGGTTTGCATTGCCCTTATGATTAGTGATGTCAAACATTTTTTCATATGCTTCTTGGCCATTTGTGCATCTTTTTTGAAGAAATGTCTATTCAAGTCATTTGCCCATTTTTTAAATTGGATTTTTTTTTCGCTGTTTTTCATTGTTGTTTAGTTGTAGCAATTTTAAAAAATGTATTCTGGATATCATTCACTTATCTGATACAGCATTTGCAAATATTTTTCTGCCATTCCATGTGTTACGTTTTCACTCTTTATAGTCTTTTGACACACAAAAGTTTTAAATTTGATAAAGTCCAATTTGTCTATTTTTTCTTTTGTTAATTGTGCTTTTGGAGTCATAAAAAGTTATCATAGTCAACACAAAAACCTGTGCATGGAGGTTTATAGCAGCTTCATTTATAATCGCCAGAACCTGAAAGCAACTAAGATGACCTTCAGTAGATGAATGGATAATTAAGCTATGGTACATCCAGACAATGGATTACTATTAAGCACCAAAAAGAAATGAGCTATCAAGTCATGAAAGGATGTGGAGGAAGCTTACATGCATACTATTAAATGAAAGAAGCCAGTCTGAAAATGCTCTCTACTGTGTGATTCCAACTGGACAAGGCAACACTGTGGAAATAGTAAAGATCAGTGGTTGCCTGTGGTAGGTGGGATGAGAGATGAATAAGTAGAACACAGAAGATTTTTAGGGTAGTTAAAATATTCTGTATGATTTTATAATAATGGATATATGCCCTTATATTGTTGTCTAAACCCATGCAATGAATGACACCAAGAGTGAACTGTAGGATATTGACTGTTAACTCTGGGTGATTGTGATATGTTAATGTAGGTTCATCCGTGGAAAGTAAGTAAGTAAAAAAATAAATAAATACACTGCCGTCTGGTAAATGATGTTGGCCAAGGGTGAGGCTGTGCATGTGTGGCGGGAGCAGGTATATCTCTCTACCTTCTTCTCAAGTTTCTTGTAAACCTAAAACTGATGTAAAAATCTTAAAAAAAGATATCAGAGCTAAATCCAAAATTATGAAATATCTTCCTATTTTTTCTTCTAAGAGTTCATAAGCATAGTTTTAAAGCTCTTATATTTATGTCTTTGATCCATTTTTAGTTAATTTTTGTTTACAGTGTAAGGTGAGCGTCCCTTTTTTTTTTTTTTTTTTTTGCATGTAGATATCTAGTTTTCCCATCACCATTTGTTGAAAGGACTATCCTTTCACCACTAAATTATCTTGGCACCCTGGTTTAAAATCATTTAACTATACATATTTCTGGGTGCTCTATTCTATTCTACTGATATATATGTCTGTCTTTATGCTACACTGTTTTTATTACCATAGCTTTGTAGTAAGTTTTGAATTCAGGATGTGTGAGATCTCCAGGTTTGTGCTTTTCAAGATTGTTTGACTCTCCGGGGTCCTTTGAGATTCCATATGAATTTTAGGATGGATTTTTCTGTTTCTACAAAAACACCATTGAGATTTTCATAGTATTGCATTGACTCTAGAGATCAGTTTGGGTAGTATTGACATAATAGCAATATTAAGTCTCCCAGTTTATGAAATGGGGTATCTTTCCATTTATTTGTTTCTTCTTTAATTTCTTTTAGCAAAGATTTGTAGTTTTCAGTGTACAAGTCTTTAGTTTCTTTGGTTATGTTTGTTTCTACGTATTTTATTCTATTTGGTGGTATTTTAAAAGGAATTATTTTCTTAGTTTCCTTTGTGAATTGTTCATTGTTAATATATAGAAATATAGTTGATTTTTGTGTGTTACTTTTTTTCCTGTAACTTTGCTGTACTTGTTTGTTGGTTCTAATTTTTTTTGTGTGTGTGTGTGTGCGTGGAATTTTTAGTGTTTTCTACAGATAAGATCATGTCTTTTGTGAACAGATATTAATTATACTTCTATCTTTCCAGTCTGTATGCTCTTTGTTTCTTTTTCTTGCTTAATTTCTCTGACTAGGACTTCTAGAACTATGTTGAATAGGAGTAGCAAAAGCAGGCATCCTTAACTTGTGTCTCATCTTAGAGAAAAAACTTTATCTTTCACCACTGAGTATGATATTAGATGTGGGAATGTTTTTCTTGAGTTTCTTTGAGTTAAAATTTACATACAGTGAGATGTACAAACCTTAAGTGTACAATTAGATGAATTTTGGCAACTATAACACCCACGTAATCCATACCCCTTTGAAGATATAAGGTAAGTCCATTACTCCAGAAATATTCCTTGTTTTACCTACTCAGCCTATCCCACCTCCTTCCCTATTAGAGGGCAAATTCTGTTTTGATTTTTTTCACTGTAGGGTACATTTACCCCTTCTAGAATTTCATTCATATAAATGGCGTTGTACTGTAAGACTGCATTGTGCCCAACTTCTTGATTTTACCATAATATGTGATATTTATGTATGTTTTTACATGTATCAGAAGTTCATTTTTTTTCTTTGATTGTTAACATTCCAGGGTATGAACATACTATATATAGCTTATTTATTTTCTTGTTGATGGAAATTTGGATTGTTTCCCTTGTTTTGCTATTATGAGTAGACAGCCTTCTATGAATATTTGTGACTATATTCATGAACATAAATTTTCTGACCCCTTGAGTAAATACCTAAGAGAGAAATTTCTGGATTAAAGGGTAAATGCGTATTTAATTTTATAAGAAATTTCTTCTCCAAAGCAGTTGCACAGTTTTGCACATCTGCTGACCGTGTGTTAGACTTGTGGTTGATCCACACCCTTGCAAACATTTGGTGCTGTTACTCAATATTTTTAATTTTAGCCATATTGATGGGTGTGTATTGGTGTTGCATTGTGTTTTTAATTGTATTTCCTTGATGGTTAATTGCATTAAGAACTTTTTATATGTTTATTGGCTATTTATCATTCTTTTTGATATTTTGTTCATCTAACTTTTAATTAATATAATTATTGATATGGTTGGTCTACAATTTCATTATTTGTTTTCTATTTGTACCATACATTGATTTTAATGATTGAACAGAGGATTTTAAAAAAACATTTATTGTGAGTTAATCAAATATATGGTATTCCTATTGGCTTTTTTAGCTAATTTCTGTGTGTGTGTGTGTGTGTGTGTGTGTGTGTGTGTGTGTGAGATTTAGTGTTTCTTCTTGGTTTTCAGTATGCATTATTGCTGATTATATTACTTCACATAAATTGTAAGACCCTTGAAACAAGGTATTTTCATTTATTTTCCACTGAATTTGGTGTTGTGTCATATGAAATTCATTTACATATATTATAAGCCTCAAAATAGTGTTATAATTTTTACTTTATACAGTTATATGTATTTTAAAGAAATAGGGAAAAGTGTAATCTTTTACAGTTATCCACATATTTATATTGTTCTTTTGCCCTTCCCATGTATTGGAATTTCCATATTGGTCACTTTCAGTCTGAATAACATGAATTTGCTTAGTTTTTTTCTAATCTGAAAATGCTTTTATTTCACATTCACATTTGAAGGATTTTCTTCACTTGATATAGAATTCTGAGTTGACAATTTTTAAATTTTTTTATTTCAGCACTTTTAAGATTTTGTTATTTTTGTCTCTGGTCTACATTCTTTCTGATTAGAAGTCAACAGTCACTTGTGTCATTGTTTTCATATGTAATGTGTTGTTTTTCTTGCTGCTTCCAATGTTTTACCTTGATTTATGATTTCTGGCTGTTAGAGTGTGATGTATCCAGATGTGTTTTATTTCTATTCATTCTGTTTGGGATTTGCTGACCTTCCTGGATCTTGAAGTTTATGTTTTTACCAAATTTTGGACAGTTTGAAGATATCATTTCTTCAAATCTTCTTTCTGTCTCATTATCACTCTTTGTCTACACCTGTGACACCATTTGTATTTATGTTATACCACTTAATTTTGTCTCACAGATCTTTGAGCCTCTGTCTGTCTGTATTTTTTTCTTTTCATTCTTGTGGACTGGATAATCCTTTTTCATCTGTTGTTTCCAAGCTGTATTTAACCCATTTATTGACCGCCCCCCTCCTTTTTCTTTTTCATTTCAAATATTATAACTTTCAGGTCCATCTGTCCCTTTCTTATGGCCATAAATTTATTTAAGCTTCTTAATATATATAAATATATACATGTTGTTTACCAATTCCAACACCTAGGGCTTCTTCTTTTTAAAAATTAATTAATTAATTAATTTTTGGCTGTGTTGGGTCTTCCTTGCTGCTTGTGGGCTTTCTCTACTCGTGGCGCCTGGGGGCTACTCTTCATTGCAGGTGCGCAGCCTTCTCGTTGTGGTGGCTTCTCTTATTGCAGAACACGGGCTCTAGGAGCATGGGCTTCAGTAGTCGTGGCTCGCGGGCTCTAGAGCCCAGGCTCAGTAGTTAGGGCGCACGAGCTTAGTTGCTCCGTGGCATGTGGGATCTTCCCAGACCAGGGCTCAAACCTGTGTCCCCTGCATTGGCAGGCGGATTCTTAACCACTGCGCCACCAGGGAAGTCCCCATCTAGGGCTTCTTGTGGTCAGTTTCTGTTGCCTTTTTTTGGGGAGTGTTAAGTTTTATCCTTGCAGGCATTAATTTACTAGTGAATAAGCTTATCTTTTTGAAGAATTTTAAAAGCTTTGTTATTGTGAGTCTTTATTTGTCATTATTCTAGGATTAGTCTGGGACTTTCTGGGTATCAGCTGAATACCAAGAACATTGAGCAAAGACCTTTCATTTTGGCTGGACTTCTATGTCTCTTAGCCGTGCAGAGATGCTGAAATCTCTACTTAGCCCACAGCTCCCAGCAGCTGTTCTCTTCCAGGCCTTGCAGAGTCTCACTCAAAAAACACGCAACTTAATATTTGACCAACAAAGTAAGGGGAATTCCACATAGGTTTCTGGGGCTCCTTCTCTATTCAGCTCCCTTCTGGTATCTTAACGCACAACTTCCAGCCAGCATAGTAGTCCATATCTCCAGTCTGTGTTTTCTCAGTTTAGCAAGACTACTGTGCTCTGCTTGTCCTTTTCTTTCTTCTCTTCTAGAAAGTGCCTCCAGACATAGAGCCAGGGCTATTGTGGGACTTATTCCACATATTCCCACACTCTCGGTGATTGCAATCCTGTGTCCCTTTTGTAGAATGTTTACAGTTGACTCATACAGTTTTCTATTTTATTTTGGAATGGGTAGGCTAGTATCAGTCACTCCTCTATTGCTAGGACCAATGTCAAGTTATATTTTTAGTAATCCCACATAGACTACAAACCTTTGGGAAAACACTAAATAAAAATTGTCTGTTTCTTATAATCTAGGCTTCTCCCCTTAATTATTTTCCTGTGTGTATTTCAAAGATATGAAGCAAAACAATAGCTTGGTAATGAGAAGACCTTCTAACAACATCTCTTGTGCTATTTGAATATGACATGGCTTTTCCAAATTAAACATGAATGATCCACATTGGGGCTCTCGATAATCTCTCTATCTGCTATTAAACTAAAGGTTTCAGTATGTAATTTGGGAGAATAGATTATGTTAAGGCTATGCTAGACTACTATATTTAAAAACACATATTTTTCTGGGCCTGATCAATGGATCTATGTCATAATAAACAGAGGTAGTAAAGTAGGTTAGACAAAAAATGTACATGAACGCATATATAAATATGTGTGCACGTATACATATTTCTAATTGTATGAACACTAATAAGTGTTTCTGTTTTTGCTTACCAGATTTAACTAGGCCCAGGTCCTTACCCTTCCCCTCCCCAGTGAAAAATCTCTCATTTTTGCATCATAATCTTCCTACCTCAACTCAGGTACATGATCACTTATTTGAAGTTTTGAGCTCTAAGTTCCGTAGCTATATATACATCTTATACTTTTTAATATATCAATTTATAACTAATAACACTTGACTTTTAGGACAGGGATTATTACTTAAAAATATCTGCTCTTCTCTTTTATTTGTACCTCTCTATATCATCTAGTAATCTTTCCTCTGTTTTCAACAACTTTAAATAGTGAATTTTCACCTAGAAAATATATTTATGTCCTAAATCCCATTAGGAAGTTATGCTACTAAATTATAACAGGCATATTGTTGTATGTTTTGTTATTTTTCCAGTTTTGGAAATTATACTTTTTGGCAACAATGGTAGTTAAGAATCATTACTGTTGCTGCTGCTCATGGCCCATGTTGGTCTCTACCTAAAAGTTAAGGACTTTGCTTTTAGTAACTACCAGCAACCTAGAATCTCAGTCTGGGAATTGGTAACTCAGTGAGTTGGCTCCACTCCACAAGCTTCCCAACTGGAAATGGCTGGGCTCCCGAAGGGAAGAGAAGGGTACACAGAGGTCTCAATTTCAGTGAAGCAGAAAGTAAAACTGACTGTGGAGCCCCTTCGCCTTATTCTCCCTGCTTGCCTGGTCCACCAGACCTCTCTGCTGGTGCTGGTCCCTCTTCATCTGGACAATGTCTCTTCCATATGGCAACTGGGCACAAAGTGTGCTGACCAGTCAGGATGGCCCTTCCCATGCAAATGGATGAAGACAGAATAGGAGGTATCTCACTTGTTGTATGATTACCTATATAATATACTCAGTTTTGCTTCTTGGTCTGCAAAGTCTAAAATGTTTATTATTCAGCTTTTTATAGACAGTATGCTGATTCCTGCTTTAAGGCAATAAATGGCTGGTTCCATAATCAGTAGATGAGAGGCTGAGAAGTTGAGCAGAGTTTTGAGCAGCTTCAAGGAGATCAGAAGACAAAAATTCAAGTTTAGAGAGAGCTAAGGAAAAGTAGTCTTGGTAAATGCCAGTTTTCTGAGGGACATTCCATAAGGCTATACCCTAGGATTAAGTGCAGTCAGAACTGTACACGTAGTCCCCCAAACTGAAGCCCTGCTGCAAATAGTAAGTCTTGATTGGGATAGTGTTAACTGTCTCTAGCTTGCATGGCAGAAAACAGTGTAAATCTCTGAAGGAAAAAACATTTTCCAGTGCCTCAAAAATACCTGTATAATCTTTATATATACTGTCCAGCAGTTGATCGAATATATTAGGTGTTCAGAAACTAAGAGTTTCAAAAGCCAAGAGGAAAAAGTGACAATAGAAACAAATGCACAGGAGATCCAGATAACCAAATCATCCAATGAAATGTTAAAATAATTATAATTAAAATATATAAGGAATTAAATACAATTTGGACAACTTTGGCAGATAACTAAAAAGAATGTAATGAAAATATTAGAATTAAAATGTAAATGATAACTAAAAGTACAGATTATAACCCAATTAAAGAACTCAAAAGAAGGGTTAACTCTAGATTTCATATGTATGATTTCTAGGTCTATTTCTATTATTGGATTTTTCTTCTGGTTAAAGACATCATTTTTCTTCTTTGTAGTTCTAGTAGTTTTCATTTTATACTAGACTATCAATCTCATGGTGTTGAACATCTAGGTTTTGTTATTTTCTCTTATTAATGAATTTTTGGGTGTTATTTATGTTAGCAGTTAATTGACTTCATATCAGTTGTTCCTTTTAGAGATTGTTTTAAAGCATCTATATGAAGGATCTAAAATAGCCTTTAATTTGGGTCTGTATTAGATTTACATATAAGGTGTGGTTCTTACAGGGTCTCTCAAGTGTCTTGAGAATTCTGCAAGGTCTTTCCTAGTCCTTTGAAATCATGCTCTAGTAGTTATTCAGAGCCCTTTGCATGCTCTAGTAGTTATCCTTTCTCCAGTGTTCGTTCTTTGCTTGGCCACTTAGATTCTTTCCCTGTAGAAGTGCTTCTTGATATTAAGCCAAGATCTCAAGCAGGCTCTTTATGCAGATTTGTGGAAGTCTCACACTGCACATTTCCCTTCTTTCCATTAACCTTCCTCACTCATTTCATCCAACTCACTAGCCTAGAACTCCAATCTCTGTATCCTCAATACAGTGATACTGCTGTGTTCTACTTCGACTCTCTCTTCCTGTACCACATCCAGGAAGTGTCCCTAGCAAAAAGCCAAAGCAATCATGGAGGTCAATGATCTCTCAAGAATCTTAGTACTGTGTTTGCTACCTGTTGTCAACCTCTGAAGCAAGTTATCACACATATTTTTGTCTAGTTTTACAGTTATTTATGTCAGGAAGACATGTTCAACACCAGATACCCCCTTATGGTTATAAGTGGAAATATGTATTACTAGTGTTCTTATAAATATTTTATCTCTTGTTCATTTTCCTTTGATTGCATATTCATGATACTCTTGCTTCTTAAATATAAGTAATTTGGGTGAAAATAACAATGTAGTTAAAAAGTTTGTAGGAGGCATTCAGTTTTAGCCCTCATAACTCAGAGCCTAGTTCATCTTCCTTTTGCTATTACAACTGATTGTGTATGTATTTAACTGAAAGATGAAATGAAAACACTGAGAGTTTTAAATATATCTCTGCTTATTGGGAAATAATCTCTGTTGTGCAAACAGAAGGCCCCATTCTTTGCTTTGAGCCCCTTACTTCCAGCTTTCTGAGTAGTTATTACATAATCAAACTGTTATGTGTTAATAATTATGCCAGCAGTCCAGGTGAATAAAATCTGTTTCTAAGGTTATTTCCATTGGTCATTATGATATTTTGCTTCCAAATCTTTATTATCTGTGGGGTTTTTACCATATTACAACCCACATTTAAAAAATAATAAATGCAACATAAGCTTTGAACTAGGTTGTTTCTTCTTTGGTTTCCATTCTCCAAAGGAATTTTTTTGATCACATTATAAAAAATTATTTATGGCTGAAATAAATTTTTTGGTGTGCTCCAGTTTTTCATTAGTTTGAAAATCAGAATTAGAACTTGAGTGAAAATAATGAATATACAAATTAAACCTTAAGTTAAAACATAAAATAATGGTGCTTAATGGAAAGTAACTTGAAGCTTTCCCACTAAAATCAAGTACTAGGCAAGGATATCCCCTCTCACCACTCCCTTTCAACATCATACTAGAAGTTCTAATATAATAAGACAATGAAAGGAAATAAAAAGTATATAGATTAGAAAGGAAGAAATAAAATTATGACACGATTATCTATGTAGAAAATTCGAAAGAATCAACCAAGACGTTCCAGGAATTAGTAAGTGATTATAGCAAATTTGTAGGATACAGGGTTAATATTCAAAATTCAATCGCTCTCCAAGTCTATCCATGTTCCTGCAAATGGCAAAATTTCATCTTTTCTATGGCTGAGTAATATTCCATTATATATATATATATATATATATATATATATATATATATATATATAACACATCTTCTTTATCCATTCATCTGTTGATGGACACTTAAGTTGCTTCCATACCTTGGAAATTGTATATAATGCTGCTATGAACATTGGGATGCATGTATCTTTTTGAATTTTTTTTACTATAGGCCCAGAAAAAGAATTGCTGGGTCATATGGTAATTCTATTTTTATACTAATTCAGACAGAGAAAGAAAAATACTGTATTATATCACTTATATGTTGAACCTTAAAAATACAACAAACTAGTGAATGAAACAAAAAAGAAGAAGACTCACAGATACAGAGAATAAACTACTGTCTACTAGTGGGGAGAGGGAAGAGGGGAGGGTAATATAGGGATAGGGGAAAAGAAGGATTAGTATGAAATTATATGAAATTATGTGTGAACCTTTTGAAAACTGTAAAGCAGTAGAGAATTTAAAGAATCTTTTATTCAATAAAAAGTCAATTGACGGGCTTCCCTGGTGGCGCAGTGGTTGAGAGTCCGCCTGCCGATGCAGGGGACACGGGTTCGTGCCCCGGTCAGGGAAGATCCCACATGTCGTGGAGTGGCTAAGCCCGTGAGCCATGGCCACTGAGCCTGCGCGTCCAGAGCCTGTGCTCCGCAATGGGAGAGGCCACAACAGTGAGAGGCCCGTGTACTGCAAAAAAAAAAAAAAAAAGAAAGAAAGGAAAAAAAAAAGTCAATTGCTTTCCTGTATATCAGCAGTGAACAGGTAGAATTCAAAATTAAAAACACAACACCATTTATATTAGCACTCCCCAAAATGAAATACTTAGGTAATCTAACAAAATAAGTACAAGATATATGGGGAAAAATTTACAAAACTCTGAATGAAATCAAAGAACAAAAATAATGGAAAGATATTCCATGTTCACGGGTAGGAAGACACAATATTGTTGAGATGTCAGTTCTTCCCAGCTTGATCTATAGATTCAATGCAATCCCAATCAAAATCCCAGAAAGATACTTTAGGATATTGACAAGCTGATTTATAAAGTTTGTATAGAAAAGCAAAGAACCCAGAATAGCCAATAAATGTTGAAGGAGAAGAGCAAAGTTCGAGGACTGATTCCATCAAATTTCAAGACCTACTATGAAGCTACAATAATCAAGACAATGTGGTATTGCTGAAAGATTAGACAAATAGATCAGTGAAACAGAATAGAGAGACAAGAAATAAACCCACATAATATATAGTCAACTCATTTTTGACAAAGAAGAAAAGGCAATATGAAAGAGCAAATATGGTCTTTTTGACAAATGGTGCTATAACAACTAGAGATCCAAATGCAAAAAAAAAAAGAATCTGGACACAGGCCTTATACCCTGCCCCCAAATTAAAATGTATCACAGACCTAACTGTACAATGCAAAACTATAACACTTCTGGAAGGTAACATAAGAGAAAATCTAGATGACCATGGATATGGTGATGCCTGTTTAGATATATCACCAAAGACATGATCCATGAAAGAAATAATTGATAAGTGGGACTTCATTAAAATTAAAAACTTCTCCTCTGTGAAAGACAATTTCAAGAGAATGAGAAGAAAACATACAGACTAGGAGAAAATATTTGCAAAAGACACATCTGATAAAGGACCACTATCCAAAATGTACAAAGGATTCTTGAAACTCAACAAGAAGAAAACAAACAACTTGATTCGAAAACAAGTCGAAGACCTTAGCAGACATTTCCCCAAAGAAGATGTATAAATGGCAAGTAAACATATAAAAAGATGTTCCACATCATATGTCATCAGGGAACTGCAAATTAAAACAACAAGATACCATTACACACATTTTAGAATGGCCAAAATCTGGGACACGTATGACACCAAATACTGGTGGGCATGAGGAGCAATAAGAACTCTCAAAAATTGCTGGTAGGAATGCACATGTATAGCCACTTTGGAAGACAGTTTAGCAGTTTCTTACAAAACAAAACATATTCTTACCATACGACCCAGCAATCATGCTCCTTGGTATATACCCAGAGGATTTGAAAATGTATATCCACACAAAATCCTGCACATGATGTTAATAGCATCTTCATTCATGACTGCCAAAACATGGAAGCAATCAAGATGCCCTTCAGTAGGTGAAATGATAAATCATGGTAAATCCTGATAATGGAATACTATTTAGTACTAAATGGAAATGAGCTATCTAGCTATGAAAAGACATGGAGAAACCTTAAATGCATATTACTAAGTGAAAAAAGCCAATATGAAAGGGCTACTAATATATGATTCCAACTATATGACATTCTGCAAAATGCAAAAATATGGAGACAGTAAAAAGCTAGGTGATTGCCATGGTTTGGTTGGGGGTGGGGTGAGATGAATAATTAAATCAGAGGATTTTTAAGGCAGTAAAAATACTCTGTATGATACCATAATAATCTATCAGGTTGGCCAAAAATTCATTGGCCATAAGATTTTATGGAAAAACCTGAAAGAACTTTTTGGCCAACCCAATATATGTGTCATTATTCATTTGTCCCAAACCCATAGAATGTATACCACTAAGAATGAGCTCTAATGTAAACTATGGACTTTGGCTGATAATGATGTGTCAATGTGGGTTCATCAATTGTAACAAATATACCACTCTGTTGGAGGATGTCGAAAATGGGGGAAGCCATGTATGTTTGGGGACAGGAGTAAATGGAAGATCTCTGTACGTTCCCCTCAACTTCACTGTGAACCTTAAACTGCTTGAGAAAAATAAAATGTTAATAAGAATTTATTTGAAAAAAAACACAAAGGAGACAACCTTTAACATTTTAAAAAGAGAAAAAGTGATATTTACTACTGTTCCAGTATGAATGTAATTTAATATCATCAGTAGAATTAATCTAATCTCCCAACCTAATATTTCTTTCATATGATATACTGACCCTTTCACAAAAGTCAGATGACATTTACTAAGAGGTATACTAATTTAGGGGTTATGGGCTCCCTCATCTATCCAGTAGACAGTAAGAAATCTGTCTAATCTTTATACAATCAACCACTGTCTTGGAGCCATCCTTTAAACACCTAAGAGACCTGAGGCAAGTTATTTAATCTTTCTAGATCTCCATTTCCTTATCTGTACCAAGGGGAATAATGAGATATTATATTATAAGATTATTGAAAGATGTTGTTATACTTAATCTTTATTATATTTAATGTGAAAATCATTTAAAGTCATGTAATTTTAAGGTGGTTACAATTTCTATTCTTCCATTTCTGATAATCTTATGCCCTTCACTATAGTCTTGGTGCTTGGGTGATGTGGGTTCTTTTAAAGATGCTGACATGTGTCTACAGTAGTCTTTTGCCATATACTTAGTTGTCCTCTTACCTACTCCCACCCTTCAAGCCTTACATTCTTTTCTAATTAATTTTCTAATAGTTTTACCCATTTTTGATTAGGTATATATTTATCACTGTGTAACAAATCACTTTAGAACTTCGTGGCTTAAGTTCTTAAAGTGAAAATAGTCATTATTTCCCACAATATTGTGCATCAGTAATTTGATCAGGGCTCAGCTGGGTAACTGGGGGTCTGGGGTTGTTTGCGTGGTGTCTCAGTGCTCTGTCATATGGCCTCTCTCTCTTTCTGCTGTGCTCTAGCATTGACCTCCTTAGAGCATGAATGGGCTCTGAGAGAGTTTCAAGAAAAGCTGCCCCAGGTTTGCCTTTGTTTGCATCATGCTTTCTGCTATACTGTAGGCCAATGTAAGTCATATGGTCAGGCTCCAAGTCAACGTCTAGAGTGGCTTATAAAGGCATGAATACCAGGAGTTATGGTCCATAGGGTTCACTAATGAAAATACAGTTGACCTGTGAACAATGCAGGTTTGAACTGCATGGGTCAACTTATATATGGATATTTTCCAATAGTAAATAATATAGTACTACTTGGTTTGTGGTTGATTGAATTCGCAGATGCAGAGGAACCGTGTGGATATGGAGGGCCAACTATGAGTTATATGCAGATTAACCCAAGTGATGCTCATGGGTCATCTGTAATCTGCATAGTGGCTATGATGGGAATTAAATAGTGTGAAAGTGGATAGTTTTCATAAAGCCTCTTATGATGTAACTCAGTAACTCTCAAATTATTGAGATTAACTCCAAAGACATCCAAAGATCCAATAGTAGCAACTTATGAAACAGTGATATAGTTCATTGTTAATTAGAACATGATATATTCTTGCAACTTTTGAGAAAATACATGGATAAAATGAATCACAATTAGTAGGAAACTATCTTTCTCCTCCCTTATAGAGTGAGATGCTCTGGAAAGAATCTTAGAGAATTCTGGTATTGGTTCTATAAAATTTTTATGATTTATGGAAAAGTATTTTCTAGATCTCTTTTCCTTTTTCTAAAATTAGACATTTGGACTGATGGTCACCATGAGCACTTCCAGCTACGTATGTTCTTGTGTCTCTTGGTCTTAGTGGAAATACCTAAGGTGTTTTGAAAAGTTTTACAATCTTCCTCAGTCAGTAGTATTGGGAAACGGTACTTTTTGATTTTCTTTTGCTTTTCTGTGAAACTCTTATTTTGCTTTCACCAGCCTTTGCATGCAATAAGCCTCTAGTCAGAATTGGTCTCACTCAAAGGCAAACAGTTATTTGCCTATTTAAATTTGAGTGGCTATACTCAGACAAAAATAAGTGTTCTCATCAAAAGTCATTCACCAAATCATTCCACCATTCTTCTATTGATCCATCCATTTATCTATCCATCTGTTTACTGAATAATTACTAAACATAAGAAAATTCCATAATGAATGTATTAAGGGTTACTATGGCGTCTTAAAATTGATGACTGTAGTAATTTTATTCAGCTATAAGAATGTTTTAAAGTATTGTAAATATAATTTGAAATTTGTGCTCTTCGGATCTCAGTCTTAATGCTAGGCTACTTCATATGTTTGTGATACTTGCCTGCCCCTCGAAGGCATTTAAATTTATGCAAACCCTAGTTTAAGGTATTATTATCTGTCAAAAAGGAGACATAGACGTAGAGTTCAGACATATGGACGCAGGGGGGAAGGAGAGGGTGGGACGAATTGGGAGATTAGGATGGACATATGTACACTACCATGTGTAAAATAGATAGCTAGTGGGAAACTATGGTATAGCACAGGGAGCTCAGCTTGGTGCTCTGTGACGACCTAGATGGGTGAGATGGCAGGGGAGAGGGAGGCCCAAGAGGGAGGGGATATAGGTATACATATAGCTGATTCATTTCATTGTGCAGCAGAAACTAACACAACATTGTAAAGCAATTTTACTACAATAAAAAAAAGTTAGTATATTGTTAAGAATCTATTTTGTCAGTCTTTATTAGGAAGTGAAGCTGGGCCTCTAAACCAAGGTTTGAAGAGTAGTGTGGCTTTTAGTCCTGTAAGGAGCAAAGATGAGGAGCATATGAGGTATGCTGGCAGGCTGGTGTTGAGGTCAGGGAAGGTCAAAGATAAAATAAACTCTGGATATTTAAGTGATACTTGATTTTTTCTTTTTAATTTGGTAAACCACTGATAGCTTAGGTAAAACATAGAAAAGAATTGTCATTTATTTAGGGGAGGGTGAATTAAAATTTAATACAACTTACTGGTGTTTAAAACAAAGGTAATCATTTCCTCTGAGAACAGGGCCATGGATCCTGCAAAATTATCTGTATATATGTTTCAAATTATTTGTATATTATTGTTACATTAACTGTAACTACTTCATTTTCCAAATGTATTTATTTTCTGTCCCTCTTATTTAAGCCTTGTCTCTGACAATACTTTTTATTTCAGTGAGATAATGGAAAGAATTATATGAAAATGATGTATATATGTCAATCTCAATCTCCCAATTCATTCCACCCCCCCCTTTCCCCTTGATACTATGTATAAAATAGATAACTAATGAGAACTTACTGTATAGCACAGGGAACTCTACTCAATGCTCTGTGGTGACCTAAATGGGAAGGAAATCCAAAAAGAGGGGATATATGTGTATGTATAGCTGATTCACTTTGCTGTACAGTGTAAACTAACACAACATTGTAAAGCAACTATACTCCAATAAAATTTTTTTAAAAAAGAATTGTATGAAAATGAACAAATTGTGTGAGGTTGGCTCTAGAATTCAAGGTAGACTCATTAGGCAGGCATGATTAATGAGGGTGCCTTTATTATCTTATAAAGAATGGGATAAAATATCAAAATTAAACTCATACTCATATGATATCCAGAACAGGCCCTAAGAAATATATACCTTGATGATATTCTAAGATCTGCATTCAGTTTCATTAAAGACTTTCAAAAAAAGGAGTAGAAAACATTGAACATTTTTCCAAGATGAGCAATTGAAAGATCGGTAGCTTAATGGCCAATAGCCAAATTGTTTTAGCAGGGCTGCCTTATGCATTTGCCCCTTACGGATTCCTGGGGCCTACTAGCTTTTCAAGAGCCTTTGAAAATATTGGAGACCTAAAAGTTATTGGTTCCACAATACAGAAAGAAAATAGTGCATTTAAAATAGATTAATATTAAAGATGCACAAAATATTGCAATTTCATGTAGTCATTTGCAGTACAAACCAAACCAATAACATAAAAACCATCTACATTTACATGGTTATATAGAAACAGTATTAAGTGAGGATGTGCATACATTTTGATGTCTGATATTATGGAGGGGGCATCACAAATAATTGCCTATAGCCTAAGAAGTTAAAATTTCTCTCCTTCTTTTTCTCTCCATTGTTCTCTCTCTCTTTCCCCTTCCTGTATTTATTACTCTTACAAACACCCTCCTTTTTTGTGCTTTTCTCATTTTTCCACCCCACTCTCATTTAGGCAACTGGTTGAATGCAAAGCATTTCTAAACTTTGTAAGATAGATAGCGAGGGCTTTTTCATTCATGAAGAATAAAATCTTTACAAATTTCTTTGAGCTTAAGAAAATAAATACCATGGCCAGTTTTTCAATGTTCTACATCCATTAAAGACTGATTTTATCTAAGTTCCTTTCTGTAAACCATTCTCTTATTGGATCAGGTATTCTATTAAAGGGCACATGAGTGAGTGCTGCTGTTGCTTTCTTAATGATATCTACTCATCATTTGGATTTTTGCAAGTATTTTCAGGATAGTTAAGACTTTAAAGCAGAAACATATTATTTCATTTGCTATCACTGAGAGCTTTTGGGAAATGACAAATAAGTGTATTCTCATATTTTGCTTAGAGCTTCATTCAGAGATTTAGTTTACATTTTTGTTTCTAAACATATAAATGAGACATGAAATATTTACTTTTAAGAATAAATAATTTGATAAGGGCAATCAGTAGAAAAGGACTTTATTAGGAGAGCTTTTATTTTAAGATTCCTTGAGAAACAATCTAGACTTAACCATGCAAACTGAGTTCGTACTGCTGTAAAAATGACAATTACTTCTGTCACTTCAATAATTTCAGTATTATGAGAAACATTTATTCTAAACTTGGCATGATTTATTGTTAGTCAAATGTAACTAAGTGTAATATTATACAAATTTTGAGTTATGATTCTTTGTTTCTATATCTCAAAATATAAAATTTCTGGTTACACTTGTACTTTATAGCTGTCATTCAACATCATTCACAAACTTTATTTCCTAATGATAGATAGGGTATCTTCATTTGACATGCTACCGAGATGGGTTATCTCTAATAATTTACATGCTTTAATTAGATCATATGCTCAGTGAACATGATATGAAATAATCTTCAGTTTAATTTTTGATGTTACAATCACTTCATTAAATGAGATATTCATTGCATTTGCACACAGATTGCTTACTTTGACTAAGCAGGTGATAGTGTGGCTTAAAACTCTTTAGTAAATCATAGCCATATGACTATTCAGTTAGAGCATGATTGCCTAATTTTGGAGATAAATGGACTTCTCTGGGGAATTTTTAATTCCCTGAGAATTAAAGGAAGAACAGTTATCATTATATACCAAGTCAAATCGACCTAAACTGAGATCTCTTTAAATATGTGGAGATAAACTGATACCCTTTTATGATAAAAACAGGTTTGGTTTGATTGGTTACATGACTGCCAATGGATAGGAGGAGTTAAGTGTCATATAACAGTGGGACCTCAAGGATGACTTGAATAATATATACTCCAGATACAGCAGGGTACAGAGATCAGGCTTGGACTTGGTGTTCTCATTTGTTGATAAATCTGTCACTTACACAGTAATGTCTCTGAGCCTCAGATTTACAAATCCATTGAATAGAAATGATAATATTTATTTCATAGGATTGTTGAAAGGATCAAAAAATGGATGTAACAAATGTTATAAATATATGAAATGTTATTTGATATGAGAAGCAGTGTTGTCAACTAGGAGCCACATGACATAATGTGTACAAAGTATTTAGCAATAGTTTGTGCTGAATGAAACATTATAAGCACTTAATAAATATTTGGTAGAAATAACGATGTAGAATAATAATCAGTATTATATTAATCTTAAAATGCAAGCTGAGTAGTAATAAACCAAGAATACATGATTACTGGATTTCTTTCCCTCCTTCAGTTTGCCCTTCTCCAGAAGAATTAAAAATGCATCAGGAAAAAAGTATACATATAAAATTGAATGTAAGCCTTTTCTGTTAATCTTACTTATTTGACTATTAACCTCCTACTTCAATACATGTTAACTCTGCCATATCATTTAGTAAAAGTTGAAATAGCTCATCTCCACCTCTCATTCTCCCTTTCTGTCTCTCTGCCTCACCCCCTGCCCACCTCTCCTGAGAATTTAGGTAAGCATACTTCCTGTTTAGGATGGATATTTTCTTTTTTTTTTT
>NC_041221.1:117483540-117491647 GCF_002837175.3 Physeter macrocephalus
GTCCATCCACCTCACTACAAATAACTCAATTTAGTTTCTTTTTATGGCTGAATACTATTCCATTGTATATATGTGCCACATCTTCTTTATCCTAGAATGTATATTTTCTTAATTGAACTACTATATAGCCTTGAGAATTATTTCCTGGATTTTCTTCTATAAAAACTGCAAAAAATTTATTTTCAAGAAAGAGAACATTAATTTATTCATTCACCAAGTATTTACTTGTATGTCTATTATGTATCAGGTGTGTGTTTGGAAATGAGTTCAAACAATCCAAGGAGGATTCAGTAATCCAGAACCATGGTGGGTTCTTTTCAGATGTAGAGAGAGATGAGATGCCTTAATAACTGCTCTGAAAGTTCACTCTCTCAAGAAAAGTAGTAGCAATGTATTGTGTATTTATCACATATGTAAACATAAGATGTACAACAGGAATAGCACAAAGAATGAGAAGAAGGAATTGGAAATATATTTTTATAGAGTCTTTACACTGTATGTAAGGTGGTATAATATTATTTGAAAGTAGACTCTAATTAATTAAAGATATATATTGTAAACCCTAAGTCAATGACCAAGCACAGTTTTTACACTGATATAAATAAGTCAATAGAATCTCAAAAAATGCTCAATTAATTCAAAGGAAGACAGAGAAAAGAAAAAAAAGCAAATGAAAAAATAGATAACAGCTAGGAAGATGTCAACCATATTAATCATCATATTAAATACACAAGATCTAAACACACTAATTTAAAGACAAAGATTGCCAAATTGGGTTTAAAAAAGCATGGAGCAATTATATGTTGCCTACAGGAAACCTACTTTAAAAAGAAAGGCATACAGAGACTTCCCTGGTGACTCAGTGGTTAAGAATCTGCCTGCCAATGCAGGGAACACGGGTTCAATCCGTGGTCCGGGAAGATCCCACATGCTGTGGAGCAGCTAAGCCCGTGCACCAGAACTACTGAAGCCGGTGTGCCTAGAGCCTGTGCTCTGCAACAGAGTAGCCCCCGCTTGCCACAACTAGAGAAAGCCTGCACACAACAATGAAGACCTAATGCAGCCAAAAATAAATAAATAAATTTATTTTAAAAAAGGCTTACATAATTTATAGGTATAGGATAATAAAAGATATACTATACAAACGCAAATTAAAATTAAGCCAGTGTAGCTATGTTTATATCAGACAAGTAACCTTCAGAGCAAGGAACATTATCAGAGATAATGAGGGTGATTGTGACAAAGGGTCCATTTTCCAAGAAGAAATAACAATTCTAAATATGTATGCACCAAGCTTCAGTTTCAAAACATATGAAACAGACCAAAAAAAGAAGATACATTTTACATCTACTAAAATACCTTAAATAAACAAAAAATGATCATACTAAGTGTTAGCAAGAATGGGGAGTTATTGGAACTCTTTCACATTGATGGTGGGAATATAAAATAGTACAATCCCTTTGGAAAACAGTGTTTTAGTTACTTAAAAAGTTAAACATACGTTTTTAATATGATGCAGCTATTTCACATTTAGGTATTAAACTAAAAGGGTGGAAAACATATGTCTATACCAAGACTTGTACACAAATGTTCACAGCAGTTTTATTTGGATTGCCAAAACTTGGAAACAACTTATACATTCATCTGAATAGCTTAACAAATTGTGTGGAATACTCCTGAGCAGTAAAAGAAAATGAACTATTGATACAAGATACAGCATGGATGAATCTAAAAATAATTTAGTTCAGTGAAAAAAAAGAGCCAGAAAAAAAGAGTAAATACCATCTGCTTCCTTTTGTATGAAATTCTAAAGCTACAAACAATAAAAATTTTCAAAAATGCCAACTAATTTACAGTGACAGTATGCATATCAGTGTTTCCCTGAGGCAAATGGGAGAGAGGCAGAAGGAATGATTATAATGGAACATGAAGAAACTTTGGAGGTGATGGATATGTTCATTATCTTGATTGTAGTGATGGTTTCACAGTTGTCTATATGTAAAAACTTATGTGATTGTACACTGTACATGGGTGCAATTTATTATATGTAAATTTTTCTCCAAAAAGTAAAAAAATACTCAGTTATTTAGACTTTTCTAAATGCTTCATGTAGAACTAAGGCATAAATATGTGAGGGGCCAGGACATGAACAAATCTAAATGACTGACAGCTTAGTAATTCAATTTTATTGCTGGGTTCAGTTTGCCCCCAATACTCACTCTTTCTTTAGGATGAGTTCTTATCCAGAAGACTCTACATGTAAAGGTATTTTTTAATTATTTAAATGTCCAGTCTGTCATTACACTGGAATGTATGTAAATTCCAGTGTTGAGCCTTTGTATAGTTCATTCACTTAGGAAAATGAGAAATATTAGTAGGTATTTAAGGGGGTGTTATTAATGAATACAGAATTAGAGATAATATGACTTGCTTCTGAATTCCTCTCTGCAACTAACTTTGGCTTCAGGTTCAGAATTTCACCTCTGATGTTTCTAAAATAAGGAGCTAAATAAATTTCAAGGACTTTCTAAGTCTAAAAATGTATGATTCAACAGCAATAAATATTTATACCCCCCTCCACTCTGTGTCCCCCATTGTGCTAGTTGTTACAGATAGGAAGATTCCCAGCAAGTTCACAGTTTACTGGAGGAATCAGTAAGAAAATCATTTTAATACAGTGTGTTTCCTGCAACTATAGACATCAGAGTGCTTTAGGAACACAAAGGAAAGAATGATTATTCTGGGAGTGTAGAGGACTCCTGTTGGTTATTTTCCCATTATCCACTGCCTCTTTCCCACTTTCCAGAACGCTTCATTGCAAATCTTCCTTAACTTATAATGGGATTGCATACTGATGAACCCATTGTAAATAGAAAATTATCTTAAACTGAAAATGCATTTAATAAACCTAAGCTATCAAACATCATAACTTAGCCTAGCCTAACGTTAAACAAACCAAGAACACTTACATCAGCCTGCAGTTGGGAAAAATCATGTAACATAAAGCTCATTTTGCAATAAAGTGGTGAATGTCTCATTTAATTATTGAATGCTCTACTGAAATGAAAAATTGGATGGTTGTAAGTGTATCAGTTGTTTACCCTTATGAACACATGGCTTTCTGAGAGCTGTAGCTCTCTGCTGCTGCCCAGTATTACGAGAGAGTATTACAGTGCATATTGCTAGCCCAGGAGAAGATAAAAATTCAAAATTCAAAGTATGATTTCTACTGAATGTACATTGCTTTTGCACCATCATAAAGTTGAAAAACCATAAGTCAAACCGTCATAAGTCAGGGACTGTCTGTATACCGGATGTCCATGTGATTCTAGAGAGATTGATTCTACCACACCTCCAAAATATACAGCCTGAGCTTGTCCAGTGAAAAATCTCAGGAACTGTGTTGAGAATTTTGGAATACACACATAATGAACATGGGATAGGAATCATGTTACCTATATTCTAATTTCCCCTCTGAACACTAATACACCAATAATACAGGCATACCCTATAGAAATTTCCATGGTTAACGTCTTTTCAATATCTATCAAAAAGCATTTGAGTCTGATTCTCATTTTTCTTACCTGGAGAGCATATTCATGTTAGACTAGACCAGGGTATGTACACAGTTCTCTAACTGGATCTGACTGAGTCATAAGCCCACTAGTTTCGCCTGCCTGTGATGGGCCAGCTCTACTTGATTGTGTGAAGTGAAGATGGTAATGAAATTGTCCTTAATTAAAGACTGGAGTACCATCAATAACAGTTGGAGAAGATGTGTGGCTGACAATCAATAGATGTCAATTATAATATATAATAAAATGAGTTACTGAATCTATTTTTTCTAACATCCAAAGACTATGCTTATTACCTGAAATTGTTTGTTCCTAATGCATATATTGAACCTAATTTAAGAGCCTTTTTAAAAACAAATAACTTGTAAAGTATGAAATGTATTTTATTCAGGGTTTTGAAGATAAGAATTAGAAGGTTAAATAAATTATAAAATTGTCAGAGAAAAGAAAAATTTAAGAGTGTAAGTTTGGGGAATTCCCTGGTGGTCCAGTGGTTAGGACTCAGCACTTTCACTGCTGGGGCCCAGGTTCAATCCCTGGTTGGGCCACTAAGATCCCACAAGCCTCGTGGCATGGCCAAAAAAAAAAAAATGTTTCCATAGCCCAGAGAGTTAACTGTTTGATCCCTTACTCCCTAAAGGAATATTTATTTTCTGGAACTAATCACATAAGGAATATATCATCACTTTCCAGTTGTTCAAGGAAACTGTTTACATGGTAACTTCTCTACCACCTTTTGGTCTATCAGTATAACTTGATATTATATGTGCTTTTTTTTAAACAAAATTATTTTAGATAAATTGCCTGATTTTCAATTTTTTAAAATCGCATTTAGGGTGAACTTTTTCTAGTATGTTCCATCATTAATTGTTTTATCTGTTTATTATTTTTCATTTTTAAGTTCCCAATGATTTTATATTTCTGTAAAATTCATGGAGGCTCGTTTATCTTTTAAATGAGAGAGGAAATCACATATTTGGCTATTATTTAAAGGAGAAGATTAATATGGGCTTCCAAATCTCCATGGGAACACAATAAGTGCTCCCCATGATTCATTTTCTATAAATGGAGGAAAAAAATGAGTTTCCATGGAGATACAAAGGTGATCTAAACAGAGGTGGCCCTGAGGGCATTGACATCCATAAGTACATACAATTCCGCATCCTTCTTGCAGAATCCCAAATCTATTTGAGGTACTTCTGAATTCAACCTGAAATGACAATGAGTGACTTCATTAAATATATTTTTGTGTCTTCTGAGGAATTAAAAACCTATTTGGGTTTGTCATACAGTAATGGAAAAGTGAATATAAAATAGTCTAGGGGGGGAAAAACTTCTTTGGACAGAAAATAATGAAATTCTAGGCTTACTGCAGGGAAAAAGATTCAATAAGACACCCGTGAAATGACAATATGTCATTGATTTTTGGAATAAAAAATCTCTTAATTAGTGGATCTTATCATAGAGGATTTTTTAAAATTAGAAGACCACTAAACCAGTGCATATTCATTGTTCTCATGTAAGAATCCCTACACAAAACTTTTTCCTTCTATAAATGTGGCGATTTATAGATCCAAGCAATCAATATTCAATTTGCCAGTAGTGGTTTTGTTTCAGTGAGGTAGAATCATTAATTCCTTCCTTTGTAGATTTATACTTGGTTAGGGTTAGGAGATGTATCTAGGTGTTTGAGTACAAATGATAACCATACCATGTGTTTAGCACAGCTTAAAAAAAGAGAACAACACACAGAATACAGAAGACTAGGTTCTTGTTCTATCTCATTAACGAGTTCATTCATTTAAGGAAACAAATATTGAGTACATTGTATGCCTGGTACTGTGCACAAATCTGTGACTATAGAAATAAAAGATATTTTCTCTTCCCTTGGGAATCTAGAGGAAGCAATTACAAAACAACATAATAAATGCCTTAGAGGAAGTATGAATAGGGAACAGTGAGAGCAAGCACTTAGGAGGGCCTCCTATCTCAGCCAAGACAGGGGTGAGATGATATGACACTTGCATTGGCGCTTGAATAAATGTAAGATGTAACCAAATAAGTGAGGGAAGGGAAGCGGTGTACAAAGAACCAACATATGAGCTAGTCTGAAACATTAGGAAAATTGTAATATGAGTGCTTCACCATAACTGGAAGGATGAGAACAGGTATGGAAATACTAGATAAATGGCTAGAATGTTGAGAAAGAAAGTTTTTGAAGGGTTCTATAAGCTGTGCTCAGGATTTAAAGCAAATTGGTATGATCAGATGTGGGTTCTATAAAAGAGCACACTGGGGCCGTATTGCGGAGAGATTGGAGATGAGACCATAAGCAGAGAAACCAGTTAGGGCCCACTAAAATATTTTTAAAAAGAGAGAAAGAAGAAAGAAAGGAAGGAGTGAGGGAGGAAGGGAGGGAAGGAGGGAGGAAATAAGGGAGGAAATAAGGGAGGAAGGGAGAAAAAAACAACAAGGGAGTGATTCATGAGAGTATATTCAGAATTTATGATCGAAAAATACAGATATTTTATCCTTTGAAAGAAACTTCTGAATTTTATGGATACAGGTCCAACCCAAGTTGATTTTGTATTAATATATTGGTTTAAGGCAGAGATTGCAAAGTGACTTATGAGGCTTATGTTGTCCAACTGTGTGCCAGCTCACCCTGTGTTTAAAATAATTCAGTTTAAATGCCTTCAGATTCAACAGGTAATTTAAATATAGTTTGCCACAGTCCCCACCACTCTCTAAAGTTATTTACTTCAAATATTGAAGTTACCATCATAACATGTAGATTTGAACCACGTGATTTGTAAGCACTCATTTAAGGAGTCCCTGTTTATTAATTTGAGATAAAAATAACAAGGGAGTGATTCATGTGAGTATATTCAGAATTTATGATCGAAAAATACAGATATTTTATCCTTTGAAAGAAAATTCTGAATTTTATGGATACAGGTCCAACCCAAGTTGATTTTGTATTAATATATTGGTTTAAGGCAGAGATTGCAAAGTGACTTATGAGGCTTATGTTGTCCAACTGTGTGCCAGCTCACCCTGTGTTTAAAATAATTCAGTTTAAATGCCTTCAGATTCAACAGGTAATTTAAATATAGTTTGCCACAGTCCCCACCACTCTCTAAAGTTATTTACTTCAAATATTGAAGTTACCATCATAACATGTAGATTTGAACCACGTGATTTGTAAGCACTCATTTAAGGAGTCCCTGTTTATTAATTTTGTTATTATTATTATTTTTTTTTGTGGTATGGCGGGCCTCCCTCTGCTGCGGCCTCTCCCGTTGCGGAGCACAGGCTCTGGACGCGCAGGCTCAGTGGCCATGGCTCACGGGCCCAGCCGCTCCGCGGCATGTGGGATCCTCCCAGACCGGGGCGCGAACCCGGTTCCCCTGCATCGGCAGGCGGACGCGCAACCACTGCGCCACCAGGGAAGCCCCTCTGTTTATTAATTTTGGATCTCACCTCATAATTTTTTGTGTGCATCCTCTTGGTTTATTCATCTTTTACTTATGCGTTCTCCTGACTTTTATAGTAATTTTTTTCTCAATAGGACTTGTCATTATCATTGGTTTTTATATGAAATTATTTCAAGTATTTGCTCTCTAAATGGGCATTTTTTATCAGACTTAACACATTTGAAATTCTTTAATAAATTTCACTACATTTTAAGACTACACCTATTATGATGATAGGTACAAAAAGAATTTCTGGATAAAGGCTACCACCGCACGAGCCATGTGCCCAGAGCTACACTTGCTGCCTCGGAGCCACCCGCAGCTCTCAGCAACTGCAGGAACCGCCTTCGCCACCGCTTGTTGTAACCATGTGCCTGACAGGGTCTTGGTGCTCTGGCCAGGTGTGAGGCCAGAGCCTCTGAGGTGGGAGAGCAGAGTTCAGGACATTGCACCACCAGAGACCTCCTGGCCCCATGTAATATCAATCGGCAAGACCTCTCCCAGAGATCTTCCTCTCAACATTAAGAACCAGCTCCACTCAATGACCAGCAAGATCCAGTGCTTGACACCCCATGCCAAAGAACTAGAAAGACAGGAACACAACCCCACCCATTAGCACAGAAGCTGCCTAAAATCATAATAAGTTCACAGACATCCTGAAACACACCACAGGATGCAGTCCTGCCCACCATAAAGACAAGATCCAGCCTCATCCACCAGAACACAGGCACCAATCCCCTCCACCAGGAAGCCTACACAACCCACTGAACCAACATTACCCACTGGGGGCAGACACCAAAAAAAATGGGAACTACAAACCTGCAGACTGCAAAAAGGAGACACCAAACACAGTAAGTTAAGCAAAATGAAAAGACAGAGAATTACACAGCACATGAAGGAGCAAAGTAAAAACCCACCAGACCAAACAAATGAAGAGAAAAATAGGCAGTCTACCTGAAAAATAACTCAGAGTAATGATAGTGAAGATGATCCAAAATCTTGGAAATAGAATGGAGAAAATACAAGAAACTTTTAACAAGGACCTAGAAGAACTAA
>NC_041221.1:117493296-117577325 GCF_002837175.3 Physeter macrocephalus
AAAAAGGGAGAAGACTCAAATCAATAGAATTAGAAATGAAAAAGGAGACATAACAATGGACACTGCAGAAATACAAAAGATTATTAGAGATTACTACAAGCAACTGTAGGCCAATAAAATGGACAACGTGGAAGAAATGGACAAATTATTAGAAAAGCACAACCTTCCAAGACTGAATCAGGAAGAAATAAAAAATATAAACAGATCAATCACAAGCACTGAAACGGTGACTATGATTAAAAATCTTCCGACAAACAAAAGCTCAGGCAGATTACTTCACAGGTGAATTCTATCAAACATTTAGAGAAGAGCTAACACCCATCCTTCTCAAACCCTTCCAAAATATAGCAGGGGTAGGAACACTCCCAAACTCATTCTATAAGGCCACCATCACCCTGATACCAAAAGCAGATAAAGATGTCCCAAGAAAGAGAACTACAGGCCAATATCTCTGATGAACATAGATGCAAAAATCCTCAAGAAAACACTAGCAAACAGAATCCAACAGCACTTTAAAAGGATCATACACCATGATAAAATGGGGTTTCTCCCAGGAATGCAACGATTCCTCAATATACGGAAATCAATCAGTGTGATACACAAGATAAACAAATTGAAGGATAGGTGACTGTGATTAAAAATCTTCCGACAAACAAAAGCTCAGGCAGATTGCTTCACAGGTGAATTCTATCAAACATTTAGAGAAGAGCTAACACCCATCCTTCTCAAACCCTTCCAAAATATAGCAGGGGTAGGAACACTCCCAAACTCATTCTATAAGGCCACCATCACCCTGATACCAAAAGCAGATAAAGATGTCCCAAGAAAGAGAACTACAGGCCAATATCTCTGATGAACATAGATGCAAAAATCCTCAAGAAAACACTAGCAAACAGAATCCAACAGCACTTTAAAAGGATCATACACCATGATAAAATGGGGTTTCTCCCAGGAATGCAACGATTCCTCAATATACGGAAATCAATCAGTGTGATACACAAGATAAACAAATTGAAGGATAAAAACCATATGATCATCTCAGTAGATGCAGAAAAAGTTTTTGACAAAATTCAACATGAATTTATGATAAAAACCTTCCAGAAAGTAGGCATAGAGGGAACTAACTTCAGCATAATACAGGCCATATATGACAAATCCACAGCCAACATTGTTCTCAGTGGTGAAAAACTGGAAACATTTCCACTAAGATCAGGAAAAAGACAAGGTTCCCCACTCTCACCACTGTTATTCAACACACTTTTGGAAGTTTTAGCCACAGCAATCAGAGGCAAAAAGAAATAAAATGAATACAAATCAGAAAAGAAGTGAACTGTCACTGTTTGCTGATGTCATGATACTATACATAGAGAATCCTAAAGATGCTACCAGAAAACTCCTAGAGCTAATCAATGAATTTGGTAAAGTATCAGGATGTAAAATTAATGCACAGAAATCTCTTGCATTCCTATACACTAATGATGAAAAATCTGAAAGAGAAGTTAAAGAAACACTCCCATTTACCATTGCAACAAAAAGAATAAAAATGCCTAGGAATAAACCTACCTAAGGAGACAAAAGAACTGTATGCAGAAAACTATAAGACACTGATGAAAGAAATTAAAGATGATACAAACAGATGGAGAGATATACCATGTTCTTGGATCGGAAGAATCAGCATTGTGAAAATGACCGTACTACCCAAAGCAATCTACAGATTCAATGCAATCCCTATCAAACTACCACTGGCATTTTTCACAGAACTAGAACAAGAAACTTCACAATTTGTATGGAAACACAAAGACTGCGAATAGCCAAAGCAATCGTGAGAAAGAAAAATGGAGCTGGAGGAATCAGTCTCCCGGACTGCAGACTATACTATAAAGCTACAGTAATCAAGACAGTATAGTACTGGGACAAAAAACAGAAATATAGATCAATGGAACAGGATAGAAAGCCCAGAGATAAACCCACACATATATGGTCACCTTATTTTTGATAAAGGAAGCAAGAATATACAATGGAGAAAGAACATAGAACACTCTATGACATAAATCACAGCAAGATCCTTTTTGACCCACCTCCAGAGAAATGGAAATAAAAACAAAAATAAACAAATGGGGCCTAATGTAACATAAATGCTTTTGCACAGCAAAGGAAACCATAAACAAGAAGAAAAGACCCTCAGAATGGGAGAAAATATTTGCAAACCAAGCAACTGACATAGGATTAATCTCCAAAATATACAAGCAGCTCATGCAGCTTAATATCAAAAAAACAAACAACCCAATCCCAAAATAGACATATCTCCAAAGAAGATATAATCAAAACTACAATGAGGTATCACCTCACATTGGTCAGAATGGCCATCATCAAAAAATCTAGAGACAATAAATACTGGAGAGGGTGTGGACTAAAGGGAACACTTTTGCACTGTTGGTGGGAATATAAATTGATACAGCCACTATGTATAACAGTATGGAAGTTCCTTAAAAAACTAAAAATAAAACTACCATATGACCCAGCAATCCCACTACTGGGCATATACCCTGGGAAAACCATAATTCAAAAAGAGTCATGTACCACAGTGTTCATTACAGCCCTATTTACAATAGCCAGGACATTGAAGCAACCTAAGTGTTCATCACCAGATGAATGGATAGAGAAGATGTGGCACATATATACAATGGAATATTACTCAGCCATAAAAAGAAATGAAATTGAGTTATTGGTAGGAAGTGAATGGACCTAGAGTCTGTCATACAGAGTGAAGTAAGTCAGAAAGAGAAAAACAAATACTGTATGCTAACATATATATATATGGAATCTAAAAAAAAATTGTTCTGAAGAACCTAGGGGCAGGAAAGGAATAAAGACACAGACGTAGAGAATGACCTTGAGGACATGGGGAGGGGGAAGGGTAAGCTGGGACGAAGTGAGAGCGTGGCATGGACATATATACACTACCAGATGTAAAATAGGTAGCTAGTGGGAAGCAGCCACATAGTACAAGGAGATCAACTCGGTTCTTTGTGACCATCTAGAGGGGTGAGATAGAGTCGGTTGGAGGGAGACGCAAGAGGGAGGGGATATGGGGACATATGTATACGTATAGCTGATTCACTTTGTTATACAGCAGCAACTAACAGAACAATGTAAAGCAATTATACTCCAATAAAGATGTTAAAAAAAGAAAGAAAAAAGTAAATTATTATGAGTAAATTATTGCTGTTTGAAATCTAATAATCCAGGGAGTGTTCTGAAGGTATTTCTTAACTGAGTGATACACCAGGAGACCAAAGATAACTATTGTCACTGCATAATAAAAATAACAAATATTGACTATTTACAGTGTACCAAGCACTATTCTAAGCATTTAAATGGGATAAACTGATTTAATATTCACAATAACCTTATACTGATTTTTACAAATGAGAACACCAGGGCACAAAGTGGTTAATTGGCCTGGCTAATAATATATAGCTCGTACGTCCTAGAGTTTGTGATTTGAACCGAAAGAATTTAAATTAGAGTGACTTCATATGATGAGACAAGGGAATTAGTCTTCTATGTGGTATATGACAGGAGCTCAAGCCATCAGCATCTGTGGATTTATTTGCTATCACATGGCATTTAAAATCTTTTTATTATAGAAATTTTCAAATAGATGCAAAAGAGGGAATACCTGTGTACCCATCGCACAGCTTCAAAAATAATCCACATATGCCCAGTCTTGTTTCACCTATACTCCCACCCATGTCCTTTCAAAAATCTGGATTATTTTAAAGAAATTCAAAATACTGTAGTATCTTATAGCTAAAAGAGGACTCTGAAAAAAAAATACATAACCATTGTACCATTATCAAAATGAAAAAAAATTGTTACTGTCATTAAATAGTCAGTCAGTTACATCACATATACTTTGACTTGCATGGAAGTTTTCCCGAGCCTTGAAAACTAACATGAAATTATTTTTATGATATTTCTGGAAGTTATGGAAAATCTGTTAAAAGCATTTTTTTTTCTTTTTTTTTGCGGTACGCGGGCCTCTCACTGTTGTGGCCTCTCCTGTAGCGGAGCACAGGCTCCGGACGCGCAGGCTCAGCGGCCATGGCTCACGGGCCCAGCCGCTCCACGGCATGTGGGATCCTCCCGGACAGGGGCACGAACCCGTGTCCCCTGCATTGGCAGGCGGGCTCTCAACCACTGCGCCACCAGGGAAGCCCTATCCTACTCTTTTATAGAAACAAAATAAGATATAGAGAGGTACTTTAGTTTATTATAAAGTATTTTACATCATTGGGAAATATAATTATTTTTAATGAACTGGATTGGTACAACTGGCTATCCATCTGGAAAAAGATAAACTTGGTTTCTATTTCACATTATCGAATAAAAATAAATAAATAAAAGAATCCTTAAAGGCAGAACAGAAACTATGAATATTCCAGCAGGGAAAACTTGTCTAGCCATGAGGTAAACCTCAGAAACCATAGGGATAAGATAAAGGTATTTGGTTTCATAAACATTAAAAAAAAAAAAAAAGTAATGGTTAAAGGCACTATTAACGAAGTTAGAAGGG
The DNA here is from genome assembly GCF_002837175.3 of Physeter macrocephalus. NCBI lineage: Eukaryota > Metazoa > Chordata > Mammalia > Artiodactyla > Physeteridae > Physeter > Physeter macrocephalus. The sequence goes on from NC_041221.1 coordinate 117,497,876, forward strand.
AAACTGGAAGAAACATAAGTCATTTGAACAGAAAAAGTTTCGTGCTTTCACTGTATAAAAAAGGTGCACAACAAAATATACAACCCCCCCTACCCCCAACAGCCTAGAAAAGAATGGATAGAAGATAAGGAGCAACAATTCAGGTGAAATGTAATTACTAAAAAACATCTGATAAAATAAACAGTTTAAAATGCAAATTAAAACAGGTTTTTTTCCATCTATAAAAAGTGCCCAAATATGTTTAAACTTTATTAACATCATCTTTGGGGATTAGTGCATTTATATATCCATTCGGTTGTGAAAATAATGATATATATTTGTATGTGCTGACTTATAAAGACAGTTCATGATATATGCTTTATCTGTACCAAAGCAAGTTGCACAATTCCATTGTTTTGGTATAACACATAACAAAATTATCTGTGTGTATATCCCTAGCAATTATTCATCTTCGTATCTATATTTATAGCTATGAGATTAAACACAAAAATATGCTTATATATATAGTAGGCATATATATATATATAAATAAAATAAGCTATTGGTAACTCTAAGTGTCATACTGGAAAAAGAAAGATTTTGGTAACCCTCAAAACCCATGGGGAAAAGAAAAGGGTATTTGGTTTCATAAACATTAAAAAAAAAAAAAAGTAATGGTTAAAGGCACTATTAACGAAGTTAGAAGGGAAACTGGAAGAAACATAAGTCATTTGAACAGAAAAAGTTTCGTGCTTTCACTGTATAAAAAAGGTGCACAACAAAATATACAACCCCCCCTACCCCCAACAGCCTAGAAAAGAATGGATAGAAGATAAGGAGCAACAATTCAGGTGAAATGTAATTACTAAAAAACATCTGATAAAATAAACAGTTTAAAATGCAAATTAAAACAGGTTTTTTTCCATCTATAAAAAGTGCCCAAATATGTTTAAACTTTATTAACATCATCTTTGGGGATTAGTGCATTTATATATCCATTCGGTTGTGAAAATAATGATATATATTTGTATGTGCTGACTTATAAAGACAGTTCATGATATATGCTTTATCTGTACCAAAGCAAGTTGCACAATTCCATTGTTTTGGTATAACACTTAACAAAATTATCTGTGTGTATATCTCTAGCAATTATTCATCTTCCTATCTATATTTATAGCTATGAGATTAAACACAAAAATATGCTTATATATATAGTAGGCATATATATATATATAAATAAAATAAGCTATTGGTAACTCTAAGTGTCATACTGGAAAAAGAAAGATTTTTTTCTTATTTTTCTACATATCTAAAACATTAAGAAAAAATAATAGGATTATAAGTGACTTTTTTTCACCTTTTAAATGCAATAAACATCTCATTATCAGAAGCAGTTAATAATAATATAGTGATTTCAAATGTCTCCTGTAGATTGTGAAATAATATGCTTATTACAGACTTCAGGAAATATAGTATGGTATATAATATATCATGCTTAGGGCTTAAAATATCCTTTACAAGATTTTCATCCTAATTATTACTCATGGTATTGGAAAACAGAGAAATGTCCAAAGTAGAACATTAGTACAATGCCCCAAGCATAACTTACACATTTAAAAAATGAAAATATAGACTGTTAAAACATAAGAAAATGCCTTCAAAATAATATTAAAAAATGAAAATATAAACTTCAACATAGCAAGTATCCATGAATTCAGCTCTAATCCTTTTACATGCATATGAAGTTACATTGGCCACTGATACAAACTGGAATAATTGCACATGCAAATTAAAGGTCTTGATGTGTTACTGCAAACTGAGAACAGTGGTTCCTAGTGGAGAGAAAAAGGAACTGGGTTAGGGAAGTGGTTAAGGGACTTATTTACCTTGACTATAAATGTACTTTAAGAAGAGAATTTATTCATATATTAACTTGTATAATTGAATTTTAGGAAAAAAAATACATTTGAAAGGTTTTTGAAGGGTGATCTCTAGCTCTTTTCAATGAAGGACAATTCCTGGGAGGACTCAGAGCTGAGGCCTGTCAACAGTGCTCACAGAGGCAGTGGACAGGCCTTTAGGTCCTGTGCAGGGGCTCTGAATGGCAAAACATAGTATCCATTACAGTTCATTCACTTCTTCATGTAAGTTCTCTGAGCAGCTACTTCAGGATTCTTGCGGGCCTCTTTCCTGGGGGAAATGTCTAAGAGGGAGGCTAGTGCCACCATCTGTAATCCCCACAACTGAAGCACATCTCAGACCTGCAACAGAGGAGACATGCCATCTCCCTGTACATCCATTCTAGGCTACCTTCACTCTCAGAGCCTTGCTGTTCTAAGTGACTTACTTGGGGGTGTGGTGTAGACCTTCTACATTAAGGCTTCTGAGTCCTTGTCATGTCCTTCTCCATCTCCTGAACTTTTCCATTTAACTTCAAAATTGAGCAAAGTAGAACCAAGAGAGACTCAGCTACTTCACATTGGTGCCAAAAAAATTACTGCCCACCTTGGGTAACAGAAGCTCTATTTTCTCCTGATGATCAGTCAGTGATCCCTGCCAGCATGGCGACCCTCTCTCTTGCCCACTAATCCCTTGGCACAAAGAGCCCAAAGTATGAGACAAGCAGCTGTAACTTAAAGTTCAGTGGGACTTTTGCTGTATGCCCAGTGTCCCCTTTAAGACCTAGGACTTCTAAACCTATAAAGCTCAGATTATCAGGACTATCCATACACAGATAGAGTTATAGATACATGTGCATTACTGTATTTATATGAATATACATATTTGTATATGATATAGATTTTATGTCTATACATCTTTATAAATAGATTATATATAAAGTAATATATAGTAAATATATAGCTATATAGATTTCCTAGCTCTGTTTGCTGAGAAGGACTGTAATGACATCCCAGCAGTAATCTGCACACCAAGCACTCAGATTTAATTTCTAGGAACAGTCTTCCACTAAAAGGAATAAGAATCCTTGGACAACAGAGCTGGGACAGGTGAGCATTATAACACGAGCATTAAGATTAGTATGTAACCAATTGTTGTGTCAGAAAATAAGTGAGTGCTTAAAGGATGATGCAGATATGCCAGAAGCACGTAGATGTAAGACTAAAGGGCCTCCCACTGACCAAATCTATGACAATTTGAGAATCAAAATAATGAGAGTATTAGATTACAACTCAGTGAATAAAATAGAAATCCACCACTCACTCTACCCTTACCTAAACAGATGAAGAAGAAGAAAAAACACTTTCTCAGAGTAAAGCACCAAGTAATAAATATGAAATAAATGATGAAATAGATGATCATCCTCTGGCAGCCATCACTGGGGTAGTCAACACAGGTGAGAATCATCAACTGATATAAAGCCTGGTGGGTAGGGTTTGATGACAGACAGAGTATTGGTATAATCAGAATGCATTACGTCCCCATAAGATTGTAACCAAAACAAGGGGAGAAAGCGGTACAGTGGATAGCACTGAGAACAGCTCTACCATCCAACCCTCGCCATTTGAGTTTACCAACTTCCCTGACAATATCTCTTTATCCTTTTTGGTCGAGTCTCCTGTCCAAAAATGGGTTTACAGTGAAGAAACCTGAAAGAAACCAGGTGACGATGTGATGATCATCAGTGATGGGACATTGCCGTAGTGTGCTTCCTGATATGACACCAAGAATGTATGTCCTGAGTCTGGTCATGAGGAAACAGCAGACAGACATACTGAGGGTAATCATATGACATGAAAGGCCCGTACTCTTTAAGACTGTCCAGGACTGAAGAAATAGGGAAAGACTAATGAGACTGAAGGAGTCTGATGAGAAATGATAGCTAAATGCAGTCAATATTCTTGAGCGGGTTGCTGGACCAGAACGGCCAAAGAGGTATTGGTAGGGAACCTTTAGAACTTTGAGTGGGATCTATGAATTGAGTAGCAGGGTTGTCACTGTTAATTTACTGACTGGAAAGGGTGTGTGGTGATACTGTATAGGAGTGTCCTTGTCTTTGGAGTACACAATGGCATATTTAGAAGCGATAGTGCATCTTGTTCAAAAGAAAAAAAAGACTGTATACCCAAAGAATGAGAGGATAATGAAAAAAATGTGGTAAAACATGAACAACTGGTGATCTAGGCAAAGCGAATATGAGGGTAAGTTTTTACTATTCTTGTCATTTATTCCGTAGATTTGCCATTATTTCAAAATTAAAAAGTTGAAAATGCAACGTAAAAGTTTTTTGCCTAAGATTTATTGTGTGCTAGAAGAATCCTTACCCCTGAGTTGCTTATTTCAAATACAGTACATTGTACTTAAAGCCTACAGTATGTGTGTAATTTTTGATGAAGAGGTAAACCTAATGAGGTATAAAAAAATCAATCTTTGCTAAGAATTGAATATCTCAGGTAAGTATACTTTGGTTAAATCAATATGGTAGGTGATGCTAATGGTCATTTTCTAACACTGAATACAAAGAGGCCTGATGGCTAAAGAGGGGCTTCCCTGGTGGCGCAGCGGTTGCGCGTCCGCCTGCCGATGCAGGGTAACCGGGTTCGCGCCCCGGTCTGGGAGGATCCCACATGCCGCGGAGTGGCTGGGCCGGTGAGCCATGGCCGCTGAGCCTGCGCGTCCGGAGCCTGTGCTCCGCAACGGGAGAGGCCGCAGCAGAGGGAGGCCCGCATACCACATAAAAAAAAAAAAAAAAAAAAAAAGAGGCCTGATGGCTAAAGGGAGAAAGCAGAAGAGCAAAACCCAGAAATTCCAATATACTCCTGACTTCCTCTGGGAGCAAAATGTTTTCAATTTAGATTAAGTTACTCAACTTCCTTCTAGTGCTTTCCTCTATGTTTATTTTCTGCAAAAAACATTTTCTTTCTTTTTTTTTAATTGCAATTTTCTTTATAGGCTTCTATGGGAAAGAGCTCTGTAACTTTAGTATATATTTATAGTTGTGAAATAGCTTTTCTTTTCTTAATCCTTTTGTTTACTCCCATAAATGAGTCATTGATGTTTCCCAACAGTTCACGGAAGAGGCCACAGCAGAGGGAGGCCCGCATACCACATAAAAAAAAAAAAAAAAAAAAGAGGCCTGATGGCTAAAGGGAGAAAGCAGAAGAGCAAAAACCAGAAATTCCAATATACTCCTGACTTCCTCTGGGAGCAAAATGTTTTCAATTTAGATTAAGTTACTCAACTTCCTTCTAGTGCTTTCCTCTATGTTTATTTTCTGCAAAAAACATTTTCTTTCTTTTTTTTTAATTGCAATTTTCTTTATAGGCTTCTATGGGAAAGAGCTCTGTAACTTTAGTATATATTTATAGTTGTGAAATAGCTTTTCTTTTCTTAATCCTTTTGTTTACTCCCATAAATGAGTCATTGATGTTTCCCAACAGTTCTTGGGAAACAGGTCTGCTTCTTGTTAATGTCACAAGCTGTCTTTTCCTGGAAATCAACAAGTGAGTAAACCAGAATAAGTCCAAATGGAATTTAATAAGCATGGCTTTCAGACCAACAGTAATTAGCTAATGTTTTATAAGAATATCATGTATTCATGGGTTTTTTTTTAAAGGTGTTTGTATAAATATTATCTTACTGAAGAAAACTCAGACTCTTTTGTCATCTCTAATACACTATTTAAAAAATATAGGTTCAGTTAAATGATGAGTTTTTCATTTAGTACTTCCCCAAACCATATTTCATTTACTATTATTTTCAGGTCCTTATTTCTAGTTCCTTTTTCAAAGCCCCCGAAATCATGCTTACAGCATACTTACTTCTACAGGAATGTGTCTTTTGGCAATTTGCTTGATAATTGGACTAGAATTTTTGTTGGATTCTACTAGATTGTTGAAGTTCTTTATCAAAGGTACTCTGAATCCTAATACCTGGATTTCTTACCCCCTCCTTTTTCCTATCTTTTATCTTTTTTTTTTTTTTGCCTTTGCACCATCTTGTTCTTTTTTTTTTTTTTTTAAGTTGATAGTTGGTACTATCTTTATGTTTTATCTTGCTTTCCTGCTGGCTCTCTTCTTTCTGTCAGTATGTGAAATTGCCTACTTGGATCTTAGTAGTTTTAGTTTAGCCCAAACTGTCGGTGGCAGGTCAAGGGGAGAAGTGGAGGGCGAGAAAGCTTGGAAGAAAAAGGCCCTCCCCATCCCCACGTGATGCTCTCGCTGTCCCTTCTACTCTATCTTGTCTATCTTTGCAGCATGTTATTTAAAAAAGGGCATGAGGAGCTCCCAAGTAGGAATAAAAGATACTAGTTTTTCTGGGAAGGAAGAAAGTAAAAAATATTAGGAAAAGAGGCCGCTCTTTTTTTTTTTTTTTTTTTTTTTTTTTTTTTGCGGTTCGCGGGCCTCTCTCTGCTGTGGCCTCTCCCGTTGCGGAGCACAGGTTCCGGACGCGCAGGCTCAGCGGCCATGGCTCACGGGCCCAGGTGCTCTGCGGCATGTGGGATCTTCCTGGACCGGGACACAAACCCGTGTCCCCTGCATCAGCAGGCGGACTCTCAACCACTGCGCCACCAGGGAAGCCCGAGGCCAGTTTTTTTTTAGCTGATAAAGTTGTATTATAACCATTTGGGAAAGAACTAAGCCAAGGAGAGAAGTGAGATTTCTCTTCAGGCAGATGATATTCGGGCGGTAAGCCAATATCCTCTTCATTGCATGCTGTCTTGTTCACATGCACCTTGAGAGGACTCTTGCTCAGGACCCTTATCTCAGCTTTGTAGTCTCAGTGACGCTATGCTGTTTTATTTTAAAATATAAAACATCTTGATAATTCCCTGGAGTTTATACATTATTTCCTTGATATTTTTTCTCTTACAATTATACTTGTTTTCCAACAATACTCATATTACCCACCCACTGTAAAATATGTAATACTGCCTTTGAGAGAGTGTCTGGGAGGGAGGGGTTTCCCATCAGAGGGGAAAGGATGGCAACTCAGATAGTAGTAATGGTAACGGGTTATAGAGCCCTCATTACAGTGTGTGGCAGGATCATTTTCTCTAAGTCCTCTGATAACCTGTAAGACAGGCGTTGTTACCCTTTCTCACAGACTAAGAAATGAGGTCCTGAGAGATTAGGTAACGTGCCAAAGACGCACTTGCTCCCTCTCTACTTGGAATATGCCCAGATCTCAAGGTTGACACTTCAAAATTCATTGTTCAGGTCCCAGTTCAGCCTGACACTTTCTTTGCTTACTCTATTTAAGTAATTCCACTCCTTCCCTGAGCACAAGACACTCAGTGTGACATTATTTCATTTCCTTCATGCATTGATCACTTCTGACCTTCTTTTTGTGAGTTCCAAGACAGAATGAAAAGCCTTTGTCCTCTTCACTGTGGTATTCCCAACTTCTAGCACTGTTTATCGTATGAATATTTTTAGATGAATGAAGACACCCAGGTTGCCCTAGGTTATAAGGCAACAGAAGCCCTCTGGGGGGTGTCAGAGCAAGTACTCCAACAGACCTCCACTAGACGCTGTCAAGATTTTTTTTCTACATAAACCCTGGGGACCCAGAGTCTAACACCACCTTGAACATTTTGGATAATGGCTCAAACCTACTGATGAACCCGAGATGTTTGTTTTTGCCCCGCAGTTGGATTCTTAGCAAAATCCTGTCTGTCTACTCATGTTTTTGCTTAAGAACAATGTTTAATCTCTTGTGACCTTAATATTGTGTAATTTTCTGCTGGGATTGTTGACAATTAGCTCACACAAAACATCAAAAGAATACTTTAAAGGGTAATTATGTTCAAAAGGCCCATGGCCACAAAAGGATAGTTTCTCTTGGAGACATAAACTGATCCAATACAGGAGAAGCTGACATTTTCATCTAATTACAATTACGCTGAAAACTACTGAACTAAACAGCCATGATACCCTTCACGGTTTTCAATCACTTATCATAATTTGCACTCACATGAAGGTATTTGAAGAAGACATGAAATTCCCCTTTATATTTTTTATCATCCTCTTTTTACTGTGATTTATAAACACCTAGGATCCCTTTTTCACTCATAAGGCTTTGACTAAACTCATAACTGCATCTTGATATCATGTCTCCTTGTCTCCATGTGTTTGTAATGATGTTTCCTCCTTTATTTGGGGATAGGGCAATGAGTAAACAGAACAAAACAAGTTCTCTAAGATTTCTTACTTTATGCCAGCTAACTTTCATATTGTAAATTTCTTTGGCATTATTGCTTCACATATGGCTTGCCTTTATTGTGAAGTCTGTAAATATATAAATATCTCCAGTTCTGGGGAAATTATCTTTTTATTATGTCTGGCTCAACTTCCCAAATGCTATTTTATTATCTATCTTGGCTCAATGAAATAATAACTGAGTCTTTGGGGATCTGACAAAGATACTGTGTATTGAGTTGAATTATACCTGAAAACTGGCTGGACGAATTTCCTGATGAAGTGAAAAATGCGCTTGTTAGTAAATAGCATAATCACTATTAGAAAACCAAAATTTGAAATAAATATTGCTGCAGAAATGTAAAAATAATTGGCTTTTCTATTTAAAAAATTCTTCTTCGCTATTTTTTCTTCTCTTCATTATGCTTTGATTTCATAAGCAATTAGCAAGCTGTTTAGTTCATCTTTATATTGTACCAAATTATTTTTCAACTATGTCTCCCAGAAATTTCTTCCCAGAATTTCAAGACCTCTGGATGAAAGATCACTAGTCTGGCATACACTCCTGCTTTGGATAGTGGTTGTTTTTCATTTTCTTTTGATCTTGACCTACAAATAAAGTTTTTTTCCCACATGAAATTCCTTATAATAATGTATCAAGAACTTTTTATAAAGTCTAAGTAATAGCCACTTTTGTACCTTATATATTGTTAGTGATATTTGATAAAATGTTTCTCCATTTCTGCTATTTATGAATTGTTAACAAATCCAACTCATTTGTTGCTCATCATGAAATTTTCCTTAAATTGCTTTCAGATGTTATATTTTTCTCTGTCACAGAAGTTTACATTTTAGCTTTCTAGACAGCAGTGGTGAAAATTAGAGCTCTGTTTTTATTATTATGATTGTTGATAAATTAAAAGGTAAAAATGACCTAATATTCTGATAGCTAAAGCAGGCTAATGACATCTGTCATTCTGATGAAACAAATGAAGAATGGAAATATGCTTTGTATATTGTAAAGCTCTGCCTATGAAATTAGCCCTAAATTTTTTAAAAAAAATAATTGTGATTTGACATTTTATTCTTTGAATTATATTAGAGGCTTATCAATTTTTTATTACATTTTTTAAAACGGTGGTCTCTGCTTTTAAAACTTTCAGGAATAGTGTTTTTATCCCATGAATTTGTGTTGGAGTCTTATGAAATTTATTTCCTTAACTCTTAATTACATTTTACAAACATGTCCTCTTCCATTAAAGAAATTTAAACAGTGACCTTGTTTAAAAAATGCAATTTATAAATAAAGGGAAATAGGAAAATTTCAAAAAGGAAGACAGAAAGTAACTGAAAGTCAGGGTTACGTACTGTATCACACATATTTATATCAGGAACATATTGCAAACCCTGTTTTGTTTCCTTATTTTCTCTCTTAAAATTTAAAATCTTAGCATACTCAACTGCTGAATGGATAGATAGTGTTGTAGTCATACAATGGCAACGAAAGGAAATGCACTACTGCTGTATTCAACAGCATAGATGACTCTTAAAAGCATTATGCTAAATGAAGAAACTAGACACAAAGAGCCTTATGCTGTGTAATTCCATATATATGCCATTTTAGAAAAGGAAAAGCCACAGAGTTGGAAATTAAGTTAGTGGTTGCCACGGGTTGGGATAGGGGAAGGAGTTTGTTTCTGAATGGGCACAAGGGAACTTTTTGGAATAATGGAAATACTCTATTTTTTGATATGTATCCATTTATAAAACTGATAGAACTGTACACCAAAAATATGTTAATTTTAATGTATGAAAATTATTCTCTAATGAAGCATACAGTCATAACACAGAGAAGTTTGCTCATGGGTAATTTAGCAAACTTTTGTGGATGTTTCCAGAAGATGGACTTTCTTAATCAGCTGTCTCATCAAATAAAATAAACTTTCTTTATAGTTAATAAAACTCAGCATCTTGAACAAAACCAGTTTTCTGTTAAATATGCAGTGTTAACTTTTAGAGAAGAACTCAAACAACAATTGGAGGGCCATAGAAAAGAGTATTGGTTTAAGTGAGCTAAGTCTTCATCTTTCACGGCAGAAAGTAAGTAGGCAATTTCTAAAGTCAGTAGAATTTGAAATAGGTTTTTGAGTATATCATTCAAATGTTCAAAAGTAATCCTTAGAAGAACCAAAGCCTAAAATGGTTTAAAATGGTAACTTCAGGGTCCAGACTCATAGACCCTGGAGCAATGGGGCAAAAGTTGTTGTTTTTCATTCATAAGCCCCTTTGTATTATTTGATTAACCATGTGTATGTATTACTCTGGCAAACACTATATTTTATTAAAAAAAAACCAAACTCATAGTACCTCATTAGCAAAGTTTAATCAGCTGCATTGTGGTTATCTCCTGTTTGCCCCTTCACATCTTTTTTTTTTTTTTTAATTTATTTATTTTTGGCTGCGTTAGGTCTTTGTTGCTGCGTGTGGGCTTTCTCTAGTTGCGGCGAACGGGGCTAATCTTCGTTGCAGTGAGTGGGCTTCTCGTTGCGGTGGCTTCTCTTGTTGCAGAGCATGGGCTCTAGGCATGCGGGCTTCAGTAGCTGTGGTGCAACTCTTTCTCCCCCAACTAGGATGACTTCTTCCTTTCCATATCCCTTTGGGCCTAGGGATTATAAAAATTCCCTTTCATTAGCCCCAGGGCACTATAGTAACTCTTGTAGTTTCTACACCTTTGTAGTCACTTTATTAAATCTTCTTCAAATTGTACTAACTTGAGTCTCCCATTTGTTCCCTGCTTGAGTCCTGACTGATACACCAGCCAAATTAGCATTCCCAGAAAATGAGAAATGAAGAAGATAAAGGAAAGGGATAATGGCAAGGTTGTAACAAAGGGTAATAAGTGAATTAGAACTGAACTCTTGAATTAGCAAGTGTAATGGGATGCCTGGGACACTGGTTTCATAACAAGGGTAGGCAATGATTTATGTTGTTATTGGGGGAAGTGAGTGCCTGTCTCTTTGCCTATGCTTTCTGAAGTAACTGCAGGAGATCAGGGTACTGTGTGGTTTTGTGGAATATTTTATGAGGCATGCGTTTCCATGATTTAAGGGCCACAGAACATGAGCCCTCAGATAAATTCCTCCTTGGTCTTCTGTTCTCTCATGTATCAAAGACCATGACCTTTTCATTTGCCACAAGTACCATTTCTCTTTTCCTCTTCCAGTTTCTTCTGCTTGCTCCTTCGTGCTAAATAGTCTGGCTTATTGGGATTTTCTTCTGCTCATTGTACTTGCATGGCAGATTGATAAGGTTTAGTACTACCCAACTGTAGTAAAGTAGGAAAGTAGGACTAGGTGATTTCCAGAACATGCAGTCTGGAAACTAAGTGGCGCCATAATCACATCAGCATCTTCACAAAAACATCTGATATTCTATGAAGTTTTTATTTTATTTTATATTTGTCTATCTTCCACTTATTTTGTGCTAAGGTGCGGAGGACTGAGTTAATCATATTCAGGGTTTGTTATCATCATTGGTCTGTGCAAGGCTCTTCTCTTGTTTTATATGTATATTTATTCCCTTTTAACCCAATTTCCCTCTCTTATTTTCCTAATCCCTGTGAGCAATCATTCTAATGTAGTTATCATCATTTTATAGATGTAGAAGGTGAAACTCGAGATCACACAGCAAGTCATTAGCAGAACTTGAATTCAAACTGCACTCATTTGTCAGACTCCAAAAACCATATGGGATACCTTCCCATAGCTGATTTGATCAGTGTACCATCATAAAAATGGAAGCAAATTTATGTACTTTTACCCACTAAATTTCTAAACATTCAGCAAGAGATACTTTTAAGGCAAAATAAAAAATGCAAGTCTCAACATGCCATGTCCTCCTGTGTGTTGGAGAATATAGACAAGCAGAATAATTAGATGCATTGAGTCATGTTGGGATAAAATATCATGAACTAATCTTTTATTTGGACAAAAAATGAAATGACAAGTTCCTTCTAGAACTGCAACCATATAACTTTGGTGGGATAGGGAGGGTGGGAGGGAGGGAGACACAAGAGGGAAGAGATATGGGAACATATGCATATGTATAACTGATTCACTTTGTTATAAAGAATACTTATATTGTGTAAGCCTCCATACTAATGGTTGATTATGGCACTTTTCATAAATATTTGTGTATATAAAGTTAACACAACTAAGATACTATTATTTTTCCAAAATTTCTCCTCCCCCACCCCATTGTATTCTGCCTCTTTAAAAGGTCACAATAGAATGGAAAGGGATAATAATACAGAATTGTTATAGGACTTCCTTAAGACACACCATATTCGATTTCTGACATCACATTTAGGAGTTTCAGATAGCCTATGCATGTCCTTTTTGGTCTATTTCACTTTAACTTACTTGAGAGGACTGTCCAGATGTTACTCTGGGGAACCCAGGGGATGCACAAAATTGTGTGAGTGTTCATGGCTAATGTGGAAGGACAACAATGGTGTCCACCTGGAGGAAAATTTAACATTATGTTAATGAAGCTTAAGTTTCAGGGACTCTTGCTTGCAATGGCCCCTTCTAAGGCCCTGTGCCTTCATTGTATTTGTAATGTTATATATTTTTTCTTGAAGAGGGTCCCCCGATTGTATCCATAATATATATTTTGTAGGATTACAAGACTTGTAGATCTGAAAACCTGCATCTTCCTGAGTATAGTTTCTGAAACTAGTTCTGAAATGATGATATGTATATAGACTCAGTCTATCATGTCAGGTATTGATACAAGTTTCAGCTTCAAAGAAAGATAAGTATAAATAGATAATCAAGAATAAGAGTGTGTATAAAACTACTTTAATTCCTTCTTTAATGAAAAGTAGAAAAGAAAACCAAAGCTTCTCCTCTACGGTCTTGGTACTGGTGAGAGATAAAACATGAGAATTTAAATGTTAAAACAATTGACCTTTATGGAAGCTATGATTAAGCATTTAACATCCATGCAGAGAAAGTGCCACTCTTCATTATGGCCTTAACATTCTACTTGGCACTCAATGTGTAACAATTACATTCCATTCGGTGAGATAAGGGTTCCCTTCCCCATTTAAACCACACACATGCAATTATACATGTATTACATCAGTGGTCCCCAACCTTTTTGGCACCGGGGACTGGTTTTGTGGAAGGCAATTTTTCCACGGACTTTGTCAGAGAGAATGGTTCAGGCGGTGATGCGAGCGATGGGGAGTGAGTGGCAGTTGAAGCTTCGCTCGCCTGCGCTCACCTCCTACTGTGTGGCCCGGTACCTAACAGGCCATGGACCGGTACCGGTCAGCGACCTGGAGGTTGGGGACCCCTGTATTACACTATGTAGCATCCTTGAGTAAGATGTTTAGAATTTTTTGTATTAATTACCAATTCTGAATATCTACAGTTTCTTTAGTGTTCAATAACTTATAATGTTTCAATTTAAATAAGAAATTTATTTTCTAAATGTAAAAAGAAAACATTGAGAAAATTACAAGCATTTTTATGTTTATATATAATATATTATATAATTATATATGATTATAATTCCCCAAATTGTCTAAAATTGAGAGGAGCTACATAGTATTTTCAACTTGTTCTTCTCCATAGACTATACGCTATGAAATATTTTTGACCTTTTGAACTTTTAAATGTTCAAGCATAATTACAATTGTTGCAATAAATAAAATGAAATATTAGTGAAAGAATTGGTAACAGAAAATAAAATCATGACATTTGTGCACAAAAACCTGGTAATTGGTTTTATATTTTAAGGTATTGTTCATGAGATTTTAGTTTAAAAAAAGCAAGGAAAAGTAAACTGTACAGCACTTGGCATGTACTGTAAGACAATGATGTTTTGACACACAGAAGGTAAGGGAACCATAGAATAGACAAGATGCCAGTTTCCTCATATATTAGAACAAGCACCCTGAGGAGCTTAAGAAATATATAAAGTTCAGCAAAGAAGAAAGACACATTCGACAAATGAGTACAAAGCAGCTAATGTGTAACTCTGTGACACTTTTATTAGTCAGAATTCATTTGGCTCTAAAAGATAGAAATCTAACTCAACTTGGAGATAACGGGGGTGGGGGGGAATTGGGCTCACAAACCAGAGGTTTCACTGGCCATAAAACAAAGATTCTAGTTTCTCTGTGTGAGTGAGCCTTATGCTCTCAGCCTAGCTTTTCCACGAGGCTGTCTGAAAGACGCAGTGAGCTCTCACACATTTTCAGCCTCAAGATCCCAGCTCACACTTACAAGATATGTGGGAAGAGCTCTGACTGGCTAACCTGGGTCATTGCTCATCCTTGAATTGATGGTGGCCAGGAGTAAAGTGTTATAGTTAGTGCATGTTGGGCCAGGTCTTTACTCTCAATACTGGTCGTTGTGTGCAGAGAGGTGATTTTTACATAAAGAAATAGCCGCTCCCTTTAAAATTACATGGCAAAGGGCAAAACACAAAACAAGCAAACAAACAAACAACAAAAAAAACACTGGTGTTTGAAAAGAAAGTCTTTCTAATTAAATTTTTTGGATTTTCTTGAAAACATATCATGGAACTTTAAATATTTTAATTGTGGACTTTTCAACAGGCAGGAATCTTAAAGTTCATCCAATCATATTATACAGATTGATATAGAAAGAGTGATGAGTAGTAGCACTTGAGATTAGAGCAGTCTCCTTTACTCCTAGAACCATGACTTTTCTAGGACTTTAGGCTGTGAAACCAGAGTCTCAAATCTGACCAGATAGAGAGTTAAGGATTTATAGATAGAGATATAAAAGAGAGAAAGAGAATGAAATCTTGCTGGTAGCTAGTGCTACCATATAGCTAAGATCATATAGAGGGCTAAGAATGATTTCCATAAATGCACTTATTTTTTAAAATAATTTTGAGGCTCAACGATGCCAGAACAGTTTTATATAAATATACTTTTAAAATGCTTTGCCCCCTTAACATCCAAATGATCTAAGTAAATGGATGTCCTTCCTTGACATTTCTGTTTATTGGAAGAGGCAGCATATTCCTTCCGTTTATGACCTCAGATGGAAATTAATTACTTTCTGAAGTGGATAAGACTGGAAGAAAAGAATACACTGGACTCTAAAGACAAACAGTTCTTTCAAACCATATTAGATTAAACATCTGTCGTTTCTTCCCTCAATTTTATGTGCTCTTATTTAACTAGCAGTGATTTCCCTCCTGTCTCAAGTAAGCCATTTATCCCAACACTTCTGTCTCCCTGCCAGGAGGATGATGAGAAGACATAGTCAGTGCTTAGGGCTAGACTCATGCCTTTGAACACCCTGGACAGTAAAAGAATATCATATTAATGTGATCTTGGGGAGTTTATTTGTTGGGGGCATTTTAGGGCACTGAGGTCATGAGGCTATGATAAGAAAAGAATCGGTATAATAAAGACGGGTTCCCTTGTGGATCCTGAGCACACCACGTGTATTTATACCTTTGTTTATTGTTTGTCCCCTGTTTCAAATCTTTCAAATCTCCTGCCCACCTTGAGTCTAAGCATAAGATCCACTTTCCAAATAATTCCCTTCTGAACATGGTAGCCTATACTCAGTATTGATATAGACAGATTCAAGTGCTTGCTGTGTCTCCTTTATTATTAGGTTTAAATTTGTTGTGGATGCTAAACTAAGACCATTCATTTATTCATTATTAACTCATTCTCTCATTCATTTCTAAATTTGGTCAATGTCCACGTTGTTCCAGGCATCGTTCTGAACAGTGCTAAATCTTTACAATTTAGAGAAAAGATACATCTTTATAATTTATATCTACCACTGTAATTGATTCATAGACAGCCAATCAATACATCTTGAATGAATGAATGACTGAATGAATAAGTAAATAAATGAGAAAGGGCATACACATAGAAATGGAGCCCACTCTGATATGAGAATAAAAGAAATATTTATGAATCCAAAGCAAGTAGAAAGTCCACATCTTATGTTATTACAACATTCTTGTAGAAGGAACTTACAGCAACACATGGCACCAATGCAAGATATTTTATGAGAGAACTGAGGGACAGAAATAGTGCTTTATTTTATGAGCTCTGGAAATAGTTTCCTTTTACTAGAAGGAAATGGCGTTTTCAGTCCATGAAAATATTTGAAAAATTGCAAACCTTGCCTCCGCAAACCATCTTTGCAGTGTAGAGAAAATTAAGCACTGCCTTTCACTTTCATCTAATAAATGTGTGCCTGCAACGATGTGAATTTTTACATTTCTGTGAAGTGAACTCTGCTTGAAAATCACTGAGAGAGCTTTTTGTATATAGAGATTCCCTGTTGAATTCTTTTCTAAAATAAGGAATACTTTCTGAATGTAACTTTTCCTAAATTTTACTGGTATTTCTCAGACCATAGTATTCCTATTCTAACACTACCAGTAGCAACAACACGCAAGGCAGTCATGTGAAGCACAGCAATTGGCCAGCAGTTTTGCACTTTCTCACAACCATGGCCCCATGGAAAGGCTGAGTATAACTTCTGGAATCAGATTGCCTTGGTCTGAATCCTGGGCCCAACAGTTCTGAAATGTGATCTTGAGGAAGGTTTTTATTTTTACTATTTGTGCTTCAATTTCCAAATCTATATAAAAGGGAATATGATTGTATCAATACCAGACAGTTAATTGCTCAGATGTAGTATTGTATGGGTCTGATGCAAACCAGTAACAGGGGATTTGAAAATAAAATAGCTAACTGAAAAGTTAGAAGAACTTGATAAAGTACAAGTGGACTCTGCTGCTTAGCCCAATAGTATACATTAGAGGAGTTGTAATGTATTGAGCGTTAATAAATCTATAGGTGAATTAATCTGAAAGCTGTACTCTAAAATTTAGCTTTTGGTTTAGGATAATGCTAGCTACTCTCACCAAAAAATATGTAGACACAATAAGTTAATTTATTTTTCACAAAACAGTCCAAGGTGAGTGTTCCTTGTCAGGGATAGCTCCCTTCCATGTTGTCTGTCACACAGGGGCTCATGCTGATGGGAACTCTGATCAGAGGTATCCAAAAACAGCATGGTTGTCCCATTCCAGTGAGCTTTAATGGGTAAAGATTCAGGGATATTTTCATCAGTTAGACCTGGAAATAGTACATATTCATTGGCTGGGCCTGGAAATAGCACTTTCACACCATCATATGGAGACACAATAATGCAAGAGAGACTGAAAAATATTGTCTAACCTTATGCCCTCAAAGAAGAGAAAATATTCAAAGTAGACTCATCTACTGTCCAAGTGAGATAGCCTATAACTTCATTCCATTGCTGTACCCATTTCAAAGTCCAGGATGTCTAAAAGATGCTCAGTCCTCTCAATCAGGACCACTGCTGTGTTATTATATTTTAATTCCTAAGAACTAAAAGATAGCATATGCTAGTAAAGCAGGTACATGGCAATCATAAGAAACATTCATTCTGGAAATGGATGAATAGGAAACTCATGGCAGGCTCTAGCACAGAGCAATGGTGGAATCCTTCTGGGAAGGCATTTGAAAGATCTCTCTACACTGTCAGTGGAGGAGGTTTCATGATTAGATCTTAGTCCTGTGTTCTGGAAGAAATCTCTTGTCCATTTATCTCCATGAATTCTCCTGCCATTCTCTTGAAGAATCTTCTTTATGTGTTTTCATCTACAGACACTTCTGAAATGAACATTGGGAAGTATTGCTCTCCCAGGAGTCTATGGAGCTTTCAAAACCCAATTCTTGATCATAACACAGTTGGGAGCCTAAGGATTGTTTTATATTTAGTCTTTTTATTTGTTTAATCTTTTTGGCTAAACTCATAGTTCTTTAGCAATAGAATTACTTCACAAAGTTATTAGGGTTCTAATCTAGTTGTGTCTAGTTTATTCCAAGTGCTATTAAACACACCCAAGGTCCTTTTTTAAGATTTACTTCTCTATCTTGCTATATTTCTTTGCTTCTTTGCTTTCATGCCTATTTCTTTCAACATAGTAATAGCTGCCCTCTGAACAACAGGTTTTGGTAGGAAGGCGACATCCTTAATCTTACCTTTTGCAGCAGGGCTGAATTCCTTGTCTAACTGTGAAAACTTACTGCGATTTTGTGCTCAAAGCCTTTTTCAGTTTTATCTCTTATATTAAGGGTTTTGAAGAAGTAGGCTTCTCCAACACTGCAAAATGCTTAATTTCTGCCTGCGAACCAGCCAGTTCTTTCCTGAGCTCATTTATTTCTCATGGTGCTTTGACAGATACATCAAGCAGCAGCCAATACAAGCTAATATGCTGGCTTTTTTCTAACCTTTCCCCCTGAGCTACAAGTTTGTTAGACCCTTAGTCTTTCTTCAAAATTTTCACAGGCAACAGTTTTAATAAATATTTAACCAAAGAATTACAGAGTTCTCCAACATTTTAGCATTCTGTTTCTGTTTCTTACCTACTTGTTGACGCCATTTTTAAGTAGTGGACTTCAGTAACACAGTGCTCGTTCCATTCCCTCCACCATAAGTAAGAAAGAGCATGGAGACATCCTAGAGAGATTTTCAAACCAAGGCTGGAAGGAAGCAGCACATTTCGCTTTGAATCGCATCCCTTTGTCTAATTCTCAGGCACATGCCCAGACCTAAC
Organism: Physeter macrocephalus; assembly: GCF_002837175.3. Taxonomy (NCBI): domain Eukaryota; kingdom Metazoa; phylum Chordata; class Mammalia; order Artiodactyla; family Physeteridae; genus Physeter; species Physeter macrocephalus. The sequence continues at coordinate 117,516,679 of NC_041221.1, forward strand.
TGCTTGGAGGCTAGAAGATGTAATCTAGCTCTGTGGCCAGGAAGAAGAGGAAGTGGATTTTAGTAAGCGCATAGTAATCTCTGTCACAGCTTCTCATGGATTTAGTATGTACACCAAAGTTTTTTCTCTCATACAGTTATACCAAACCTGGCATTTTTACTGAGGGTTCTGTCTGAATATATTTCAGGTAGTTGTCTATTCTGAATTGTGTAAGTAAGCATTTATCACCATTTTGTGGATATAAATTTTATGTGAAAAAATGTACACTTTTAAAGTTCATTATGAGAAACAAATCTGAAGAAAGCGTACAGAATGAGATGTATTACACTTTAGAAGAAATTAAAATTTACTACTTTTTAACAGATCATCAAATCAGTCTTATAAAAAATATCCTTGAATCATAGTATGATAGTTGAACATGGACATTTACATCATTCTGAATTTTTTGTTTAGAATAAAAATGTTCTAAGAAATACTCGGTTTATATTAATAGACTTGAAAGTTTCTGAGTGGAAGAGGAAACTTCCAAAAACATTACACTACAATCAAGGTATACAGAGAAAAGAACAAATGCAAGATCACAGTAGATTCTAAGAGTTCAAGGACCATGTCTGTCTTTACCCCTGACATGCAGTCTTTACCTCTCCAGCAGTAGCAGAGGGCTGGGCAAGCAAGTGGTGTGCAATACATATATTTGATGAACCAGTGAGTAAAAGAATGATGCATGCGTCAAACAGCTACTAAAATCTACTAATAGCTACTAAAAATAATAACTACAAAAAATGTTATGGGATCTCAAACTTTCCCAGCAAAATTGCTAAGTTATATGAAAATTTATGGCAAATATATGGAAACAAATATTAAAAGGATACATATCAATAAGATGTCACAGTATGGTTGATTTTTATATATGATTTTTATATTTGAATTTTGCTGATTACTAAACCAATATTGGAAGTATTTGAAAGGTATTTGAAGACTTGGATAATATAACTGTGGTAATGATACTTAAAATGAAATGGGAAATATGACCAAAGATGAAACTATGATATTAACACAGTCTATGTTTAAGATTATCATGAGGAGGGCTTCCCTGGTGGCGCAGTGGTTGCGCGTCCGCCTGCCGATGCAGGGGAACTGGGTTCGCGCCCCGGTCTGGGAGGATCCCACATGCCGCGGAGCGGCTGGGCCCGTGAGCCATGGCCGCTGAGCCTGCGCGTCCGGAGCCTGTAAGTTTATACATAGGTAAAATATTAAAATTTAAATCATAGCAATCAAGTTATATTTCAACTAGCAAGAATTTATTAGGTTAAATATCTCTAAGGCAAAGTTTGATGGTTCTTATGATTTATGAGTATAAAGAGAGTAAATATAATATTGCTCTCAAAAATAATTTGATAGCTGACATCATGTAGTCTCATTTTTTTCAAATTGTTTTGGCTACGTATATTAATAGAGAAAAATCAAATAAAAACCAGGATAATTAGATAAGCTTTGTTGGGAGTGAATGAATCAATAAAGTTAGTGTTTCATAGATGAGCTAAAGAAAAAAATGCAAATATTTTTCTGAGTTTTCTCCATTATTTTGAAGGTAGTTGCTATTGAAAACATTACTAAAAAGAGGAAAAACATAAAGGGATTCAAGTAGGCTGAATCTTAATATTTACAGAGTAAAATTATCAGGAATATTTCTACTATCACTAACACTTGATGGTTTTATATTAGCAAAGTATTTCTAACAAGAAAATATTTCTAGCAAACGATTATCAGCCACATGCCAGGCACTATATGCTTGGTACTAGGGCTAAATCAGTGAGCCAGACAGACAGGACCTAATCTCTGGATGCTCAAATTGTAATGGAACTTTCCTCTTGTCTATGTAATTGAACTTCTCTCCATGCTGAAGAACAATAATCAGAAAGTCTGAATCCTCCTCACTTTGACTTTCCTTACCTTTAGGTATAACTGTGCATCTGAACACATGTTCTTAATTTATTTAGATACATGTTCCCTCACTTCTAAATCATATAACATATAATAGAATTATTTTCCTTTGATTTTATAAATGGTCTTTTTGAAAGTGTGAGTCAATGGAATAGTAGCAATTAAAACCTGAAGGAAAAAAGCAAGAACGTGGAGGTGACAGCTGATGAGACTATAAGTGAATAGCTTACTAAGATTAAACATGCACATGATTTTTTACAAATAGCAAAACGATTTCATTGGCAAGGAAAAGGATCCCTCTACAGAACTTACTAAGAGTGTTGGGATAACCTTCAAAAGAGGAAAGGAATGCAGTGACAGCTAAATTGTATGGCAATGTGATGCAGAAAAACAGTGAGAGAATTTCTGTTGGAAATCATCAAAGACAGACCTAGGAGAAATTGAGACAGTCTGTCTCATAGACATAACTATAGAAATAAAGTGGATGATCTAATAACCCTTTTCTGTATCCAATTTTGTTGTTTCTCCATTACAGTGAAACAAGGATTGTAGAAATCCAGGCTCACACTGTGCACTGTTTGAAGAATGAGGTATACAGCTATTGATAACACCTATATCTGTGTCAGAAAGAGTAGAAATCTTGACATCACCCCACGGGTTTAATTTTTAAATGAATATAAATAGCTTTAAGTACTTTGTGTTATTCTGTTTGTGTGAGCCATAGGTCTTCCTATATTGCACTGTAAATTAACAGTGTCACTAGCATTGGACTCATTGTGATGGATGGTGTACCTTTCTCAAACCTCAATTGTCTCATTATCCAAGTTCTACTGGGTCATTAAGCAAACATAAGAAATGTGGATACTTGCTCTCTCTAGAATAAAATTACTCACTTGGGACTCGGCTCCAGAATGACTCAGTAACTAGAACCCTTTGCAAAATTGATAGATAGAGAGATAGGTAAGTAGATAATAGATATATAAATATAGTAGATTATCTATCACATTAATTTCACACTATATATATATCAGTGCTTTGATTTTATAGCATGAGCTATATGGCTAAGCACATAAAATACCTCCTTTTTTTTTTCCTAGTTCTAAAGCCTTCTGCTTTTGTATACAGTGTTGGAATGCTAGCTAATGTCCATTAGTTTATTGAGGACTTGTGTTTCTATTTACAATTCTCTTCCTACTGTTAATTGTTAACTTTAATAAGAGGTTCCCTCTTACTGATAGAATATTTCAGAGAAAATGGAGAAGTTTTGAATTGTAAACATTGTGCATTTTTCACAAGGCTGCAAGTCTTATCTAAAAAAAGAAAACACAAAGAAAACAAAAGTAATGCACTTGTCCCTTTTTCTTTTTCTTCTGTGGCCGTGAGACTTGGTCTTTCATCTTCATTCATTCATGTACTTTTGTGTCCTTAGATGAAGATTAATGCCTGAGAAGTGAGAATTGAACAGTTCATATTATATTTAGATAATGTTTTATAACTTTTACTTTCTTGGAAGAAATAAAGGGTGTTTTGTACATTTTAATACATTCTGATTCTTGCTGATAGAGTCATGAAATTGAGGGTAAGAAAATGCTGTAGTGTCCATTTGGAAGCAGAGGAAATTCCACTAATCTTACGTAAAGCAAAGCACAATTTTGTGCTACTGAAACCTTTAAATAAATAATCCAGTCACTGTTATGTATCACAGGGCAGGGACTAATCTTTTAAAACTCACAGGAACTTTTCCATTTTCCAATCTCTTTGGTCACTGGCATTACTTGGAAGTTGGAGAGACTCCTTTGAACCCTGACAATCAGTGAATAAATCGATCTATCACTACATATTTACTGAGCACTCTCTTTGTGTATGATACTAAGACAGGTGTTTTGAGAGATAGAAATATAAGACAGGATAGGTACTTAAAATAAGTTTAATATCTAGTTAGGAAAGAAAGCATAATAAACTAAAATGTAACATTAACGATAAGTTAATAGTGATAGCATATAAATAGTATTTTAGTATAACAGTATGAGTTATGTGCTTTCAAAGTGATTCTTTGCCAATTTTTCTGCTTTCTTTACTCATTTCTGTTGAACTGCTAATTTGAAATATGTTGAGAGGGATAGATGTCACTCTTTTTCTAGGATAAATGGAGTCAAAGGTCTACATTTTACACACTTGTTTCACCTATATTAGCCTGCAGGGTACCAAAGTTATCAAATTTATAGAATTGGGTCCTTGGTAGTCATGACACTCGGAAAACTTAAGGTCTGTGTACACACAAACTGAAAGTTTAAAACTTTGAGATTATTTGACCCTAAAAAGAAAGATGAGTTATTGTTCAGTTACCTTAGTACTTGTACAAGGTATCTCTATTCTGTAGTTAGTGAGCTACCACATTTTTTAAGAGTCAAGGTTATGCAAGAACATGTCTTCTCTGAGACTCCAGTTTGTATTGTGATACATGAGATTTAATTGGAGGTCCTTGTGTATTCAATGAAACCAGTGTCCTCTTTCAGTCTCTATGGATAGATCTATGAAAAGAATGTCAGCAACGTGCTATAAATTTTAAACCACTTTATTTACTTAATAGGTAGGGACATTCCTAGTATAAGGAATGTTTCTGGTTAGCTTGTTTCTGGTTAACTTGTAGATGTACTGTATCACCAAACTGGCTGGAAAAGAATTCTATAAAATAAGCTTTGATGGATTAGAGTGGAAAGGTATTGAGGAGACTTCATGAAATAAAAGTCCTAGTTTCCTCTGAGATGTGCCTTTGTGTTGGTGGTTCTGAGGTTTTCTACTAAGTCAAATGACAAGGAAATCATAGTCCTGTATACAGTATAAAAGAAAAAAACAAGAAACTTTAAATGGAAATATCCTCTGAAGGATTGATCTAGTAGTTTTATGTAATCAAAATTTCTACCCTCTGAGAAAATCAGTAAGTTTTTTAATTAGACCAGGGTAACAGGTTAACTTTGCTTTTTTCTTACTTTGGACAAGAAGTAGCTGAGGCACAAAAATACGATACAAGTTGTTTGGGGTGTCACAATTACTCACAATGAGAATATACTGTAACAATTGAGGTCTTCTTGCACCTGTGGGGCTTCTCCTCCCACCCTGACCAAGGTCAGGATCCTTTGATTCCTCCTGTCTATTCCTATCACATTCATCACTGAAACCTGCATATTTTATGTCACAAATTTCATTTCATCTCCTCTTGCAAACAAACTTTGCACATGCTTTTTATTTTGAATGAGTGGATGGTTTCTTTTCAGGTCAATCTTTTTGGTGGTATTAAAGGGTCACCTCACACCAGTCAGAATGACCATCATCAAAAAATCTACAAACAATGAATGCTGAAGAGGGTGTGGAGAAAAGGGAACCCTCTTGCAGTGTTGGTGGGAATGTAAATTGATACAGCCACCATGGAAAACAGTATGGAGGTTCCTTAAAAAACTACAAATAGAATTGCCATATGACCCAGCGATCCCACTAGTGGGCATATACCTTGAGAAAACCATAATTCAAAAAGAGTCCTGTACCACAATGTTCATTGCAGCTCTGTTTACAATAGCCAGGACATGGAAGCAACCTAAGTGTCCATTGACAGATGAATGGATACAGAAGATGTGGCACATATATACAATGGAATATTACTGAGCCATAAAAAGAAGCGAAATTAAGTTATTTGTAGTGAGGTGGATGGACCTAGAGTCTGTCATACTGAGTGAAGTAAGTCAGAAAGAGAAAAATAAATACAGTATGCTAACACGTATATATGGAATCTAAAGAAATGGTCATGAAGAGCCTAAGGGCAAGATGGGAATAAAGATGAAGACCTACTAGAGAATGGACTTGGGGACACGGGGAGGGGGAAGGGTAAGCTGGGACGAAGTGAGAGGGTGGCATGGTCACATACACACTACCCAATGTAAAATAGACAGCTAGTGGGAAGCAGCCACATAGCACAGGGAGATCAGCTCGGTGCTTTGTGACCACCTAGAGGGGTGGGATAGGGAGGGTGGGAGGGAGACGCAAGAGGGAGTGTATATGGGGATATATGTATATGTATAGCTGATTCACTTTGTTATACAGCAGAAACTAACACAACATTGTAAAGCAGTTATACTCCAATAAAGATGTTAAAAAAAATAAATAAAATAGGCATCTGGGCATTACCATATGATTTATTTTCTCTATAAAAACAGTACTTTCTATTATTTTATTTTTTTGTTTTGTTTCCAGTCTTTCACATTAGAATGAGAGTATATAGCAATAAATATGTTAAGTGAAAAAAATTAATGAATACATTAAATTTAAAATTCCAAGTTGCTTTTGGCATGTTTTTTAATCTAAATCTTTTTAGTCGAATGTCTTAGAGTTCTAAGATATCTTGTGTATTTTTGTGTAGTTCTAGTGTAAGAACACTTTCTATAGAATGAGTTAGAAACGTACTATAGTTAGTGAGGATGAGAAGGGGATTTTAGAAGCATGGAGTCAAACTGGAGGCATTTGAAGTAATCTTAGCAAGAAAACACTGGAATGTATTTGTGAATAAAGCTATTGGTATTTGCTAATGGATTAAATGTGACAGTGAAGTAATGAGAGGAATCAGAGATGACTTCCAAATTTTTGTTCTAAGCAAATTCATGGATGATGTTAACATTTGTGAGAGAGTCCTTATGGATTAGTAAAGTGATGAAGATTCCTAAGCCTGTTAAATTTGAGATTATAAATAAGAATTAATTTTGGGAATTACCAACTTATTCAAGGATCAGGATATCTCCTAGGCAGAGAGGAGAGATAGAAAATAGAAAGAAGCTGAAGATGTCCTAGGTCACTCCAATATTTGGACATCAGGAGTAGAGGGGGAGGCAGCAAAAGACATGAAATAAAATATTTAAGTTGCATTATTTTAGATCGTTTGTATTCTTGCCTGAACATGAAGCACTTTTTTCTCAGCATCTTGGGGCTATAAAAGAGAAAATCAAGAAGACATGAGAATGCTTTGTCAACCCAGATAGCTTTCGATTTCTTCTACAATGTACCAAAGAGTGTATGGCTAGTGTAATGAAGCACCTGTGGCTGCTCTCACCCTCTCCTACACTTTTTAGCTTGTACCCAAGGCTGTTTGACCCCCACTGAACCTTTAATTTGTAATATCTGATATATTACCTGCTTAGATTTCATATAGTGTAAAAGATACCAGGCATTTTTTTCTCTTGTCCTTAAGTGATGGCCAACACCGAATACTGAAGACAAATGCTTTAAATACTGCTCATTTATTTCCATGAATGGCTTCCTGGGAAGCATCAGTACAAAACTAACTTCCACAGTCAATATAAGAAGAGGACTGAGGAAAAAATTAGGTGTCCTTGGTCTTTTGTGGGGTATAGCATTCTTGGAGAAAGCTAATTTCTCTCCTACCTGAATCCAAAAGAGTGAGTTCCAAGAAAATCACTTCCAAAGGTTGGGGGTACCCACAATAAGGAGACTGACAGTTTTTTCCCAGTTGGAAGTTTTCTTAGTGAACTTCCTGATATGGAACTTTACCTTGTGCCTCTCTGAGCAGGTGAAAAGAGAAATGAGAAAGAAACAAGCATGTTAATGATTCCATTTTTTTTTTCATGGCAAGGATATGAGTTTCCTGTGGAACAGTTGGGCACTATTGCATTTCTGCTTGATAAGGCATTGGTTGGCTTTCCGTTCTGGTACGGGTTGTATTCCTCTCTTCTGCTTAAGCCCAGTTCCATTGTTAAGCCTTGGTTTTCAAGTCTTTCAACTCCCTTTGTATCCATGAAAGATAATCTATCCCAAAGTGTTTTACTTTTAGTGGCCACATGTTTAGCACTACACTTCTCCAACTAATTATACCCATGACATCCTGAGGTCAAAACTGTGTAGATAGGAAAGTGTGTGTTCTCAGTAAACATGAAACAGATCTTTGGACCTTGGACTCCAAGTCATCTTAGGCAAGAGAAGAAAGGGTGAGTCTGGGGGAAAGAACTGATGATGACACAGTTTTCTGCTTGGTTATAACTAACATCCCAAGTAGACCCAGACATCAGTGAAGTGAGCTTTTTCTGCAGCAATTTTCCCATCTACTAGGAGCAATTTTATATTTATTCATAGCAAATAGCTAAAAGCACATTATTAGAAAACTTTCACTTACATAAAGTAAAAGACAAGTTTTTTTAATTGATTCTTTTTGGAGAGAAAAGTGTGCAAAATAGAAATTCATTTCTTTAGAAAAGTGAGTACTAAATTCTTTTATTTTATTTTGAGTTGCCGAATTTTATTTTTTTTCAAGGAAAAACATTCAATGATATCATCTTACCATTATTTAATTGAAAAGTAAACATCAATATTATTAATGGACATACACATACATTGTCTCAACGCATAACCTTAATTCTAATTTTTAAAATTATTTTAAAATTTTTCTTTCAGTTTTATTAAGATATAATTGACATACAGTACTGTATACGTTTAAGGTGTGCAGCATAATGATTTGATTTATGTGAATCATGAAATGATTGCCACAATAAGTTTTGTTGAACATCTATCTTCTCATATAGATACAAAATAAAAGAAAAACGAAAAAAAATTTTTTCCTTGTGATTAAAACTCTTAGGATTTGACTCTCTTAACAACTTTCATACATAACATACAGCAGTGTCAATTATATTAATTATGTTGTACTTATTTATCTAATAAACTGAAATTTGTACCTTTTGACCATCTTCCTCCAATTCCCATTCCCCCCACCCCACCCCACTGGTAAACATAAATCTGATCTCTTTTTCTATGAGTTTGTTTGTTTTGAAGTATAATTGACCTACAACATTATGTTACTTCCTGGTACATAGCATAATGATTCAGTGTTTCTATACATTACAAAATGATCACCATGGTAAGTCTGGTTACCATCTGTCACCACACAAAAATATATTACTTTGTATTATGTATAGTATTAAGCATCCCTAATTTCACAGAATGTTCTAGCTTTCCTTATGATTAAAAAAAACAGCTGTCTATTTATTTATTTATTTAGGCTGTGCCGGGTCTTTGTAGTGGCATGTGGGATCTTCGTTGTCGCATGTTTTTAGTTGCAGCATGCAGGATCTTTAGTTGTAGCATGTGGGCTCTTAGTGGCATGCGATCTTGTAGTTGCTGCATGCATGTGGGATCTAGTTCCCCAACCAGGGATAGAACCTGGGCATCATGCATTGGCAGCGTGGATTCTTACCCACTGGACCACCAAGGAAGTCTCACAGCTGTCAATTTGGAAAGCTATAAAGTTAAGCTGTAGGACTTCTATGTAAGATTTTCAGGGTCGGCATCTGGCTAAATTTTAGGTAGAGGAGTGTAACGGGGCAGCTAAAGAACTTACCTAGAGATTTTATTTGCACCATATGCCCACTTTTCTTCCTTCCAGAGGATTTGTGTGTTTGAAGGTGGAGGAAGATGGTGGTATGCTACAATCTCCTAAAGCCATGTCTTGGGGCTGCCATGATTTAAATCAAACTAATACACTCTCTACATCCTTAACTTTATGTCCCTCTGGAATCCATTTTGCCTGCATCTAGAAATATATATGACTACATCATGTTAATATCATTTTTCAGAGTCACACTTTGGGGTGGGCCCAAATCACTGAGGAAAAGAATATTGAATTCCACAGTAAGTATTTGACCTTCATAAAGAAAATTTTATTTCAAAAAATAATTTATTTCTGGTTTGGAAGTGATTACATTTTTCGCTGTATGTACTTTCAATTCTAAAAATATTTGTTTGAAGATGTCTGAGTAAGGTTGAAACAATTTTTTATGAGCTCAAAACGAATCTCTTTTCCATGCTTCCTTAATTCAAAAGCAGCAGATAAACTTTTTTTAAGATTAAAAGAAAATTTCTTTTATGTTAAGATGGAAAAGAAGTTTTACCTCCTGTAAACATTACACGGGCATCTTCAAAGCATGTGAAAAGAACTATTCAGGTAGAATGACTTATTGACCTTTAACTTTATTATTATCTCTGTTATTTCACACACACACACACACACACACACACACACATGCGCACACACTAAAAGATCCCTTTCTGTGAAGCATAGACAATGCTTTATTTAAGGCCATAAATTTTATTATGTCAGTTATTCAATTTGGCCTAAGTTCTGTTGACCTTAAAAAACAAACGAGCCAGTGATTTTACCAGCAAAATGAGTTTATTCTGGAATAGCAGAGGAATTGCAATTCAAGATGTGCAAACGTGTGAGCCAAAGGCAACCCTGAGTGGTATGGTGGTTCCTCATTCACTGCTGGTGGTGGGTAGCTTGCTGTTGATGAGTCAGAAGGAAATCTTTCTTCCTACTGAAGTCTGTAGGCTGTAGTGAGTGATATGGTTGTGAGAACACCCTGTTTGGGGCTTCCCAATTCCATTTTAGATGAAGCTTTCCTTATTTTCACATTTCCAAATGCCATTTTCTAAAATTACAAGTCTCAGTGTGTGAAGGTGGATTGAGAAGAAAAGGTAACTCAGTATCAGTGTATAATTACAGTCTAAACTGAAGCTTATGTGTATTGATTAATCATAGAAGTAGAATGGAGGGAGATGGGAGTCATGCCAAAGCTTTTCTAATTAAACCTTTTGTCAGGGAGAATTGTTCACCACAATTATTTTTAGATTGTTGGAGGCAAGTTTTAAATCTCAAGACAGATTTCCTAATCACAAGCTTAAAGAGACAAAGTAGGAAAATTTTGCCTACCAATCACTTTAAAAATTTCTTTTTGAATCAGATTAAGATTTCTCCAGCATCTTAAACATCTTTTTCTTTGCTTAACTAGTTCCCATCAGGCTGAACTTTAAATGATTCTTTGTACTCTTTCTTCTCTGAATGGTTCTTGGCTCTTTCTACAATGGTTTTCCTTTAACTTGTACTTTTTTCAAAATTATATGAAATAGTTTAAAAATGATCTCATTATATTTGAGAACACATTGTGTTTAGCTATCCACTTTATCATGCAAATACTGAAACATTTATTTCCAGGGATTTCTTTTAGCAAATTAATTGAAACTTGACTCTATCTCTCCCTGCCCCCATTCCACTGTATGTTTTCATTTTCTTCTTTAAACAAATTGATAATTCCATCTCTGTGACTTGAGAGGAAGCTCGTTCTGGGAAGATAGGCCCTGCATTTTCCATGACCCTTTCCCGCAGTCTAGGAAGACATTTATTTACCAGGTGATAAATCAGTATACTTTCATTTTTTGTGCATTTATTTTGCAATTATTATTACCTACAATGTTTTCACATTGGAACGTCTAAAAATTATCTGACCAGATTTTTTCATAAATAAAGTATATGTGTTCAGGATATTCTGAGGCTTTAGTAACTCATGTTATTTACTGGAAGCCAAGAGATACTTAGTTTTCTGATGGTAACTAATTAAGCTAAATGTAGACTTCTACTTCTTCCTTAGGAATTAGGGACTACCCTTAGCGTTACTTACATTATTACACAATCAAATATTTGAGAAACATGTGCCTGGTTCTGCAGTGTACTCGAAAGCACTTAAGGAATTTGTCTTTGCTTTCAGTGAGCTTATGCTGCAAAGACATAACACCAGGAAACAGCACGTCACAGAGCTAAGATTACAAGACTCAGAGCTGTGGTATGCTGGTAAATGTTTAACAACTGGCTCCTGGTGGCAGTGTTTGCTGAACTGTTGCTGTCAGTACTCCATACCCCGCCTTTTCAAGTTCATTCTTAGTTTTTCATTGTTCTGTTTTTTTCCAAAACATTGAATTACTGCAGTGATTAATAATGTGAGTATATAATTTTTTATTAACTCAAGACTGCTGCCCCTTTAGACCTGCTGAGCTACACATGTTCAAATGTTCAAAGCATGTATTTCTTTCTTTTTTCTTTTTTTTTTTTTTTTTTTTTTTTTTTTTGCGGTACGCGGGCCTCTCACGCCATGGCTCACGGGCCCAGTCGCTCCGCGGCATGTGGGATCCTCCCGGACCAGGGCACGAACCCGTGTCCCTTGCATTGGCAGGCAGACTCTCAACCACTGCGCCACCAGGGAAGCCCTCTTTCTTTTTTTTTTTTTAAATGTAAAAAGCCATAGTTTCATGATCAAAAGAATAAAGGTCAGTACCTAAAATTTACATTCCTGGTTACATACACACCTGTGGGTGTCTCAGCATCACACCCCCCTCCTGGGTCCAGCTCCGTCTGCTTTCCTATGCAGGACAGCAGCTGCCCCAGTGAGACTCTGACGGACAGCAGCCTCATGCTTCTCCCCCCATCGTCTGCCTTTGTCCCCACTCTCAGCCACCTTGGAGTCATTTACCATTGCTTCATCTTTCAAAAGATGTCTCATCACCTTCCGTATCTGCTTGTCAAAACCTGCTCCATGTCTTAGAAGGACTCTGAGTCCCCACCCAAAGTGCTGCCTTAGACCCCCCCGGCTCTCTGTGCCTCTCTTCTTTGATCTTCGGTTGTGATTGTTTCCGAGCTTCTAAAAAAAGAAAAAAAAAAATCCCCATTCACTGTGGTTCTCAGGCTCTGCCTTGTCACCACCAGCACTCGGGGCTGCATCTCTTTCTCCGTTACTAGTCTGACTGCTCAGGGCTCCACACGTGACTCTGCCGGCTTCTCTTACCACCTCCCTCCTGGATGGACACTCCAGTTCTCACAATTCTACAATAAAGATCCTTCTCAGCTGTCGGGTTTCTCTGGGATGTATCCCTAGGAGTGTCCTTCCTGGGTCACAGAGCGTGTGCATCTTCACTGACTGGGTGTTTGCACACTGGTTCCCAGGGGGCTGCACTCAGCTCGCGTTCCGCGTCCTGGCTGGTCCCCAGCACCGCCTCGCCAGTCCCTCTCACGATGCATCTCCTTGGTCCTTGGGTGCAACTCCCGCGTGCCCGCAAGCTCGAGCATCTTCTCGTCTCTTCTTGCCCTGTGGGCTCCTCTTCTGGGCATTGCCTGTGCGTAGGCTTTCCCCATTTGGGGTCGTTTTGCTTTCTTAGAGCCGTGTACAATTTCTTTACATTGTCCTCAAAGCACGTATTTTTTTTTCTTTTTTTGTCATAGATTTCCCCCCCAAAGCCTAATCTTCTAAAATCAATTAGTGCCATTTTTTAGTTGGTTCACTATTTCCAGTATCTATAAATAGTTTGAGTTGTGAATTTAGAATTAATTAGTCTCTTACCCTGTCTGATCATTGATCAGCCAGATTAAGGAAGTAGATGAGGTAACAGCTTCTCTGGAAGTCAAAAGAAAGAGGAGGAGGCATCAACTTATAGGTATATGCGTAGCAAATGGTTTCATGGCTGGAAGCACAAGCTCTGGAGACAAACTGCCTAGGTTCAACTCCTAGTCCTGGCACCTGCTAGCTTTGTGACCTTGGAGAAGTCCTTTAACTTAAAAAGTCCCTCATTTTCCTCTTATGGATAACAAAGATGATAATAGTAATCACTCAGAGGTTTGGTGCATGGAACATTTAAAAGTACTCAATAAATGTTAATAATTATTTCTGTTCTTTTTACTCTATTTGTATATTGCCTGTGTAAGCATCTTGAATGCATCCTGAGGCACTGTGAGAGTGTGATGTCTATGTCTTTTAAAGGCTCTCTTCATACCTGCTTTTCCCTGCCTGAATTCTGCCTTCCTATCTATTCATCCCCTTATAGACTTTTCACTCAGTTTCCTAGGCTCTAATTTTTTTCTCTCCACGTTTTCTTTTTAATCTCCCTCCTCGGCTTCATATTGAAGCAGCAGTGTGTTTCCGAATTGTGCAGTGCCTTATCCCTGGACAACTCCTTAGACCTAGGCATTGATTAGTCTATAAGAAGAAGATTGGAAATTTTTCTCTTGCACCTTTATCTTTGGACAGATTTTTAGACTCTCTTTATATTGTTAGTTACTGTGGTCCTAGGCTAAGTACAGTGACATATGTACGTGCAGATAATTCCTGTTTCTTTTAGGATTGCCTCAGGCGATTGATTCATCTCACTTTTGTGATTTGTGCCATCTTTCCTGATATCTTTTCTCTGTCTATTCTGTTCTGGCTCTCAAAGAGAAACCTAAATTAACTGCATATACACTAAAAGTATGTAAAACAGTCACTATAGAAATTTGCATTTAAATTCTAGGCTTCTAACCAAATGACTCTCACAAATTTTAGTTCTTTCCACCAAATCCTCACAGTCTACACTTTACCCTGTGATGGCTAATTTTATATGCCAGCTTGGCTAGACTGTGGTGCCTAAAAATCAGTTGACATTAAGTAAAAGAGATGACTTTCAAGAACATGAATGGGCCTCATCCGAAGATGTTGTTGAAGACCTTAAGAGCAAAAACGGAGGTTTTCCAGAGGAGATGGAATTCTTCCTCAAGATTGTAACAGAAAACCTGCATAAATTGCCAGGCTGCCAACCTGCTCTATAGATCTGGGACTCCGGACTGCAATTTTAACTCTTGCCTGACTTTCCAGCGCACTGGCCTACCTTACAGATTTTCATTTTGCCAGTCCCTACAATTGCTTGAGCCAATTCCTTAAAATAAATTCATATTTCTCTCTCTTTCCCCATCTCTTCGTCCCTCCCTCCCTCCCTCCTTTCATCCTCCTTCTTTCTTAATATATCTCACTAGTTCTCCTTCTCTGGAAAACCATGATACAGATTTGGGTACTAGGAAGAAGAATGCTGCAGTTACAAATACCTAGAAATGTCAAGTGGTTTTAGAATTGGGTGATGGATAGAAGCTAGAAGAATTTTGAGGCATATGATAGGAAAAGCCTAAACAACCCTGTGTGTAGTAAATGGAGAGTGAGTCCTCCTTGTGGGGTCTAAGGAGCACTCCAGTGTGGTCACAGAAATCACACTTTGAAGGGCACATAAAATGAAAGGATTTATTATATTCATAGGTCCAGGAAGAGGAAGGCATGACACACCATGCAGGGGGCCATATGGAAGAAGTGCCAAGGGAGTGAACTCAGCCAAGCATGTAGGGAGCCGAGAGAAAGAGTGGGGACCCATGGGCAAATGCCTTTCCTGGGGATCAGGGTGGAGTGCACAAGCAAAAGATGTGAGAGAATATCATTGATGTGTTTAAATGTTACTAGGTTACAGTCAGGGGAGGGCAAGACGGGGAACTTGGGGCAGGGACCAGCCTGATCGCACTGGTGCACCTGGTCACCTGAGCAGTTTGCTCCCCGTCCATCTGTGGGAATGCTGAGGCATCAGGAAAATATACAGTTTTGAAGATTGGCAAAACACCCTGTAAAAGGCTTGAAGGGACAGTTGGTAGAAATATAGATGTTAGAGGAAATGCTGGTGAGAGCTCAGAAGGAAAAGAGACAATAAGGATGCCATGTGATGATGGAGGCAGAGATTGGACTGATACATCTACAGGCCAAGGAACACAAAGACTGCCAGATGTCACCAGAAGCTAGGAGAGAGGCAAGGAACAGATTCTCCTCAGAGCCCTCAAAAGGAATCAGCTTTACTGACAGCTTGATTTTGGACTTTTAGCCTCCAGAACTGTGAGAGAATAAATTTCTCTTGTTTTAAGCCACCCAGTTTATGGTACTTCATTATAACAGCTCTAGGACACTAATACATACTTCTTCCCACTTCCAGAGGATAAAAGAATTCTTCAATAATGCAGAATTATTAAAAGCCTTACTAGGATATCTCAGCAAACATGTTGCTATCATGCAATATGAATCTCCTATTATTTACTTTTGAACAGAATAATATGATCTTATACTCATGATTTTATATTCTAAAACCTAAAAAAGATAATATCATTATACTTAATTTGAAAGTAAATTATAATTCATTTAAACAGCCCAAATTCACAGACAGCACATCCATAATGAAATATGATCATATAATAAAATTTAGAGGGCTGGGAGGATTACATATATCTTTGCCTCAGTGACAGGGCTAGGAATAACTTCTTCTGCAACCTAATTGCATAAGTGTCTTAAAGCCTAGTTAGAAAATTTTGGAAAAATATTCTTGATACCAATTTACATCTATAGGAGATCGATAGACACACAAGCTTTTACAATAATGAGGCTACTATAACAGTAATTCATAATTTTAAAAAGTCAAAATGATATCAATGGTAGGACATAACTCAAGATAACACTGGTGACTGACTGGAAAGAAAGTAATCTTCCCCCAGATTGTAGAAATTCTAAGTGTAAGTTTGGGTGTGCCCAGTAGGATTTCTCTGTCTTATCCAAATGCTAAAAGGAAGTAGGTCCTCTTAGAATACTGAACTGGGAATAACAGTAAAAGTTATTAATGTAGTTATGCTTATTTATGAATAGTAATATTTCTTAAATTTTGATAATTTACTTAAAGGATTTCTGGTGGCAGCCTTTAATCAGATGTAAAAATCAAAGTCATGAGATAGAATATTATTCACCCCTATTGAAGAATTTGCTGGTTTCAGGCCTATAAAGAAATCCCTGGTGGCATAAAGCCTACTACTGGAAACCTTCTAAAGTGAAAAGTCCAGTTTCCACATTTTGCTTCAGAGATCATGCATGAAGATAGTGGTACCTGGTCTCCCTGTCTCTCATCCAATACCCCTGTAAGGAGAGGGTCAGATATTATTCACGAGCACTTGGAAAATTACTGATGGAGATTGTGGAAACTCTTTTCCTGGGATGTTTTTAGATGTTATCAATGTCTCTGGTTACTTTGGTTCTATTGACAGTGGGGATTCCTCAGTATCATTGAAGGAGCCTGAGAGTATAAATCCTGTCTTTGCTACTTAATGGCTATATAAGTATAGGCAAGTGATATGGTAAAATGATAGTGGTAAAATTTACAGTTTATTGAGCACTTGTTGTATAGCAGATGAGGCTCTATGTGCTTTATTCATAACTCTACTCTTCACAATAATCTTCTGAGGAAGGCATCCTTACTCCATAGGTGGGGAAGTTGAGGCCCAGGAAGTTTGAGTGAGTTGTCCTACTAAGTTATAGCCAAGGCAAGTAAATGGGGATGTTGCTTACTCCCCAGACAAGGTGGAGGAAGCAGACTGGAACTGCCCAGGACTTTGGCCAGTTTTCCATGACTGTCCCAGCTTGTGCCACACTTGAGATAAGGACTTGCTCAGGCCCCTATTACTCCACTGTGGGTGGAGGCTGTCATGGCCAAGGAGAGGGTGCAGTTGTGAGGGATTAAGCCAGCTTGGATCTGGTGTGGCATCTGAAAGGGACAGGGGAAGCTAGAGCCACAGGGGTGGCAGATCTGGAGGGGTATTGGAGCTCTGACTGGTGCTAGGACAACCCCAGCAGATGAACCAGACCATGCAGAGCGCCCACTCTGGCCCCTCTTGCTCCACAGCACAGCTGCCCCTTAGGGCAAAGGCTGCTGCTGCTGAGGAGAATGTGCAGTTGTGGGGATGCAAATGGCTCGGACCTGGCTTAATCGATGAACAGGGCGAGGGCAGCCAGTACTGGAGCTTGTGGATGTGGCAGATTGGGAGCAGTTTAGAACTCTAACCGGTTCCAGGACCATGCCAGCCCGTGCTCCAACCCATGCCAAGCTTCCATTCTTGCCATTCTTCCTCAAGCACTGTTCCCTTTTGGGGTAAAAGTGCCAATGCGGGGAGAAGGGAGAGCACACACCTAGAACAGAACCAGCTCAAAGCCAACAGTCAGGGCTTCAGCTCCAGCAACTTGGGACCCTATCCCCACCCCCAATAGGGTGTTGTTGGCCACTGAGCAGAGAAGAAGCCCCAGCTCACACCTGGCTCTGGCTCTAGCCCCACCTCCTACCAAGGGGATAGCTGCCAGCACACCCTGGGGGAAGATGTGACTTGTGCTCATTTCAGATGCGGTTCTCTCTACAGAGCCACTGGACACATGCAGACTGTAGGGGAAAACCTGCAATCTAGGATACTCTAGGTTATCATTTAGGACAAATAAAGATTTTCTCAGATGAGCAAAGACTGAAAGGATTCAGCAATATGAAACCTATCTTAAAGAAATATTAAAGGATATTATCTAAATAGAAAAGAAGCAAGAATCTATAGGAAAGGGAAAATCACAGTAGGAAAGGCAAATATATAAAAGGATTGACGAGCACTTAAATAAGCCAGTACATGGATTAAAAAAATAAAAAAATTTTGTAAAAGTGATTATGATTAACAGCAAAAGAATAAATGTGAAGATGAAAAGAGCACATTAAAATCACAAAATGTGGGGGAGGGAAGTATAAAAATGTAGATCTTTTAGAATATGTTTGAACTTGTTTGACTATCAGTATAAAGCAAGTAGATATAGTTATGGACCAACATACTTGAATTCCACGGTACCTGCAAATCAAAAATATACAGTAGATTCACAAAAACCAAAAAGAAACGAACTCAGCATAATACAAGAGAAAATCATTAAACCTTAAAAGAAAAAACAAAAAGAAGAAATGAAAAAAGAAGAACTACAAAGACAGTTGGAAAATAAGAAGTAAAATGGCAAGAAGTACATGCACATCAATAATTAGTTTAAATGACAATGGACTTAGTGCTCTGATAAAAAGACAAAGATTGGCAGATTGGACAAGGACACAAGAACCTAAAAGATGCTGCCTACAAGAGACTCTCTTTAGGGTTAAACACACAAACACATACTGAAAGTGAGGAGATGGAAAAAGATATTTCATGCAACTGGAAATGACAAAGTAGGGGTAGGAATACTCATGTCAGACAAAATAGACTTTAAAACCAAGGCCGTAAAGAAAGAAAAGAAAAAGAAAGACATTATATAACGATAAAGGGAGCAATACAAGAAGAGGATATTACAATCATTAACATAAATGCACCCAGTATAGGAGCACTTAAATATATAAAACAAATACGAAGAGACATAGACTCTAGAAGAGTCTATAAACTCCTAGAAGAGAACATAAACAAAACATTTTCAGACATAAATTGTAGTGATATTTTCTTAGATCAGTCTTCCAAGGCAAAAGGAAAAAAAAGCAGAAATAAACAAATGGTACCTAATCAAATCTTTTGCACAGCAAAGGAAATCATCAACAAAACAAAAAGACAACCTCCGGAATGCAAGAAAATATTTGCAAATGATGCAACTGACAAGGGGTTAATATCCAAAATATACCAGGAGCTCATACAACTCAGTATCAAAAAAACAAACAACTCAATCAAAAAATGGGCAGAAGACCTAAATAGACATTTCTCCAACAGGCACATGAAAAGGTGTTCAACATCACTAATTATTAGAGAAGTGCAAATCAAAACCATGATAAGGTATCACCTCACAACAGTCAGAATGGCTATCATCAAAAAGTCTACAGGTAATACATGCAGGAGAGAGTGAGGAGGAAATGGTACCCTCCTACACTGTTGGTGTGAATGTAAATTGGTACAGCCGCTATGGAAAATAATATGGAGATTCCTCAAAAAACTAAAAATGGAAGTACTGTATAAGCCAGCAATTCTACTGCTGGACATATATCTCAAGAAAACAAAAACACTAATTTGAAAAGATACATGGACCCCAATATTCATAGCAACATTATTTACAATAGCCAAGATATAGAAGCAATCTAACCATCAACAGATTAGTGGATAAAGAAGATGAGAGAGAGATACACACACACACACACACACACACACACACACACACACACATACACATTCTGAACTATCAGCCATAAAAAAAGAATGAAATATTTGCCATTTGCAACAACATGGGTGGACTTGGAGCATATTATGCTTAGTGAAATAAGTGAGACAGAGAAAGGCAAATACTATATGTTATCACTTGTATGTGGAATCTAAAAAAATGAAACAAATGAATGAATATAACAAAAGAGGAACAGACTCACAGATACAGAGAACAAACTAATAGTTACCGGGAAGAGAAGGGTGTGGAGAGGGGCAAGATAGGGGTAGGGGATTAAGAGGTATAAACTCCTCTGTATAAAATAAGTAAGTTACAGGGATACATTGTAAAGCACAGAGACTATAGCCAATATTTTGTAATAACTTTAAATGGAGTATAATCTATACAAATATTGAATCACTATGTTGTACATCTGAATCCAATATAATATTGCAAATTAACTACACATCAATAAAAAAGAGGCAGTACTCAAATTTTCAGTGGAAGGGTTGGTGTTTTCTTATGCAAGCTGCTGCTTTTTTCAAGTGAGAGCTTAAAGGGGTGAGACAGATTGTGGAGACCAACCTCAAGAGTCAGGTCAGGAGTAAAATTTCTCCCTGTAGAGATGAAAGTGTGTCCACAGCTTTTGTCCTATACAGAGGAATAACTAAATTAACTGAATTTTTTTTTGTTATGTTTCATTTTATAGTCATCTGAGATTGCTGTGCCTAATTTTAAAGTATTTCCCAGTATATCTTATGTATAGTATAGTTAATCATGTTGGTCAGACAGTGATCCTCAGGTTCCGGGCCAGAGTGTCTACACTGTGTCATTCTGATTCAAGCTCTGTCACACAATAAGGGGCCTAATAGCATCAATGAACACCTACTCATATAGCATTAGAGTTGACTTTGGATCAAGACCCAATGCATCTGAACTTCTGAAGTACCCCATCAGTTAACCTTCACACCTTTGTAAGAAGATAAAAAGGAGAGGCCCCTACAGTAACCATGTTACTTGACAAGTATAGATGATATAATTAAAGTGCCTGGTATAAACTCAGCACATTGTAGATAGTCATGATGGTGGTGATTATAGAGATGATAATTATGGCTATAAAATGTTTTCCATTCCAATGAGTCTGTTGTTTGAATTTCTCGGCTCCAAATAGAAAACCCGGAAGGAGAGCACATGTCACTTTCCTTTGTTTAGAGAAGAACCTGCAGAGATTGTGGTGCTCCTAGGACAATGGTGCTTCAAGGACAAAGGACGACCCTGCCTGAAAAAGTGTCAGCGTTACACCCCCTACCGGACTCTTAATCGCCCTCCCCACCATGTTGCGATGGTTACGAAATTCCTGAGCCCACCTGGGTGACATCCACCTGGGCAATGGGGACCTGTCCCAAATAAGGAAAGGCATCTGCCCTGTCTCACTCCCACCTTATAGAAGGAAGGTATATGTGCTCGACCAATCAGTAAATGAAATCTTCACTTCGGACCATTCCTTGGCTTTCTGGCTATAAAAACTGATCAATAGCACATGTTTGGCTCTACCCTCCCAGACTACTAAGAAGTCGGCCGCTGTTCTGGCAGCAACCCTTCCCTCTAATAAATTCTATCTTCTTTACATTCTGCCTAAGGTCTGGAAATTCTTTTCCAACCCGTGTTCAGACCACGACACAAATCCCATGTGTAGACAGTTAATAAAAATAATTTTAATATTAATTATGATGAGAATGATATGATTAATTCTAATAACCAATGATTACCATGGGCTCAAATGCAGAAGAATGTCACTATAGCAGGAAGCAGGATAAAGGGGAATTCCCATAAAGCACATATTCCAAATAAAAAAAATGTCACATTGATGATTCAACAGCAGTTTTACTTGTTTGGCTGCAGTATAATTCACATATGTACCCTTGAGAAGTAACTAATAAGAGAGTTTTAGCAAAGTTTCTGTTTCTGAAAAAGGAAGTGATGAAAACACAAAAAGTTTTCATGTTCTATTAAACAGAGATGTATGTAAAACATATCATCCAGGGAAAAGCGTTTTGTAGGTTTCAGACACAAATTTTATTTCAAATAGGCTAAATTTGTGAGTAATTTAGGAAAGATTTCTTCATAACAAATATTGTTTCAAAGAGGATTTATGTTTCTAAGCCTTGCTCTCATAAAATACAAGCCTTTGTTGGTCTGTTCACTATTCCCCATTGTTTCAGAATTTTGGCTAAATCCTTACTTATAGCCGAAGGTAATGGGTAGTAATTCCTTCCATGTTTTAAAAGGAAACACTTGAAATAACACATAGAAGCCTTATTAATAGGAGCAATAACCAGCTCTGAGATCATGATTGCATCATCGTCTCCAGTCTACGTCGGTAAAACACAGACATTAGTTAGAGAAGAAGATCCAGATCCTTTAACAGGTATTTGTGTGGTAAGAGCACTGTAATGTTTTCCTGTTTTTTCAGATCGGGGTGGGGAGAAGAGTTTCCTCTTCTAGTGAAAAAGCAAAAATGACAAGCAGGCCCATCAGAGAGATTGGAAGTGGCTTTGCAAACGACGTTGTTTATTTTGTGGCTGGATGCTACCAAAGTGCACAAGCATATAGGCCTGTTCTAACGTGCTAGTGGAGAGTAGGAAGGAAGTATTGGGAAAACTAAATACGTGTCTCCTGCAATTTGTGAGTCAAGGAAAATGGTGCCTGACTTTCATCTGGAATCGTCTGAAGGAAGGAGTTTAGCTGAAGCTACTTCTGATTTTAAGGCAAGAAAATCATCCACTTTGGAACAAGCTTCATTTGTGCCGTTTAGCTGGGAGAGTGTATAAGACTTCTTCTTATTGTCCAAGTGAATGCTTAAAAGATAGCCAGATTACAGCTCTCTTTAAAGGACTTTGACCAAGAGGAAGGTCTCCTGGTGTGATGGGGCTGCAGGAAATATGGACCTGTTGGAAGGCAGGTGTTATGGGAGTGATAGGCAATCAGTGCTGAGTATATAGCCTGCATCAGGCAAAGGTGCGGTGAGGGCTTCTTGGTGGGGGGTCGCTGACGTTCTCACTTGTGTGTCCCACAAGAGTGAGCCAGAATGTGAGCATCTGCCTCACAGAGGGTTGATGATCACATTGTAAAAGCACAAGTCATATTTCCCTCTTTGGTCTAATTCTATCTCCCCCCACCCCTCATCAGGAGAAGCCAAAAGCAACCATTCTTAGGGGTAGATTTGGAATAAAACAAGAGAGAGAGAAAAGAACACATCTCTCTTTTCTAATATGGATACACAGAGTTGTGTCTGGTCTGAGGAAAATGAGAGGAGAAATTTTAAATTGGATATGAGATGGTAGTACTGAATTAGATTGCACTGGATTTTTTTTTTTTTTTTTACTACTTGGCCGTGAATTTTTTTTGTTTTTTATTTGTTTGTTTGTTTGTCTAAAAGTAACCAGAAAGTGATGTTATCTTTTGAAATAATGCCAAGGAATAGGGCAAAAAGAGTGACCAGGGAAAAATATGCTGTATTCTGCTTATATCCTGCTGAATTTGGCCTAGTTAATAGACCAAATATATATTCCATAAATCATCTTAACAAGTGTTCTCTCCCACCCCTGTCTATATGAAAAACTTCTCTTTAATTAAAAGTTTGAATCTTAAGAGAGACAGAGAAAGATGGACAAACTGACACACGCACTCACGTGCATGCACGCGCACACACACACACGCAGAGAAACAGAGAATGATTGAGAGAGACTGGGCATTAACTAGCCCAACACTGTGTTTTCTGAATGAGGAACTAAAGCTAAGACTAAATAAGGTAACTTTAGCTTTGGAACAGACTTATAAGACCAGCCAACAGAGCCAATCATTTTCTACATGAGTATCTTGAGACCAGGAAAGTTAAATTATTTGCTTAATGCCACACAGCTTGATTTAGGTGAACCCATTTTGGTCTTGATATTTCTGACTCCTAGGCAAGTTTTGCACTTACCATGGGGGTAAAAGTTTACCTGAGATAGTCTGGGAGAGACATAACCTGGATTACATTTTTTTGATTATCAGTTCTGGGCTTTGGCTCCTTTCAGTTAGTTCATTACACCTTCCTGTGAATTGAAGTTGAATACAAGAAATGGGCTCTAAGTGACGTCTTTGTAATTTATTAGCCTAGTATATGTTGATTTAGATTCTCTTTACTTGCTCCCAAATCGAACCACATATATCCTCAGTCCTCCTGGATACACAAAGTGGTACCAGAAATTAAGGAAAGAGAAGAAGGAATAAAGGATTTGAGGATTAATTTGCACATGATAGTTTTTCTTTTACTAAAAGAAAATTGATAAGGAGCTTGGAAACGTTGAATCTATTTCTTCTCTGGGTCCAATGGAAGCAAATATTGATTTCTAACAATGAGTTCATTTCAAGAAAACAATACTATACCAAAATATTTTAACTTTTAAAATAACTAGCTAATTATACATGGATTTAATGCATATTTCTCGATCTGTAGCAGTTAGATTACTATAGGAGAATAGATTTACCTTCTCTAGACCAAAAGAATGAGTTGCAAATAGATTTGACACAATCTAAGACTGGTAAATTGCTATTTTAGTTTACTTACAAAACAAACATATTCATTCCTTCGGTAAATTGAAATGAGTAACTGAACTGTCTTTAGTCCTTGTGACCATGAGGATGCTTTGAATTGGAAGTGACAGAAAACTATCTAATATGAGAATCAATAAGAAAATTTAGTGACCTCCTAAATATAAGTTAAGAAGTCTTCAGGATGGTGGAATCAGTGGCTTAATAATGTAAACAAGGACTAAGGTTTTTCTACTTTTCTACCTTTTCTTTTACTATTTGCTTTCCACTAGCCTGGATCATTTATGAACCAATCCCAGGGAAGAAAAATTCTATGGCTAATACCTCTATTTGCCTATTCTGAGTCTATTCTCCCCCGTTGCCTCTGAATAGCAAAAATCTGATTTTGCTTAGGGCTGCAATGCACTTTGCTTAAAATTGCATTCTCCCTTGTAGTTAGGTATACTTATGTGTTTAAGCTTTTGCCAGGCACAAGAGATGTGTGGTGCTTCCAAGCAAATGCTCTAAAGAGAATGACCATTCACTGCTTGTAAGTCCTGTCCAGGATGTATAACATGCAGGGCTCCTAGCAATGATTTTTAAAAGAAAGGGTATTGAGCCCTTCTTGTACTCCCTTCTTCTTTCTGGTTGAAATCAAGTTCTAATGGATGGAAATATGGAAAGACCCTGGGTCTCTGATGACTCTAGATCTGCTAAGCCATGCCTGTTTGGTCTATCTCCAGACTTCTTTTAAGTTGACCATTGATATTAGTCACAACTGAAACAAGTAGCATATTTTGGTTGTTTTGGCCCTTGTTGTGGATCAATGTTAAGGGAGCTGGGATTAACATGATTGGTTTAAGCCAGTGATGCTCAACTTTGGCTGCAGTTTAGAGTCACCTTGGGAGTTTTAAAACCCTGGGCTCTTCCTCAGACCAATTAAATCAGAATCCCTGGCTTGGCACCCAGGCATTAGAGTTTTTAAAGCTCCACAGGTGATTCCAGCGTGCAGCCAGCT
The DNA here is from genome assembly GCF_002837175.3 of Physeter macrocephalus. Taxonomy (NCBI): domain Eukaryota; kingdom Metazoa; phylum Chordata; class Mammalia; order Artiodactyla; family Physeteridae; genus Physeter; species Physeter macrocephalus. The sequence goes on from NC_041221.1 coordinate 117,541,876, forward strand.
GGCTGAAACAACACAGAGCCACCCCTGGAGGGAGAGTCAATTCCCAGACCACGCTGATCCTACATAATCAGGGAAGGGTGGCCTGGATGTTGTAGAGTCAACTCCAGCGTGCACTAAGATCCTGTCCTTAGAAATGTCACAGAGCAGTAAAAAGGGGACAGTTTACTATAGAAAGAAACACGAATGTAAAAAACAAAGTTGGCTGGCAACGATGTCCTTATTCTATCATAAGCAATCAGAAAAATTCAGAGAGGAGAAAAATAATTTGGGTGCTGTTATAATGCCAGTGTTTCATTGTCGTCCTTTCTGTTAAAGCTAAATGCTATTTTGCTAAATGCCAGCACCACAAACTAAAGGGTGTACAACTTCTCTTTGTTTGACTGTTCTTATGCAGTATGAAAGCGTCTTTCTTTGTTCACTATTTTTTTGTAAAATGCATCCTTGACAACTGCGTTGGTATAGAGAACAAAACCTTTCAGTTTACAATGAACAGAAAATATGATGTATCATAATATCGGAAAAGTATAAACCAGGCATAAAGGTACATGGTTAAAGTGATAAAATGGCATGATGAAATTTCAAAAGCTGAAGGACATTTTCACAATGCAATACTGAGGTGAAATAAAGATACCGAGTAGCTTTGATGGTAATAGTAATCCTTTAAGTGAGAACATTACAAATAGGCTGGGTTCAGAAGCTGCTTCTTATAAATATTGGCTGGAAATATGATATTATTTCTTTTTCTAGACTGTATTTTAAGCTCACTTAGTTTGCCCACACCAGAGAATGGGGCTTCCTGAGGATTTACAGTCAATTCTCATTATTCATAGATTCTGTATTTGAGAATTCCTCTACCAACTAAAGCTTATTTATCACCCCCAAGTCCATACTGAGGGTGCTTTTGCTGCCTTTCATGAACAAGCACAGGGTGATGAAAAATTTGAATTGCCTGATGCACAAGTTCTCAGATGTGGCCAAACCAGGTGATGCTTTCTTATTTTAATTCTTATACAGTAAACAACTGTCCTTTTCAAGGTCTATTTAAGTGTCTTACCTTTTGCATTCTTGTAATTTTTGTTGTTTATTTCATTGTTTAAAATGGCCTCAGCATAGTGCTGAAGCACTTCTAGTGCTTCTAAGTGAAAAAAGGCTCTCATGTTGCCCTTTTGTAGTTACATCCTGATCTCCTCTACCACCTCCCATCAATGACTCTTGGCAACCACTCATCTGTTCTTTATTTCTATAATTTTGTCATTTCAATAATATTATATAAATAGAATCATAGTGTGTGACCTTTTAGGATTAGTTTTTTGACTCAGCATAATTCCTGGGATATTTTCAAGCTGTTGCATTAGAGTTTGTACCTTTTTATTGCTGAGCAATATTCCATGGTATGGGATGTACTATAGTTTGTTTAGCCAGTCATCCATTCGAGGACATTGTTTGGCGTTGGTTGATTGTCTTTCTCATTCATGTTGTAGTTTTCCTGGCTCTGAATATGATGAATGATTTTCTGTTGTATCCTGGACATTTTAAATATTATGAAACACATATATAAACATAAACATATACATGTGTGTATATGTATATATGTTTATGTTTATATATATTTATATATGATATATATTTCATATATTTATATACACTTGTTGAAGTGCAGCCTGAGGTCTGGGTGAGTATGTGTATTCAGTTTCACTTGTCCTGTCACCAGAGCCCCGGCAGAAGGGGGTCACTAAGTCATACTGCATTGTTTCAGACAGGTGGGATGGAAGGTCTACCTCCTACTAGGCCTCGCTCACACTTTCTGGGTGACAGCAGCCAAGGGACTCGCACCACCCTGTTGCCTCTGAATGAAGGTGGCAACTCAGCTCCCTTCTCTCCTTATCTCCCGGCACCTCACAAGGCAGAGGTAAGCTTTCTTCTGTTGGTCTTTGTCAGGAGTCAGTCGGGGATTACCAAACAGGTTATCTCTTGTCAGGTTAAACTTTTCTGAGTCTTTGGCTAGGAGAACTAGGCCCCTGGAGTTTTTTCTGTCCTCCTCTTGGTGGTTCCTGATTGGAGGCTTCTGCAATGCCCTGAGACCTATGGAAGGCAGTAAGGAAATCTAGGGAACTCGCCCTGTGTTGTTGTGGACTGCATGTTGGGCGGTCCACATGCTTCTAGCTGCATTTCAGAAACTTCCTATATTTGTTTGTCATGTTATGTCCAGTCTATTTTAGTGTAAAAGGGAGGATGTAGGAGGAATGGGGTTACTCTGTCGTGGTGAATCCAAAGTCTCTGGGTAACATTTGAAAAGACAAAAATGAGTTTGTGAGGAGGGGAAGTAATAAGTGGAAAAGAAAAAGTACATTAAAAAACCCCACAAAAGTGAAAAATTTATGTCTTTCTATTCGCCTCTCTTAACACATCTTCTGGGAACCTTGTTTCACTTGTCTCTGTTTAATTTTCAAATTTTAATTATGCTTTTTGTCTTTCTGACTCAGGGACTGACTTTATTAGACATTGCAAAATAGCCAGCATTTTCAAATGTTTTTCCTGACCATCAAATGGTATATTGGGGTAAATCTGGGGTCTTTAATTTTTTTCTCCTCTGATCTTTGTGATGAGTGCTGCAGGAGATGTCATTTCACTTTTAAAAAAAAGAAAGTATTCAATTTTTTTGGTTTGCTTCTTTTGTTTGCTTGGTTTTTTTGGTCTTTTTCTTTTTTTTTTTTGGTTGTTGATTTTGTTGTTGCTTCAAAGCTAGGCCACGGCCAGGAAGTCCCAGAAACCTGAGCTATGCAGAAGTTTATGTGCTGATAGCCATAGTTTCATTTTTTTTTTAAAGTTAATAAAAATTAGACTTTACAGACATATGTAAGAATATCACATTTTTGGCTTTTAATGTATTATTGATGAATACTTAGAACCTCATCTCCAATAGTACTAGAACTAAATTACCTCGTTCTATACCTACACTCATGAAAAATAATATATATCCACAAGGTAGTAGATAGAGTGTCTGAAAGAATGTCACAAAATATGTAATGATTAAGCAAAACCCATAATCCTACTTCTTCAACCAGTGTTTCGTTTTGTTTTTGCTTTTGTTGGTGTTGTTTTTAATTCAAATTACATGAGTTAGATACCCAGAGTATGTACTGTAAGACACTTTAAAACTTCATAAGAAGATTTTTTAAATTCTGATGATTATGGTTCAGGCTAATACTGGTATTAACCTTTCTCACATATATACCGTAGCATTTATCCCACAGGTTGAGTCCCTTAGAGAGTGACATTTAGAAACCTAATGAGAACTCCTCAAGTCCCTTATGAAAAGGGAGTTTGAAGGAAGTTGAAATAGAGGAAAACACCTTCATCTGTCTAGGAAAATGTAGTGAGAACCCAGATGAAGTCAGGGGCAGTGAACCGTGGCGGGGGAGTGGATTTGAAGGTGGTGGGGGATGAGGAGGAAAGAGAAATTAAACAAAACTGTGGCTCAAGTATATTTGGGTAGGTGGGCAAAGATCATGGATTCAAATCCATTATTTAATTGAGACCTAGAAATACCAGTCTGGAGTTCTGAAGAAAGGGTGGAGTGGATCTCTGATAAGTGGAAAGTTCCTGACATACAGATGATATGAGATATAAGACTTTAATTATAAGGTATGTGCTATGGACTTAATTTTGTGCGCCCCCCACCCCAATTCCTATGTTGAAACCCTAACCTAAACCGCCAATGTGACTGTATTTGGAGACAGGGTCTATAAGGAAGTAATAGACATTAAATGAGGTTATAAGGGTGGGACTCTGATCCAGTAGGATTAGTGTCCTTATTAGAAGAGATACCAGAGATTTACTCTCTTTCTCTCATTCTGCACATATTTGCAGTGGAAAGGCCATGTAAGGACGTAGTAAAAAAGGTAGCCATCTGCAAACCAGGAAGAGAGATAACACAAGAAACTGAATTCCAGAATATTAATCTTGACCTTCTCAGCCTCCAAAACAGTGAAAAATAAATTTCTGTTGTTTAAGCCACACAGTTTGTGGTGGTATTTTATATGGCGGCCCAAGCAGACTAATGTAGCATGTGAATGGAAGAGATTTCCAAGGGAAAGTGGGAATCATGAGAACAGCTAAGTACTAAGTCTTGGAAGGTATAAATTTACTATTTTAGTAGGTGATATGATTGGGATAATCAAAGTTATCAACTGGAATCTCTCAGAATTAATGTGGGGATAATAATGCATCCAGTAAAAAAGAACATATTTTAAAAAATTAATAGTTTTCCTAAATACCATTAATTACCAAGTAGAAAATAAAGTGAATGAAGAATTACATTCACAATAACAAAAAAGTAAAAACTTCATAGCGTTACTTAAAATAAATAGTAATTGTCAGTATAATAAAGAAAATTATAAAACTTTACTAAAGATATAAAAGAACATCTAGGGCTTCCCTAGCGGTGCAGTGGTTAAGAATCTACCTGCCAATGCAGGGGACATAGGTTCCATCCCTGGTCCTGGGAGATCCCACATGCCACAGAGCAACTAAGCCCCTGTGCCACAACTACTGAGCCCGTGTGTCTAGAACCCATGCTCCACAAGAAGAGTAGCCACCGCAATGAGGAGTCCATACACTGCAATGAAGAGTAGCCCCCACTTGTCGCAACTAGAGAAAGCCCGCGTGTAGCAACAAAGACCTAAGTCAGCCAAAAATAAATAAGTAAAAATAAATAAATTTATTTTAAAAAGATAGAAAAGAACATCTAAATGTTCTAATCCATAAATGGATTCGATGGTCTATTTTACTTTTTAGAAAAACTGAACACTGTAATGCGGCTAACTGTTTAATAGTCAATACCATTACTGCAATTCTGGCCAAAACATATATCATCAGGACTTTGTTTCAGAGATATGACAGAGTTATGAAATAAGCTCACAACAGTGGCTCAGAATATTTAGGAAAAGACACTAATGAATGTCCTTGGCCCCTTCAGATATTGAAATCTCATCATCACCATCACCATCATCACCATCATCACCATCATCGTCATCCACAATATTTGAAACAGGGCGGTACTCAGAAAGGTACAGACACTTGAACCAGTGGAACATAAGGTCTAGAAATAATTCCACAGAAATATAAAAATTAGTTTATAGTAAAGGTGATACTACATACCCAGGAAAGAAAAAAGCACTTGATTTTTATGTAATGCTAAAAACACAAAAAAATTTATAATTGTACTACAACAACCGGGGTAGTCATTAGGAAAACAAAAATATTAGGTCTAACCTCATACCAAAGTAAATTCCTGATATAGCAACAATTTTAAATGGGGAAAAAGGAATACATAAAATAGTGAAGAAGGGGAAAACATATATCTAACTGTGAAGTAGAACCTTGTGCACAGGACACCAGAGTCCAGAGCCACAAAAGAAAGTGCTGATTTGATTACATAAAAATTCCAAATTGTTAAGATTGCTAACAATGAATGTCCTTGGCCCCTTCAGATATTGAAATCTCATCATCACCATCACCATCATCACCATCATCGTCATCCACAATATTTGAAACAGGGCGGTACTCAGAAAGGTACAGACACTTGAACCAGTGGAACATAAGGTCTAGAAATAATTCCACAGAAATATAAAAATTAGTTTATAGTAAAGGTGATACTACATACCCAGGAAAGAAAAAAGCACTTGATTTTTATGTAATGCTAAAAACACAAAAAAATTTATAATTGTACTACAACAACCGGGGTAGTCATTAGGAAAACAAAAATATTAGGTCTAACCTCATACCAAAGTAAATTCCTGATATAGCAACAATTTTAAATGGGGAAAAAGGAATACATAAAATAGTGAAGAAGGGGAAAACATATATCTAACTGTGAAGTAGAACCTTGTGCACAGGACACCAGAGTCCAGAGCCACAAAAGAAAGTGCTGATTTGATTACATAAAAATTCCAAATTGTTAAGATTGCTAACAAAGCTACAGGTAAACTTCAAAAGTGGTAAAAATTGCACATTGTCTCAGAACAATATGGCAACATTCAATATGACTGTGATTAAAATTCCAATAGAAAAGTAAGATGAAACATGTGGAAAAGCAAGTTTTAAAAAAGAAAATATGAAAATAAATGTGAAAACAAAAATATGAACATATTAAACTCCAGGATGACTCAAAAATTTTGTAGTAAGATAATAATTAAATATATATTGTATCTAATAAATTAACAAAGATTTTTTAAAGTCTGTATTGGAAAGAGAATTAACATGCATTACGGCTGAAATGTAAATTGATGCAACTTATATGTAGATCAATTTGAAAACAGATAGAATAGAGCCTGAACATTAGCACAGTCCTGTGATATTAGTCTGAAAGAATGCTTAAGAATAAATGCCAACTGCTATGTACAGAACTGTATACACATTATTTTTTAAAGAATCACCTAAAAACAAACTAAGTATTCAAAAGTATGAGAGTCACTAGATAAATTCATGTAATGGAATAATACCCATTCATTAAAAGTAATTAGCGAAGATTATTTAACTAAACTCAATTAACTAAATGTACGTACAATTAACTAAACTTATTAATTTGGAAATATGTTCATGTTATATATAAACTGGTTGCAAAAATATGTAGAGGAATAAACCTTTAAAATACATTCTGTGTATATGAACAGAAGAAAGTCTAGAAGCGTAAGTATCAAATTAATAATGTTGAACTCTGTGTGGCAAGTATTTCCTCTGTGTACATTTTCTGATTTGAAAAAAACTAAAGACTATAGATATCTTGTGAAACAACATATTATGTTTAGAATAATAAGAATTCTTAGTCATTCTAATATGGGTAAAAGAGAAATAATAGGAAAAAAAGGAAATAGGGATTTAGGTAGAAAACACGAAATAGAGATGATATTAAATCAGAAAAAAAGAGACTTTAATGAATAATGGAGAGGGAATAAGAGTGTCCATTGCCTCCTGATTTGTTCAGTGCTTGGAATATGCCCATCACCCTTCTATGTGCTGAAGGAGGAGAAGTGAAGACATACAAGTCTTTACCTTGAGAGAAATTAGAGTTTGTGAGGGAGGAACAGGGTGATGGGTAGGACATGATTTACAATGCTTGTGTAAGATAGTCTGGTGGCAGTGGAGATGGAAGACATGGGTGGATTTAGGACATATTTTGGATGAGAACTCACAGGTCTTGCTGACATGTTGAATATGGCGAAGAGGCAAAGGGAATTATCTGTCATCAACTACTAAAATTAATAACATGGAGGGAGAGAAAGTTAATCAAAAGTTAAATTTTGGATGTACTAAATGTAGAATGGTGATTAGGTCAGCTAAGATTGTTGGATAAATATGCTTGAAGCTTAACTGAGGAATAAATGCTGGAGATAGAGATTTGGAAAATCATAATAAAACATATATGTCTATTAAATTCAAGAGATTAAATGAGATCACTTAAAAGGAGAATGTAGCTGGTGAAGGGCTCAGCCTTGGGCCACTCAAATGTAGGGGTGTTTGAGAAGAAAAAGTGTGTCTAGAAAAGGAAATGAGCAAGAAAGACAGGAGACTGTTCACAAAAGCCATGAAAAGAAAGGGTTTTAATGAGTAAAGCATTATTCTATTGGGCTAAATAATACTGATAAAACAGAAAAATATCCCCTGGATTTGGCAATACCAATGTCACTGACAAGAACCTAGTCAAGACCAGTTTCAGTATGTGCTGGATCAGAAGCCAGATTGGAGTGGGTTAAAGAGTCATTCAGCAAGTGAGGATGAGGATTTTGTGGGAAGGAGGAGAGAAATGGATACTTTCTGGAAGGGGTGGAGGCTGAAGAGAGACATTTTTCTATTAAGATGGGAAATAGCATGATGAGATTTTACCTGGTTTAGAATGACCCAGTAGAGATGAAGTGAGTCTTGGCTCTGCAGGGAGAGGGAAATAAGGAGTAGAGCTCTTGGAAAGGTGGGAGAGGATGGGTCCAGAGCATACATTTTGGGATTAACATTTTTAGATGAAGGGACTTGTATTCCACCATAACCAGCAGAAAGTCAGAGAATATGGCTATAAATGCTGGTGAATTTATAGATTTAGTTGTGGGAGGATGTAGAAATTCTTGTTTTATTGAAGTTTACCTATCAAGTGGAAGACAAACTCAGTAGCTAAAAACTGACGGTGTAGCATAAGGATGATTTGTGAAGTGATAAAAAGCTACAGAATACTGAACTGGAAGCATAGGAAAACATATTTTCTAGGGACATGTAATAGGATTTCTAAGCAGTACTATGTGTTCATTTGTGACATGAAAATATAAATATGAAGATTAACCTGTTGGTCTGGTTGTATACAGGCATACCTTGTTTCACTGTGCTTCGTAGATATTGCATTTTTTTTTTTTTTTTTTTTACAAATTGAAGGTTTGTGGAAACCCTGCATCACGCAAGTCTATTGGCACCATTTTCTCACTTTGTGTCTCTGTGTCACATTTTGGTAATTCCTACAGTATTTCAAACTTTTTCCCTATTATATATTGAAATATATAATATTCAGTATATTTGTTACAGTCATCTGTGATCAGTGATCTTTGATGTTACTATCACAAAAAGATTCTAGCTCACTGAAGGCTTATATGATGGTTAGCATTTTTTAGCATTAAAGTATTTTTAAACTAAGGTATCTACAGTGTTTTTTAGACATACTACTATTGCACACTTAATAGACTACAGTATAGTGTAAACTTAACTTTTATGTGCACTGGGATACCAAAAAATTCATGTGACTTACTTTATTGTGATATTCCCTTTACAGTGGAACTGAACTTGTAATGCCTTTGAGGTATGCTTGTAATTTCTACTGGAATGTTAAGTACTCAGGTGTAGGAACAAAGGATGTAGAGAGTTAGGTTCAACCAGGTTTGGGAGGTTTTCAGGTGAGTACTACAAAGGAGAAGTGAGGGAGTTGAGTGTGCTTGCAAGGCAGTAAATATCGTGAGAGCTCAATCTAAGCTGGGTAGGTAGGAAAGTGGCAATAGATTATAGATGATAAATAATTAATAAGAACCAATACTAATAGACTAAAGACCTAAAGTCAAAAAATAGTTAAAGTACTAGAGTAGGTGATCTGGAAGAACACACTAAGTTTGGTAGGAACTGGGGACCCCACCATCTGATTTTGGGAGAGTGTGACTGGGAGGGTGGCATTGGAGGAAAAGATAGTTAGATATATAAACAGATAAAAGAAATGAGAAGTCATGAAACTATATGTCATGCATGCTCATGGTCAAGTCACAAAGAATGATAAGGAGTTTAGAGAAAGAGCAAAAGACAGTGTGACCTAGGAACTAAAATCTTCAGCGACTTAGGGGAAGTGACATGGAAAGCAGTACAAGTGAAAATAAAATAAAACAAAACAAAACAAAAACCAAAAAACCCCAGAAAAACCCAAAGATGAGTACCTATCAATAGTATTGTGCTTTTGAAGAAAGAAAGAGAAGAATATATCAGAAGTTGAATCCCAGAACATGAACTACTCATCTCCAAAGCTCCGTACATATGACACTTCCCATTTCAGTTGACACCAACACTATCTTTCCAGTTGCTTAAAGTTAAACCAAAGTCCCCTTAATTGTCCTTGACTTGCTGAACTATGCAGGAACCTTAACATAATCTAGTAAGAAGTCTAAACTTGGAACTCTACGAATCCAAGGGTTGGGTTAGGGATAGGTGGTATATTTATTAATAAGAAAACTTACTGTTAATCAGGTAAGGTTTGGTCAAAACCTAATGAGGCTAATCACCCCTCCTCCAAAATTTTGTCTCATACACGAGATATCCGAGAAGCAGAGCCTCTATACCATGGGCTCTATTAGAAGCTGAGTCCTCAAGGCACATCAAGATAAGATAAGAAGGTGGAGACGATATTCCAAGAAGAAACTGAGAATATAGAGGAGTCTTCTGATCATCAAATGGGTATTCTAAAGGACACATTGAAAAAACTTAAGAGAGTGGAGCAGAATGGGGTTTAGAGAGAATTAGGATGTGCCTAATGGAATAAGGATGAGAGAAGCCAGTGACACCAGATGGCATGGAGGCTTAGACATCTAGGAATGATAAGGTAAATAATGACTATTTACTTCAATTTTCTCTGAAGATGGAATGATTTTAGTTTCCTTAAGAGTGCTGGCAATCAGTGTTAGCTAGAATTCTACAGATTTAGTTATTTTGATATTGAGCAATGAGAGAACAAAATTTATTACATAAAGGAAGAGATGATTTTCCTTTTTCAAATTCAGAGTTACTGCTTTCAAAATACAGGTGGTCTTTTGTGTTTACGCATAGCCCAATGGGCATAGCCTAAATTAGATAAACATGGTCATAAGATGTAGAAAGAAGAGGAATGTCACATCTGAGAGGCTTTGAAGAAGATTGAAGGTTCAAGTGGTCATGAAAGCTAAATCCATTATTGCCATCTTCAGGATCTCATAGTGGCCCCAGAAAGGTTACTGTTAGAACTATTTGAGGAAGGTTCTGAGAGGTAGGAACTCCTAACTGATGAGCATATGTAATATGCAGGAAGGGAATAAAATACCTGAACTAGATGGTATGATAGATTGCATGGAAAGAGAAAAGAAGGAACAAAGGCAGGAGATGTACTTATAGTAAGAGTTACTAGGGGATGGTGAGGTCAGGACCAAGAGTTATAGGCAAGTGTTTACTAGAAAAGAAAGAACTTGGTTTAAAAAACATCTAATATTTAACATTGGTAAGCTGCTGTTATGTATCAGACACTCTCCTAGAGTTAATGCTAATGTAATTTGTTTAATCCGCATTAGAAAATAAAAACAAAAACTAGGAGTTGCATACAACACTCATCTGTGTTTTATTGATTAGGTGATGGAGACTTGGAGAGGTAAGTACCCTGCTAGGGTCTTGCCCCCAGTGAGTGTGGCCAGAATTCACACCCACTCAGCCTGTCTCCATAGCTCTTGATCTTTACCACCAGGAATGCAAAATAAGTAATTCAAGGATAGTACAATAAATCAAACAACATTGTTTTAGCAGAAAAAAAAAGAACATTTCAGGAATGTTCAATAATTAGTTGAGGAAATAGTGTATAGAAAATTTTAACATATTTATGAGGTCACATCAGGATTACCATCATAAATGTCAAGTAATGAAAATTTAATAAGTTTTTTCTAATATGAGAATTTTGATCAAAAAAAAATTATAGACAAGACTGGCTTCATGGGTATGCAGTCTGAGAAGTCACAAAGGGCTCTCTGCCTAGAGGATTCGTTTGCTTTGTTTAATGCTTTAATGTTAACAGAGCATTAGTCTCATTACATTTTGAAAAAGGAGTCTTGCATTTCATTTTGCCTGGGGAGGCTTGCAAATATGTAACTGTTCCTATATGTAGATAGTGAAATGATCAACAAATCATCCCAACATGCCAGTATATTCAAATTACATCTGATTTTAGCCAAAGAGAAGCACACAAAAAAAAACTAATGGTTGAAGATTTGGAATGATTATTAAAGCATAAACAAATGAAATTTATCGAATGTGCCATGTTCAAAAAACAACAACAGTATATCTCTGGCTCTGAAAATGGGGAAGTCAGTTGCAACTAATTGACTAAATTTAAAGTACTTTGGAAGACTAGCTGAATCATCTGTAAGGTAAAGCCTCTTAGAGTGTCTCAGGTAGAACTTGCAGCCAAAAAAAAAAAAAAAAAAAGAAAAGATTCAACTTAGTTTCAGGAAGAAAATTCACAAAGGAGTGAGAAGGCAGTCCCAGAGAATCTGCCAGCTCTACATGGGGAGACAATAAGAGAACACATGGGAACAGAAAGTAAAAACTCATACCCATACAAATCTAGACATTTTCTGGCCGGCAGAAGAGAATTCACCAAAATATGCTAAGTCCTTTAGGACACATCTGCAAAAATAGATGAGGAAAACCTTCCAAATCTGCTAGATTTTTGCTAATGCCATTTCAGTCATTAGTAGGTGGAATGAAAGCATGCCAATTAATCCTATGGGGGACCACGCAGAGATGTACATGGTAGTGTGTGGTCTCTTACAAAATTTCGACTTCAATGTATAGGGCGATAAAGTACAGAGAAAGAAAAATCTATTCTGTCCAGTGACATATTCCTTATTAGCATGCCCAGAGTGAGGATTTAGCACTCCAGATAAATATGGTTCTATAGTAAAGGATGATACAAGGATGCCACTAGAGAGTCAGTTTGCTAGACAATGAAATAGTATTTTAAGTCAAGAGACACTTCTGACAAAAGCTCTTGGCTACTCCAAGATTATAATAGTCTTTTTTTTTTCTTTTATTGAGCACATATATGTGTTTTCTTGTATGGAGACTTTCTGATATCATATAAAGACAATAAGAGTCCCATATGTTGAATGGAAATTAACCAGATTAAGCATTTTTTCATATACCTTCATATTAAGGTACACAGTTAATCATAAAAATGCTGTAAGCCAAATTTCTATATTATACTACTTTTGAAAATAAAAGTAGTTGCTAAATATTCTAAGTAGATTATAAGAAAATTGATCAATTCTTTATTGCTTTCTCCTTCAAGAAATACAAATAATCTCTTAAGCATCAAAAGTGATTTGTTTTCCAACACCTCAGCATTGATTTGTGGATTTTTAATTGGATGATGTTGCAGGAAAATATTTTGTTTATTAACATGTCTAGCTTTGACAAACAATTTTACATATCCAGAATAATTCCTCTGCACTATACACTACAAATCCATAATTGTGGAATCCAGATTATCTGAAGTTTATTAGTTTTCTTTCAACATTTAACAAACATTTTTGCCTGATCTAAGGCTGCTGAGAGATTAAGTTTGCATTTTATTAATCTCTGTATTACTAGCAAAGGGCACAGAACCTGTCATGTAGTAAGTGTGCAATAATATGTTTATTCTGAAGTAAATAGTTTGGAATATCCTTACCCATGGAGAGAATCATTTGTATCTAATGTGTGTTAGGGTGCTAGGGATTTGGGTTCAACTTTTGGTTCAACTTTAAACAAATAATAATTTTTGAAATCTCAGTTACCTCAACTGTAAAATAGAAATAATTCCCTTCCCATTGGAAAAGGTTATTTTTTCCAGTTTTATTGAGATATAGCTCACATATAACATTGTGTGAGTTAAAGTTATACAATGCATTGATATGAAACATTTACATATTGAAAAATGATCACCACATTAACATCAGGTAATAATTCCATCACTTCATATAATGATCATTATTTTTTTGTGGTAAGAAAATAGCACCTTTGAGCTATATACTATTTTTAACTATAATCATCATACTGAACATGACATCCCCAGAAAGTATTTGTCTTATAGCTAGAAGTTTGTACCCTGTGACCAGACTCTCCTTATTTCCCCACCCTCTAGACCCTGGTAACCACCAATTTAGTATCTGTACAAGTTCAGCTTTTTTAGATTCCACATATGTGATATCATATAGCATTTGTCTTCTGCTATCTATTTCATTTAGCATAACACCTTCAAGGTCCAACCATGCTATTGCAAAATAGCAGGATTTCCTTCATTCTCATGGCTGAAGAATATTTTCCTGTGTGTGTATGTGTATGTGTGTGCTTATAATAAAACTTCCTGAGACTCTTTCCTGTGATGAATCCAGATATTGTCAGTCCTCTAATGAGTCACAGGCAAGGCAAATGAAATTCTGACTCCAGAAGCATTTGTAGAAAATTCCTCTGTGCTGATAGCCATAACTAGGAACTTTTCTGCTTGTTACATATATAATACATAAGCGTAGAAGAATGTAAAATAGTTCATGAATCATAAACATAAACTAATTATATTAGGGAGAATTAAATTTCCAATATTAAGTATTGTTATTTTTTTTTCCCTTGGGATATGTTTATATTTCTGTTCCAATTAATATGTTCTGAACTTTCAGATCTATCTATCTATCTGTCTGTCTATGTATCTGTCACATCTTTATCCATTCATCTGTTGACAGACACTTAGGTTGTTTCCATATCCTGGCTATTATGAATAATGCTGCAATGAACATGAGAAAGCAGATGCATCTTCAAGATCCTATTTGAATTTCCTTTAGATATATACCCAGAAGTGAAAATGCTGGATTATATGCAGTTCTATTTTTATTTTTTTGAGGAACCTGCACACTGTTTTCCATAGTGGCTGTACCAGTTCACATTCCCATCATTCTCTTTTTTCCACACCCTCACCAACACTTATCTCTTATCTTTCTGATAACTATTGTAACAGGTATGAGATGATATCTCATTGTGGTTTTGATTCGCATTTCCCTGATGATTAGTGATGTTGAGCACCTTTTCATGTACCTATTGGTAATTCGTATGTCTTCTTTGGAAAAATGTCCATCTAGTACTTCTGCCCATTAAAAACAATCACATTGTTTGGGTTATTTATTATTATTATTATTGCTGTTGAGTTGTAAGAACTCTTTTTATAATTTGAATATTAGCCCCTTATCAGTTATATGACTTGCTGTGCAGAAGCTTTTTAGTTTGATGTAGTCTGACTTATTAATTAAGTTTTACTTTTGTTGCTTGTGCTTTTGGTGTCATATCAAAAAATCATTGCCAAGACCAATATCAAGGGGCTTTTCCCCTGCATTTTCTTTTAGGAGTTTTGTGGTCAGGTCTTATTTCTAAGACTTTAGTCCATTTTGAGTTAATTTTTGTAAGTGATGTAAGATAGGGGTTCAATTTCATTCTGCATGTGGTTATCCAATACTCCCACACCATTTATTGTAGAGACTCTTCTTTTTCCATTGAGTATTTTTGGGTCCCTTATCAAATATTAGTTGACTGCAGTGTATGGGGATTTATTTCTTGGCTCTTCTGTTCCATTGGTCTGTGTGTCCATTTTTATGCCAGTACCATACTGTTTTGACTGTTAATAACTTTGTAATATAGTTTGAAATTAGGAAGTGAGATGCCTCCAGCTTTGTTCTTCTTTCTCAGGACTGCTTTGGCTCTTCAATGTCTTTTGTGGTTCCACACAAATTTTAGAATTGATTTTTCCATTTCTTTAGAAAATGCTATTGGAATCTTAATAGGGATTGCATTGAATCTATAGATGGCTTTGGGTAGCATGGACATTTTAATATTAATTCTTGCTATACATAAATTTTGGATAACTTTCCAATTGTTTATGTCTTTTTAAATTTCTTTCATCAAAACCTTGTAAATAGTTCTCAGTATACTAATCTTTAATTTCCTTGGTTAAATTTACTCCAAAGTATTTTATTATTTTTGACGCAATTGTGAATGAGGCTATTTTCTTTATTTTTTTTTTTCAGATATTGTAGTGTTTAGAAAGATAACTGATTTCTGTATATGGACTTTGCATCCTGTAACTTTACTGATTTATTTATTAGTTCTAATAGTTTGGGAGCAGAATTTAGGATTTTCTATATATAAGATTATATCATCTGCAAACAAAATATATTTTACCTATTCCTATCTGATTTATGTATATTTTGTTTATTTTCTTGCCTGATTGTGCTAGGTAGGACTTCCACTACTTTGTTGAATGGAAGTGGTGAGAATAGGTACCCTTATCTTGTTCCTGATCTTAGAGGAAATGCTTTCACACTTTGACCATTGAGTATGATGTTGGCTGTGGGATTATCATATATGGCCTTTATTATGTTGAAGAATGTTTTCTACACCCAATATGTTGATCGTTTTTATCATTAAAAAGGTTGTATTTTGTCAAATGCTTTTTCTGCATCTATTGAGATAATCGTGATTTGATCTTTCATTCTATTAATATGGTGTATCACATTTATTGATTTACATGTGTTGAACCATCCTTGCATCATAGGGAAAATTCCTGCTTGTTGATGTTGTATGGTCTTTTTAATGTGTTGTTGAATATACTTTGCTAATATCTTGTTGAGAGTTGTTACATCTGTGTTCATCAGGGATATTGGTCTGTAGTTTTCTTTCCTTGTAGTGTCCTTATCTGGCTTTGGTATCAGGCTATTACTGGCCACATAAATTGAATTTGGGGGTGTTCCCTCTTGTGAAATTTTTGAGAAGAATTTGTGAAAGATTGGCATTACTTCTTCCTTAAATGTTTAGTAAAATTCACTGATGGAACAATTTTGTCCTGGGCTTTCCATCCTTGAGAGGATTTTGATTATTGATTAAATCTTCTTACTCATTATTGGTCTGTTCAGATTTTTTATATCTTCATGATTTCATCTTGGTAGGTTGTATGTTTCTAGGAATTTATCCATTTCTTCAAGGTTCCCCAATTTGTTGATATATACTTATTCAGAATCTCTCATGATCCTTTGTATTTCTGTTAGATCAGTTGTAATGTCTCTTTCATTGCCGATTTTATTTATTTACGCCCTCTTTGTTTCTTAGTGAGTTTATGTAAAGGTTTCCTTTTTTGTACATAAAAAAATCTAGTCTTAGTTTAATTTGATCTTTTCTAATGTTTTTCTGGTCTTTATTTCATTTATTTCTACTCTGATGTTTATTTCTTTCCTTTTGCTTATATGAGGCTTAGTTACTTCGTCTCTTGCTAGGTTCTTGAGGTGTAAAATTAGGTTGTTATTTATTGTGGACATTTATTGCTAAAATCTCCCTCTTAGCATGCTTTTGCTGCATCCCATAAGTTTTGTATGTTGAGTTTCCATTTTTGTTTGTTTCAAGATATTTTGATTTTTCTTTTGATTTCTTCTTTGACCCATTGCTTGTTTAGAAGCATATTGTTTAATCTCCACATATTGGTGAATTTTCCAGCTTTCCTCCTGTCACTGATTTTTAGTTTCATTTTAATTTCATACCACTGAGTTTTTGGAAAAGATATTTACTATGATTTCAGTCTTCTTATATTTGAAAGAACTTGTTTTGTGACTTATCATGTGATTTATCCAGGAAAATATTCCATATGTGCTTGAGAAGAATTTGTGTTCTGTTGCTATTGGATGGAAGGTTCTGCACATGTCTGTTAGTTCCATTTGGTCTAAAGTTTGGTACAAGTCTAATGTTATCTCATTGATTTTCTTTCCAAAGTATCCATTGTTGAAAGTGGTGTATTGAAATCCCCTACTATTATTGTGTTGTTGTCTATTTGTGCTTTCAGATCTGTTAGCATTTGTATAGCATATTTGGGTGCTCTGATATTGGGCACATATACATTTACTATTTTGTCCTCATAATGAATTGATCCCTTTATAATTATATAATGATCTCCTTTGTCTCTTGTTACAGTTTTTGGCTTAATTCTATTTTTTTTCTGATATAACTATAGCTACCCCTGCTCTCTATTTTGTTTCTACTTACATGGAATATCTTTTTCCATCTTACAGATATATCAGTCTATTTTACATTAATAATAACTTCAATTCCATAAAAAACTACCCTTTTACTACCTCCTTTTTATGTCATAATTTGGTTCTTTTCATATTGTTTATCACTAACATATTACTGTAGCTATAGTTATTTTTAATACTCTTGTCCTTTCTTCATTTCACTACAGTTAAGTGTTTAACACTCTATCACATAGTATTAGAGTTCTGAATTGAGTATATACTTACCTTTATCATTGTGTTGTATATTTTCATCTTACTAATTACTGTTCTTTCATTTCAGCTTCAAGAAGTCTTTCAGTATTTCTTGTAATACAGGCTAGTGATGATGGATTCCCTCAGGTTTTGTTTTTCTGGGAAAGTTTTTGTCTCTCCTTTATTTCTGAAATACAACTTTGCTGGGCAACATATTCTTGATTGGCAGTTTTTTTCTTTAAGCACTTTGAATATATCATTTACCTTCTCGTGCCCTATAAGTGTTCTGCTGTGAAATCTGCTGACAGCCTATGGGAATTCCCTTATAAGTTACAAGCTTCTTTTCTCTTGCTTCTTTTAAGATTCTCTCTTTGTCTTTGATTTTTGAGAGTTTTATTACAATGTGCTTTGGAGAGGATCTCTTTAAATTGGTTTTGCTTTGTGGCCTTTGAGCTTCATGAACTTGGTTATCCAAATCTCTCCCCAGATTGGGAAGTTATCAGCCATCATTTCTTCAAATATGCTTCCTGACCTCCTTCTCCCTATCTTTTCCTGGAACTCCAATTATTTTGAAATTTTTTTCTTTTAATGATATCCCATAGATCAAGCAGACTTTCTTCACCTTTTTAGAATTCTTTTTTATTCTCCTCTGACTAGATTATTTCAGAGTCCTTTCTTCAGTCTCACAGATTTCTTTTTTAACTTGATCAGTTCTATTGTTGATGGGGTTATTTTGCATTTTCATTTCTTTCATTGTTTTCTTCAGCTGCAGGTTTTCTGTTTGATTCTTTTTTATGATTTCTATCTCTCTTAAAATTCTCTTTTTTTGTGTGTATTGTTCTCCTGATGTTGTTGAATCATCCTTCTGTGTTTTCTTGTAGCTCATTGAGCTTCCTTAAAACAGCTATTTTGAATTTTTTACCTGGCAAATTGCAGATCTCCATGTGTTTGGGTGTGGTTACCAGAAGATTATTGTGATCCTTTATTGTACCTTGATATTTTGTGTAACTTGAAGTTCTGCATTGTTGTTTTTGCATATGAAGTGGCAGTGATCTCCTCTCTTTACTAAGTGCCTTTGCAAGGGGGGGGGGGGGGGCGGGAATGTGGAGAAATAACTTCCTTCAGCCCAGCTAGAGATCCTGAGGCTTTCTTAGACCTTCTATAGATACAACTGCTCCACACATCTTGCTCTCTCTTGTTGCAGAATTCTTAAGCTCTCCTATGCCTTCTTTGTATCCTGCAATACATAAGGCTGAGTGCTGACAGCCTCTCTTTTGTTTCCCCAAAGGTGACACTAAAGCTCAAGTTTGTGGTCTCTCCCTGGTCTGCAGATTCAGCCAGTTTTCTACATGCACTCACTAGCTGACTGACAAAGCTTGCTCTTACCACTGCCATCTGGAGCATACACAGGGAGCTGGCCAGGGGGTGGAATGTGTGTGGATGAGGCATTTGGAGCACTGGCAGTGCCCACAGGCCAGTTGAGGGGACCCATGGGTGAGGCATTCTCAATGCCTTATGGGCAAGCTTCTTGATGGAATCAGTAACACAATAGTGTCTACATTCTTTTAATATTTCCCGAGAGTTCTATCTTCTCTTCTTCCTGCTACTTCCCACACACTAGTCATTTAACTCATGGTCAGTACTCCAGATACAGCTAGAGAGAAATGAGCCCATTTGGCAGTCTTCAGCACAGATGGGGAAGCTGGGTACTTACTTACTAGTTCTCCTTTCCCCCTGCAGGAGAAATCATGGGTCAAGGATAATCTCTCCTGTCACTAAACTGTGTAACCTTGGGGGAGGTATGATCTAGCAAAGTCAACTCTTTCTCTTACCCACTCCAACACATCCAAACTTGTATTTTTTTTGTCCAACATAGTGCTGGAACTTCTCTGGAAACCTGGACTTCCACAAAGGCTCTTTTGTCTGTGGGTGATTTTTTGTTAGTGATCTCCAGGGGCTCCCACACCACAGCTTAGAGTGGATGGAGTTGGCTTATGCGCTACTGCAGGGTCCATAACCAGGACTGAGTCCTGTCTGCCTGTTTCCCAATGCCTTGTTGGGCAAGACTCCTCCTGGTTCCTTGACATATGGTGCTGGTATACAGTTCCCTTAAAGGTATTTTTATTTGTGGATGGATGTTGAATTTTTGTTTTTGAGATGAAAACAAAACAAGGGATGTGTTTTGCCACACAATGCTGATGTCACACCAAAAAGATCTTTTGAGAGTAAAAAAACCTCATTGTTATTTTAATAAAACAAATATATTCTTTGTTCATTCAGCAGCAATAATTGTAAAATTTGAGTCAAAAGCAGAACTTGGAGTGCTTAGATACCAGTTTATCAGCTTTATTTCTTAGAGCCAATAAAGTCTCAGTTTGATTTTAATTCTTGAATTTGCTGATCATCATGTTATAAATCCCTAAAGTAGTTAACACTCTAATATTCACAATCTCTTATCTTACTGTATTTTATGAAAAAGATTACTTTGAATACTATACTTCGTCTCACATAATTTACATACCCATATTAGATGCCCTCTAATTGAATCTTAAAATTGGCTCTTTAAAGCTTAATTATATTCTATGGTATAGTTTATCTGAATTGTTTTAAAATTTTTCCAGGTCAATTTCCAGGTACTAAAGGTTTTAATGGAATGCAACTAAGCTATAGTCTTGACCAAAAAGCATAATTTCAGTTATTTCAATTTCTCTTGGTTATGCACATCCAGAATATTTAACCATGTTCATGTTTATTTGGACTATCATCATGAATTTAATTGTATATTAAATTTGTAGGTCTCTGTTGTTAAATTAAGAGGCACCATTAAATGCATTGTTTTCATTTAAATTGTGAGAAAAATATTTATCTTTACATTACCTTGAGCTGTTCCTCGTTTGCTTTTTTAATTAATAGACATAATTTTTTTAGAATAGTTTAATATTTATAGAGAAATTGAGTAATAATTTAATTCCCATATAGCACCCTCTCACAGTCTTCACTATTATTAATATCTTACATTGGTATGTTACAGTTTTAACAGTGAACCAATATTGTTAACTAAAGTCTATAGATGATTCAGATTTCCTTAATTTTTACCTAGTATCCTTTCGTGTTCCAGGATTCTATCCATGATATCACACTGCATTTAATCATTATCTTCCCTTAGATTCCTCTTGGGTGTGACAGTTTTTCAGATTTTCCTTGTTTTGGGGAACCTTGACAGTTTTGAGGAGTATTGATCAAGTGTGTTGTAGGATGTCCTTTTATAGAAATCTGTTTGATGCTTTTTCATGTTAGACTGATATTATGACTTCTG
Organism: Physeter macrocephalus; assembly: GCF_002837175.3. NCBI lineage: Eukaryota > Metazoa > Chordata > Mammalia > Artiodactyla > Physeteridae > Physeter > Physeter macrocephalus. Next base: position 117,562,777 of record NC_041221.1, read on the forward strand.
GAAAGCAAGACCACTGAGGTAAAGTATGAACATATCATATCAAGGGTATATAGTATCAACATGATTTATGACTGTTGAAGTTGACCTGGATCACCTGGCTAAAGTGGTTTCTGTCAGGTTTCTCCACAATAGAGTTACACTTTTATTTCCTCCTTTTTATACTGTATTCTTTTAGAGGGAAGTCACCTTTAGAATGAAGTATCTACATAATTTATTTGAAATTCTTCTACACGGAAAACTTATTTCTTCTCAATTATTAATTACTTAATCATTTTTATACATCAGTATGGATGCATAGTATTTATTTTATATATAGGATTATAATACCTACTTTATCAATTTTATAGCTCAATTTTTTCCATCCTGGCCATTGGGAATCTTTCAGTTGGCTCCTATTCCCCTTTGACATACCTCATCTCTTTGCATGTGTGTGTGTGCATGTGCGCATGTGTGTGTGTATGTGTGTTTGAGAACTTCATTGTTTATGGCATTATAAGATGCTTCAGGCTCATCTCGAATATTTCCAACTCTAGTTCTAGAATCAGGAAATTCTCCAAGGATCTCTGATTTTGTTATTTATAAGGATTTTTTTTTTTATTAGAGACTGGTATTAGACACCAAGATCTGGGCAGTAGGTGTGCTTATTACTATTGGGTATCATTTCTTTTAAGCTCTCTCTGCTCAGCTGATAGAGCAAAGAAAGATATGTTTGTGTATTAACCTATGTATATACATATATCAATAAATATTTCTACATGTAAAACTATATTTAACTATATTAAGTTAAATATGAAGTCTGCTAGTATTCCCAACTCTAATACATTACCATATGGATATTCTGGCCTCATTTTTTGCTTATCTATAAATCCCACTCCAACAATGAGAAACTTGGATCCTGTTATCTGCCATCCATTTTCATAATGGTTCAATTCCAATATTTTTGAATAACAATATCAGAATTGTTCATCCATATCTCTGTAGTAAACAACATTTTGAACTAGAGTACAGTGCTTATATGCAGTTGCTTTTGCCTTTGGTCTTATGTACACCACTCATTTCCATAGTTACTCAGGTTACTACCCTTCCCATACCCGCTTCAGTGAGGCTGTAATAGAATAAGATTCTTTTGTCACATTCTGCATGCTTTCCTGAGATTCCTCAAACATCCCAAACGATATTTTTAAATTTGCATAAACTAAGGTTCATTCTTTATGCTATAAAGTTGCATGGGTTTTGACAAATACATAAGGGCATGTATTCATTACAGAACACACAAAATAGTTTTATTGCCCTAAAAAATCTCCTCTGCTTTGCCTATTCTCATTCTTTCCACTCCCTGAACCCATGGCAACCACTTATCTTTTTACTGTTTTTATTGTTTTGCCTTTTCCACAATGTCATATAATTTGAATCATAAAGTAGTTAGCTTTTTTAGACTGATTTCTTTCATTTAAGATGTATTTAAGTTTCCTCCAAGTCATTCTGTGGCTTGATAGCTCATTTCTTTTTTCACATGGTAATATCTCATTTTACAGATGTACCACACATATCCATTCACCTGTTGAAGGACATCTTGGTTGCTTCTGCCTTTTGACCATATGAATAAAGATGATATAAACATTCCTGTGCTGGTTTTTGAATGGACATAAGTTTTAAACTCAACTGAGTAAAAACCTAGGATCACGACTACTGGATTGGGTAGATGACTATGTTTAGTTCTGTAAGATACTTCTAGACAATATTGGTACTTTTAGTTCACATATATCCTTACTGATTTTCTTCCTGCTGGATCTGCTAATAATTAAAAGAGGAGTTACTATAACAGTGGAGACCTCTCTGTTTCTATATATTTTTTATAGGCAGCATATAGTTGCATATAGTTTTTTTTTTATTGGGGTATAGTTGCTTTACAATGTTGTGTTAGTTTCTGCTATACAATGAAGTGAATCAGCTATATGTATACATATATCCCCACCCTCTTGGACCTCCTTCCCACCCCCCCATCCCACCCATCTAGGTCATCACACAACACCAAGCTGAGCTCCCTGTGCTATACAGCAGATTCCCACCAGCCTATCCGTTTTACACATGGCAATGAACATATGTCAATCCCAATCTCCCAATTCATCCTTCCCCTCGCCTCCCCCCTGTCTGTTTCCACAGGTCCATTCTCTATGTCTGTGTCTCTATTCCTGCCCTGAAAATAAGTATGCACTCTACTTTTAATTGATATATTTAGACCATTGACATTTAAAGTGATTATTGTTGGATTAATATCAAAAATATTTGTGCCTAATTTCTATTCACTGCATTTGTTCTCTGTTTCTTTTTTATGTTACATTCCTTTTCTGCTTTCTCTAGTTTTAGATGAGTATTTTGTATGATTCCTTTTTCTCTCCTCTCTTACCTTATCAATTAAGTTTTTTTATTTTGCTTGTTTTAGAGCTTATACCTTTACAACTAATATAATTCAGTTTCAAACACTATACTGCTTCACTAATAGTGCAGGTATTTTCTAGCCTAGTGTTTCCAACTTCTCCTCCCCACCCCATATAACATTAGTATCAACCACTTAACTTAACCATATACTATAATCACCCAGTACTTTGTTACTACTATTAATTTAGACAAACTGTTGTCTATTAGATCAATTAAGAAGAATACCAAAAAATTATTTATTTCACCTTAATGAGTTTTCTCTGCCACTTCTCCTTTCTTTATGAAGATCTGAGTTTTGACCTATGCCCCTTTCCTACTCTGTGAAGAATGTCTTCTAACATTTATTGCAGGCTTCTTTACTGGAGACAAATTCCTTCAGTTATTGTTTATCTGAGAAATTCTTGATTTCTCTTTCACTCTTGAAGTGAATTTTGGGTCAGTGGATATAGAATTCTGGATCGGTGCATTTTTTTTTCTTTCAAAACTTTAAATATTTCATTCCACTACATTCTTGCTTGCATGCTTTGTGACAGGAAGTCTGGTGTAACTCTGATCCTTGTTTCTCTATAGGTAAGGTGCTTCTCACCCCTCAGGCTGCTTTTAAGATTTACTCTTTGTCTTTGGTTTGGTTTTCTGCAATTCGAATACAGCTTGATGTAGATTCTTTTGATATCTATCCTTTCCAGTGTTCTCTAAGCATCCTTGATCTATGTTTCGTTGTCTGTCATTAATTTCCGAAAAATTTAAGCTGTTATTATCTCCAATATTTCTTCTCTTTCTTTCTCTCTTTATTTATCTTTTTAATTTTTTTTTTTTTTTTTGTGGTACGCGGGCCTCTCACTATTGTGGCCTCTCCCATTGCGGAGCACAGGCTCCGGACGTGCAGGCTCAGCAGCCATGGCTCACGGGCCTAGCCGTTCCGCAGCATGTGGGATCTTCCTGGACTGGGGCACGAACCTGTGTCCCCTACATTGGCAGGAAGACTCTCAACCACTGCGCCACCAGGGAAGCCCTATCTTTTTAATTCTTTCTGTTTGCATTTTAGTTTAGGAAGTTTCTATTGACATACCTTCAAGCTTAATGATTATTTCTTCAGCCGTGTCTAACCTACTGATGTACCCATCAAATGCATTCTTCGGTGTTGATTCTAACATACCGTTTTGCCTTTTTCTTAGGGTTTTTTATTTCTCTCCGTACATTATCCATCTGTCCTTGCATGTTGACTACTTCTTCCATTAGAGACTTTAACATATTAATCATAGCTATTTTACATTGATGCTATTTGAGTCAGCTTCTAACACTTCCTTTGTCTCGTCAGACTGTTTCTTTTCATGCCATTTAGAATGCCTTGTTATTTTGTTTGTTGAAAGTCAGTCATGATCTATTAGGTAATAAAAACTGAGACACATGGGCACTTATGTGAGGTTTTACATTAATCTGGCTTGAAGTTCGTCTGTGTTTCATGTTTGCTGTATCTGTAGTTACCAGAGGCTTCAGATTCCTCCAGTATCCTTGTTTTCCCTGTTGTCTTTGGGCCCACTAAGCACTAAATCTTAAATAGATTGTTTTACATTTATTTCAAATATAATCCACTGCTATTATATGGGTCCTTTTATGTTGTGGTAACCTGCAGAGGAAGGGAAAAAGTCTGTAATCTTATGATTAACTCTCACTCTTTTAGTGGGCTTGAATCCCTGAGCTGTGACTTTCAGAAATGTTTCTCAGCATTTTTCTCCCACCTAGGTGAGACATAAAAACTAGAGGGGGCTTGAGTTGGCTAATTGCCCTTCCTCCAGGGTGGATGAGGCTCTGGTAAAGTCTTTTCCTTTGAAGAGTAGGCTTTCGTTGTGGAGAACATTCTGGGCATATTTCAGAATGGTTATTTTTGCCCTACCCTTGCTAGAAGTACAAGGTGATTTTTATTGGCTCTTTACCTTAAGAATTTGGTGAGATTTCTGGAGGTAAAACTCATGAAAATATGGGACCCTAGGATTCTGACCTGGCACAGAAGCTGCTGGATTTGTATACTGTAAAAACAGTTTATGAATTACAGGAGGCTGCGTGTGGGCCAGCTTGAGAGAGTGCAACTCCTCAATCTAATTTTTGCTCCTTCAGATTTGAGCTAAGGGAACTGCATTGTGAATAGATTTTACCACCCTAGCTCAAAGAATGTATCAGAATTCTGGAAATATTGAGGATGTTTGTCAATACATGTATCTGCATACATTGTGCTTCCAACCACCAAGCACCAAGATTTAGGTATATATATATATATATATATATATATAAAGCAATCTCTTGATCTGCATAATCTAGAGGTAGACAATTTTATACCTTAGAATGGCTCCACTGGGATTTTACAGTGGGAAAGCAGTTACTAAGAAAACTTCTTTCCAGTAGTCTCAATGCATTTCTCTGTGAGAAGAAATGAAATTTTGGTGGTCACACAGGCACCCAGTCTTTTGGCCCGAGGCAATTGATGGATGTGTTCGGGAATTTCAGTGAAATGACAGGAAGGTGGCACTAGTTGCATGGGGAAAAGAAGAGAGAAGAGTCCATGTGAATGGGGTGTTTGGGAGATTTTCAAGGAGAAAGTTCATAAATAGAGTCCTAAAGATTAAGAAACTCTGGAGCAATTGCAAACTGTTAGAAAATTGGAGAGGAGAGGCAAGGGGATTTTTGTAACATATTGTCATGCTCTTGGTCTGGAGGTCTTTGAACACGTCAGTACAAGCAGCCTTGTCCACATGAGCATATGGCCTATATTTGACTTACAAAAAAAAGTAGAAGGATCAAAAAATTTTGCTTGCATGTGGCATAGTAGAATAAATAAGCAAAAATAAAAATATATCTTATGAAATATTTTAAACCAAAAAGTATGGAAAGGTACATTTTAAGAACACCTGGAGCTTTTATCAAGATATTAAAATAACAGATTTTCACAGTGATTTTAAATGTTAAAAATGAATTGCAAAATGTTTATAATAATACAGTTGTCCCTAGAGTATCCATAATCACCCATCATAGGATCAATCATTTGAAGAAATGTCATGATCCATCTTTGTCATGGAAAATGAAGTTGTATTATAACCAACTCTTTGTCAATGGTCAGTGGTCAAAGGTACTGATTTCTAAGTGTGGTAACAATGAAAAAAATTGAATAACTGTGTAAATATTAAGGTTCATTTAATTTTTATAGATTTAAATAGATTTAAATATTCAGATAAACTTTAGACATCACTTCATTAAATTATTCTATCTTGAACTTTAAAAAAATATTTCTATGTAAAGTACAAGACCAGTTTTGTAAGAAGATCACAATATTTGTCAATAGACTCCAGGGTGTAAGAGGGAAAATATTTACTCTTTGATTTATTAGAGACCTAAATGCCAATCTCTTTCTTCAGAATCTAGTGTTGTCATGAGGTGTGCCAGCTGACTGGATCTTAATATTTTTTATTACATGTTTGAAAGACTTCAGCTTTCAAATTTGTAAGCAATTTTTACTGTTAGACTAGAGAATTAAATTGTTAAATTCCTTTAGGGACATACTCTGTTTCTTAGGGGAGCGAAGAATTTTTGGTTTTGCAGTGATAGAATTAGTTTTGATCATATGAAACAAATGTCTGCTCATTGATCTTAATAGGGTAAGGGAATTGTCACTGGGGTCAAAAGCAACTTGGGCCTCTAGAGGCATGGTATACTCCAAGTGGTGAAAGGGCTGGGGATGTGAGTATTATTACCCTTGACATTAGAAGGAAGCTGATAGTTCCCTGGACAGTTCTAGGGATTCTGAAGTTGAGTATGCTAAACTCTGAATAACTGCTTCTAATAATATTTGGAGAAGCTATCCCTCCCTTAGCTTAGAGAATTGACAGAAAACATCCACAAAGGACAGCTGTATCCAGCAGAACAGAGGGTCAGTAGCTAAGACATTGACCTAGTAGTAGATGATGCCATACAACCTTAGGTAAAGAGTGACCTGCTCATGACTCATGGTACCTGGTGAACAGTAGTATAAAGAAATTGCTTACCATTATGCATAAGATATTTACTAGTGACCAGCTTCACAAGCCTTACCACCATTGGCTATCATTCACAGCTCACAGAAGTGTATCATACACCCAAAGGCTAGAGAAACCTCTAATCATAATTGTTTCATGCAGACATTTAAGGATGACAGTGCTTTCTATATTTTCTCCTCTCTTCATTCACTGGTATAGCAATAGGCTTCATGATCATTATTGAACATTGCTATCATAGGTAGCAACACCTTGTAGCCCACTGTTGTACTTACATGTCAATCCAGGATTCCATTTCTCCACATCCTCTCCCTGTCTGCCAGTCCAAAGTGTGGGACCATGGCAAAGTTGCTTAAATTCAGTTGCACTACTACACGGGATTATTATGAGTATCGTAAAAGACATCATTTCCTTTCATCCTGCCAGGTCTACCCAGGTTATATATAACCCTCTCCCTTTAAATTCTACCAAGTTCTTTTCCTCTAGGTAGAATTTATTACTTCCTATTTGAATTCCCCTAGTACTTTTAGAAATCACTATAACTTATCATACTTAATTATTTAAATGTTTATCTTTATCAAGTAACTGTGATTTCCTTAAAGAGAGTGATCATAACTTATTCATGTTTATGTTACTAATATCTAGCACAATGCATGGCACATAAGAGATGTTCTTTAACTATTTGTTCCTTGAATGAATTACAGTACTGGAATAGTGTTTTGCAATTTAAAGAAACTATCTTCCCATCATTACCATAGCTGCTATGTCCTGATGGAGGTTCTTAACAGGAAAGAAAGTTGTGGGAAATAAAGAAGTAGGTGTTTTATACAGGGGGTAAAATATTAAAAGATACAAACAACAGGTGAAGGAGTGATGATCATAAGGTAGATTTACTGTGTAAAAGAAGCAAAGTATATAAAATTTAGTTATTCAGTAAATACAGTATTTTAGTCAGTAATCTTAAAAGATACTATATATTATATTTGGAAAAGTTTTACATAATATGTTAGTAGACATAATATGTTCTAGTTGGATATAAAATGTTATATCTTGGTCCATTTGAAGAGAAATGAAGATTAGGGTGAGTTGGGTCAAGGAAATAGTAGGTTGTATACATTCAAGTAGCCATAAAGTCAAGATGAGTAAAAAACAAATGGCAATCAATAAATTTAGCAGAGGGTGCTGTTCAGACTAACCGTTATAATCAGCATTCCTGTGAGCTGGGTTATGAGTTTTCCCCTGGTGTTACTGTAATTTAATAGATAAAATCACAGGTAAATTGTTAAAGAGTAGAGTTGAAATAGCACCTGGGATTGTGAGCCTCACGTTGGAGGAGGGATGGAAGGACTATTAAGTTGTTTAAATAAGGAAAAAATAAAAAAAAAAAGAAACATCATGTAGAGAAGGACTTTGATGATTATAGGAATAAAAGAAAAGGAAACCTTGCATGTTTAAGAACATCCTGTATAGTAATACATTACTTCTGATGACATAGTTACAACAGCAAAGAGAAATCATGATTCCACATACCTTGCCCTGTCCAACTTGTCACCATCACTGCTTGGAGGAAGGCCCTCAAGAGTCAGATAGAGCACTCAGTGGACACCAACATGATCCCCTCATGTTAGCAACTGGTTCACAATTTTGCTGCCTACTTCTCCCTAGCCATCAGACTCCCAGAATCTACTAGTCATGCTGGAGACTGCTAGACTTTTTCAACATTTATTATATGTCAGATCATATAGTAGGCATTTTAATTACTTCATTTAGTAGACCTCACAAATATTTAAAGTAAGTATTTTTACTGCCATTTTTGAGATAATAAAATTGAGGATGAGATATTAAATAACTTGGCCCTTATCAAACAGCTAATATATGGATAAGCCGCAATTTTCAGGTCTAGGTAAGTCTGCAAACTCTGCTTCTTACAGTATCAGGTGCTGTATCCCAATAAATCACTTTCTGGTTCACTTCTCTAAATTCTTCAAATGTCTAGTATAATATTTTAAGGTAGTATGTTTTAAATTAATTTTTAAAATGAGACAGCAAAATGTTCTGCTTTCTTCATAAAATAGTAATTATTGTTGGATCAAATAGCTCTTCTGAACTTTTAAAATATACTACTCATTCCCCTAGTCATTGTGCCATTATCATACTCTAATTTTTTTTGACTAGCATAAAATACAGAAATCAAAGTTTCTCTTTCTGTTAAATTACTGTTTTTGAACATTTAAGATGGAAAATTTTTTAAATGAATTAATTTAAAGACAATTCTTTCTGGGCCAAAACTTCCAAGGGATTTTTGTCATTCACATTAAGAAAATAGGTCACTGAGATGAGATATTTTTTGTCCAAATAATAGAATAGATAATTTCAACTTCTGAGCCAAAACAGCAACAGAATATTGTTTAATAATTGAAGTGTAGTAATGGTGGCCCATTAATTAAAATAGATTCATATAATCATTGTGCCTAACACAGAATGTTTGAAATGTAACTAAAAGTACGTATGGATAAAAACCATTGATAATTATTGAAAATGTTTAAAATGAACTTAAAGAATTTAAATGAGTACAGTAATTTTACTACATATAATGTGTTTTTAAAATTAAAATTTATACTAGTTTATATTATAATTAAGACATGTTCAATGTAAACAGACTAGAAAATAGAAGGAAAATATCACCATCATTTACCATCAGACATCTGGTATCTTGCCCTCTCATCTCTTCTGCTGCCTCCTTTAAATTGAAGCCAACAATGGCCAATCTATACTTCCAGACAAATTCTGCTTTCAGAATCCCAACTCTTTATATTCAGCTACCTAATGAAGAGCACTAAAACATATCCCAAATTTGGGCAGAACACATCAATAAGTCATAAACTGGAAAGAGACAATTTCTTTTTAAATTTCAGACCTGACTCCACCAAATTTGAATGTACTCTATAATGTAACTAACAACATAGGTGTTTTTTTAAGGTACCTAACAGAGACAGATGAAGAAAATTTATAAAGGGTATTCCAACTTTCTTCCACTGAATTTGATCTTCTCTTATCTAGAATGCAGGTATTTCCCACTCTGAAATAAGTGACAAGATGGCAAAAGTTAAACTAGTAAATACTTCCCAAGGAGACACATCACTTTTGTTTTGTTTTTTAATTTTTAAGGACATTGGCTTAAGGATGTCTCTCTTGATTTATATTTAGTTAAGCCAAAATGTAGAACTCGGATATTTTCTTAAAAAACTTGTATAGCTTAGTTTATTTCTATCAGGACATTTTTGCCTGTAGACCTTCTTCTTATGGGTGTACTCAAAATTTTCTATCAAGTAGAGAAACTATTTTCACCCCAGTTTTCAAGCAATGTGATCTCCAGAGTGGGGTATGTGAACTAGTCAAGGCCTTGAAGTGCCAGGTGCTTATTTATTTTTATCTCATTTACAGTTTTGTTGTATAAGGTAGATATTACAGAAAAGCATTAATGCCACACTGGTTAACACTTTAAAAAAATATGTATAACTGGGAGACCTTTAAGATGGCAGAGGAGTAAGACATGGAGATCACCTTCCTCTCCACAAATACATCAAAAATACTTCTACAAGTGGAACACCTCCTACAGAACACCTTCTGAATGCTGGCAGAAGACCTCAGACTTCCCAAAAGTCAAGAAACTCCCCAGGTACCTGGATAGGGAAAAAGAAAAAAATAAACAGAGACAAAAGAATAAGGATGGGACCTGCACTTCTGGGAGGGAACTGTGAAGGAGGAAAAGTTTCCACATACTAGGAAGACCCTTCACTGGCGGAGATGGGGGATGGGTGGGGGGGGGGGAAGCTTCGGAGCCACAGAGGAGAGCACAGCAACAGGGGTGCAGAGGGCAAAGCGGAGAGATCCCCACACAGAGGATCAGTGCCAACCAGCACTCACCAGTCTGAGAGGCTTGTCTGCTCACACGCCGGGGCGGGTGGGGGCTGGAAGCTGAAGCTCGGGCTTTGAAGGTCAGATCCCAGGAAAAGGACTGGGGTTGGCTGCGTGAAGAGAGCCTGAGGGGCCAGCGCGCCACAGCTAGCTGTCAGGGAGTTTGGGAAAAAGTCTGGACCTGCCTAAGAGGCTAGAGACCATTTTTTTTTGTGGTGTGTGAAGAGAGGGGATTCCTTCCCTTTGTGCCCACAGAAGGCAGAGCACCACCTAAGTGAACTCCAGAGCCAGGCGCGAGCCACGGCTATCAGCTCGGACCCCAGAGACGGCCATGAAACACTAAGGCTGCTGCTGCTGCCACTAAGAAGTCTGTGTGCAAGCACAGGTAATTATCTACAACCTGCCCCCAATGGGAGCCTGTGCAGCCTGCCACTACCAGGGTCCCATGATCGAGAGACAACCTCCTCGGGAGAACACATGGCATGCCTCAGGCTGTTGCAACGTCCTGTTGACCTCTGCTGCTGTAGGCTCGCTCCACATTCCAATTATGACTACCATACCCGTCCCTTCCTACAGCCTGAGTGAGCCAGACCCCCCCACCAATCAGGCGCTGCTTTAACCCCCTCCTGTCTGGGTGGGGAACAGATGCCTGAAGGTGACCTACACGCAGAGGTGGGGCCAAAACCAAAGCTGAACCCCAGGAGCTGTGTGAAAAGAAGAGAAAGGGAGATCTCTCCCAGCAACCTCAGGAGCAACAGATGAAATCCCCACAATCAACTTGATGTACCCTGCATCTGTGGAATACCTTAAGAGACAATGAATCATCCCAAAATTGAGGCGGTGGATTTTAGGAGCAATTATAGACTTTGGGTTTGCCGTCTGTGACTGATCTGTGTCTGATATTTATGTTTATCTTAGTTTAGTTTCTAGTGCTTCCTATCATTGGTGGATTGGTTTATTGGTTTGGCTGCTCTCTTGCTTATTTTTTTAATTATTATTTTTTATGTTAATTAAAAACGACTTTTTTTAATATATTTTTTTCTTTCATTTTTTTTTCCCTTTTCTTCTGAGCTGTGGGGCTGACAGGGTCTTGGTGCTCTGGCCTGGCATCAGGCCTGAACCTATGAAGTGCGAGAGCCGAGTTCTGGTCACTGGCCCACCAGAGACCTCCTGGCCCCACGTAATATCAATCAGTGAGAGCTCTCCCAGAGCTCAGTCTCAAAGCTGAGACCCAGCTCCAGTCAAGAACCAGCAAGCTCCAGTGCTGGACACCCCAGGACAAACAACTAGTAAGAGGAACACAACCCCACCCATTAGCAGAGAGGATGCATAAAATCATGCTAAGTTCACAGACACCCCAAAACACAACACTGGATGCAGCCCTGCCTACCAGAAAGACAAGATCGAGCCCCATCCATCAGAACACAGACACCAGTCCCCTCCACCAGGAAACCTGCACAACCCTCTGAACCAACCTTACACACTAGGTGCCGACACCAAAAACAATGGGAACTATGAACCTGCAGCCTGCAAAAAGGAGACCCCAAACATAGTAAGTTAAACAAAATGAGAAGACAGAGAAATACACAGTAGATGAAGGAGCAAGGGGTAAATACCCACCAGACCAACAAATGAAGAGGAAATAGGTAGTCTACCTGAAAAAGAATTCAGAGTAATAATAGTAAAGATGATCCAAAATCTTGGAAATAGAATGGAGAAAATACAAGAAACGTTTAACAAGGACCTAGAAGAACTAAAGGGCAAACAAACAGTGATGAACAACACAATAACTGAAATTAAAAATACTCTAGAAGGAATCAATAGCAGAATAACTTGGATAAGTGACCTGGAAGATAAAATAGTGGAAATAACTACTGCAGAGGAGAATAAAGAAAAAAGAATGAATAGTTTTAAGGACAGTCTCAAAGACTTCTGGGACATTAAGCATACCAACATTTGATTTATAGGGGTCCCAGAAGAAAAAGAGAAAAAGGAAGAGACTGAGAAAATATTTGAAGAGATTATATTTGAAAACTTCCCTAATATGGAAAAGGAAATAGTCAATCAAGTCCAAGAAGCGCAGAGAGTCCCATAAGGGATAAATCCAAGGAAAAAAACACCAAGACGCATATTAATCAAACTATCAAAAATTAAATACAAAGAAAAAATATTAAAAGCAGCAGGGAAAAACAACAAATAACATACAAAGGAATCCCCATAAGGTTAACAGCTGATCTTTCAGCAGAAACTCTGCAAGCCAGACGGGAGTGGCAGGACATATTTAAAGTGATGAAAGGGAAAAACTTATAACCAAGATTACTCTACACAGCAAGGATCTCATTCAGATTTGATGGAGAAATTAAAACCTTTACAGACAAGGAAAGGTTAAGAGAATTCAGTACCAACAAAACGTCTTTACAACAAATGCTAAAGGAACTTCTCTAGGCAGGAAACACAAGAGAGCAGAGAGTCCCATAAGGGATAAATCCAAGGAAAAAAACACCAAGACGCATATTAATCAAACTATCAAAAATTAAATACAAAGAAAAAATATTAAAAGCAGCAGGGAAAAACAACAAATAACATACAAAGGAATCCCCATAAGGTTAACAGCTGATCTTTCAGCAGAAACTCTGCAAGCCAGACGGGAGTGGCAGGACATATTTAAAGTGATGAAAGGGAAAAACTTATAACCAAGATTACTCTACACAGCAAGGATCTCATTCAGATTTGATGGAGAAATTAAAACCTTTACAGACAAGGAAAGGTTAAGAGAATTCAGTACCAACAAAACGTCTTTACAACAAATGCTAAAGGAACTTCTCTAGGCAGGAAACACAAGAGAAGGAAAAGATCTACAAAAACAAACCCCAAACAATTAAGAAAATGGTAATAGGAATATACATATCAATAATTACCTTAAATGTAAATGGATTAAATGCTCCAACCAAAAGACATAGACTGGTTGAATGGATACAAAAACAAGACCCATATATATGCTGTTTACAAGAGACCCACTTCAGACCTAGGGACACATACAGATTGAAAATGAGGGGATGGAAAAAGATATTCCATTCAAATGGAAATCAAAACAAAGCTGAAGTAGCAAAACTCATATCAGACAAACTAGACTTTAAAATAAAGACTATTACAAGAGGCAAAGAAGGACACTACATAATGATCAAGGGATCAATCCAAGAAGAATATAACAATTGTAAATATTTATGCACCCAACATAGGAGCACCTCAATACATAAGCAAATGCTTACAGCCAAAAAAAGGGGAAATCAACAGTAACACAATAATAGTAGGGAATTTAAACACCCCAGTTTCACCAATGGACAGATCAACCAAAATGAAAATAAATAAGGAAACACAAGCTTTAAATGACACATTATACAGGGTTGACTTAACTGATATTTATAGGACATTCCATCCAAAAACAACAGAATACATTTTCTTCTCAATTGCTCATGGAACATTCTCCAGAATAAATCATATCTTGGGTCACAAATTAAGCCTTGGTAAATTTAAGAAAATTGAAATCATATCAAGTATCTTTTCCAACCACAACACTATGAGACTAGATATCAATTAAAGGAAAAAAACTGTAAAAAATACAAACACATGGAGGCTAAACAATGCACTACTAAATAACCAAGAGATCACTGAAGAAATCAAAGAGGAAATCAAAAAATAACCCAAAAAAAGCAGAAGAAAAGAAATCATAAAGATCAGATCAGAAATGAATGAAAAAGAAATGAAGGAAACAATAGCAAAGATCAATAAACTTAAAAGCTGTTTCTTTTATAAAAATTAATTAATTAATTAATTTCTGGCTGCATTGGGTCTTCATTGCTGCATGCGGGATATCTCTAGTTTCAGCATGCAGGCTTCTCATTGTGGTGGCTTCTCTTGTTGTGGAGCACCAGCTCTAGGCATGTAGGCTCAGTAGTTGTGGTGCAGGGGCTTAGTTGCACCATGGTATGTGGGATCTTCCTGGACCAGGGTTCAAGCCCATGTCACCTGCATTGGCAGGTGGATTCTTAACCACTGTGTCATCAGGGAAGTCCGTAAAAGCTGGTTCTTTGAGAAGATAAACAAAATTGATAAACCATAAGCCAGACTCATCAAGAAAAAAAGGGAGAATACTCAAATCAACAGAATTAG
>NC_041221.1:117577466-117592233 GCF_002837175.3 Physeter macrocephalus
CAGACACTGCAGAAATACAAAAGATCATGAGAGACTACTACAAGCAACTATATGCCAATAAAATGGACAACCTGGAAGAAATGGACAAATTCTTAGAAATGCACATTGTTCTGAGATTGAAACAGGAAGAAACACTGAAATTGAAACTGTGATTAAAAATCTTCCAACAAACAAAAGCCCAGGACCAGGTGGCTTCACAGGCAAATTTTATCAAACATTTAGAGAAGAGCTAACACCTATCTTTCTCAAACTCTTCCAAAATATAGCAGAGGGAGGAACACTCCCATACTCATTATATGAGGCCACCAACACGCTGATACCAAAACCAGACAAAGATGTCACAAAAAAAGAAAATTACAGGCCAATATATCTGATGAACATAGATGCAAGAATCCTCAACAGAACACTAGCAAACAGAATCCAATAGCACATTAAAAGGATCATACACCGTGATCAAGTGGGGTTTATCCCAGGAATGCAAGGATTCTTCAATATACACAAATCAATCAATGTGATACACTATATTAATAAACTGAAGGACAAAACCATATGATAATCTCAATAGATGCAGAAAAAGCTTTTGACAAAATTCAATACCCATTTATGATGAAAACTGTCCAGAAAGTAGGCATGGAGGGAACTTACCTCAATCTAATAAAGGCCATATATGATAAACCCCAGCCAATATCGTTCTCAATGTTGAAAAACTGAAACCATTTCCACTAAGATCAGGAACAAGAGAAGGTCACCCACACTCACCACTGTTATTGAACATAATTTTGGAATTTTTAGCCACAGCTATCAGAGAAGAAAAAGAAATAAAAGGAATCCAAATCAGAAAAGAAGAAGTAAAGCTGTCACTGTTTGCCGATGACATGATACTATACAAAGGGAATCCTAAAGATGCTAACAGAAAACTACTAGAGCTAATCAATGAATTTGGTAAAGTAGCAGGATACAAAATTATTGCACAGAAATCTGTTGCATTCCTATACACTGATAATGAAAAATCTGAAAGAGAAATTAAGGAAACACTCCCATTTACCACTGCAACAAAAAGAATAAAATACCTAGGAATAAAGCTACCTAGACCTGAGGAGACAAAAGACCTGTATGCAGAAAACTATAAGACACTGATGAAAGAAGTTAAAGATGATACAAACAGATGGAGAGATATACCATGTTCTTGGATTGGAAGAATCAACATTGCGAAAATAACTCTACTACCCAAAGCAATCTGCAGATTCAATGCAATCCCTCTCAAAATACCACTGGCATTTTTCACAGAGCTAGAACAAAAAATTTCATAATTTGTGTGGAAACACAAAAGACCCCGAATAGCCAAAGCAATCTTGAGAAAGAGAAATGAAGCTGGAGGAATCAGGCTCCCTGACTTCAGATTATATTACAAAGCTACAGTAATCAAGACAGTATGGTCCTGGCATAAAAACAGAAATATAGATCACTGGAACAGAATAGAAAGCCCAGAGATAAACCCACACACATATGGTCACCTTATCTTTGATAAAGGAGAAAACATAGGCCAAACACTCTATGACGTAAATCACAGCAAGATCCTTTTAGACCCACCTCCTAGAGAAATAGAGTTAAAAACAAAAATAAGCAAATGGGACCTAAAGAAACTTAAAAGCTTCTGCACAGCAAAGGAAACCATAAACAAGATGAAAAGACAACCCTCAGAAGGCAGAAAATATTTGCTAATGAATCAACTGACAAAGGATTAATCTCCAAAATTTATAAGCAGCTCATGCGCTCAATATCAAAAATACAAACAACCCAATCCAAAAATCGGCAGAAGACTTAGACATTTCTCCAAGGAAGATATACTGATTGCCAACAAACACATGAAAGGATGCTCAACATCGCTAATCATTAGAGAAATGCAACTCAAAACTACAGTGAAGTGTCACCTCACGCCAGTCAGAATGGCCATCACCAAATAATTTACAAACAATAAATGCTGGAGAGGGTGTGGAGAAAAGGGAACCCTCTTGCACTGTTGGTGGGAATGTAAATTGATACAGCCACTATGGAGGTTCCTTAAAAAACTAAAAATAGAACTATCATACGACCCATCAATCCCACTACTGGGCGTATACCCTGAGAAAACCATGATTCCAAAAGAGTCATGTACCACAATGTTCATTGTACCTCTATTTACAATAGCCAGGGCATGGAACCAACCTAGGTGTCCATCGATAGATGAATGGATAAAGAAGATGTGGCACATATATACAATGAAATATTACTCAGCCATAAAAAGAAATGAAATTGAGTTATTTGTTGTGAAGTGGATGGACCTAGAGTCTGTCATACAGTGTGAAGTTAAGTCAGAAAGAGAAAAACAAATACCGTATGCTAACGCATATATATAAGGAATCTAAAAAAAGAAATGATTCTGAAGAACCTAGGGGCAGGACAGGAATAAAGATGCCGATGTAGAGAATCGACTTGAGGATGTAGAGAATCGGGGAGAGGGAATGGTAAGCTGGGACGAGGTGAGAGAGTGACATGGACTTATATATACTACCAAATGTAAAATTGATAGCTAGTGGGAAGCAGCCACATAGCACAGGGAGATCAGCTCGGTGCTTTGTGACCACCTAGAGGGATGGGATAGGGAGTGTGGGAGGGAGATGCAAGAGGGAGGGGATATGGGGATACAAGTTTTTGTATAGCTTATTCACTTTATTTTAAAGTAGAAACTAACACAATTGTAAAGCAATTATACTCCAATAAAGATGTTAAAAAACAAAAACAAAAACAAACATTGTCATCTTCACCTATCCCTTAGTTGCAACAACTGATTATTGCCTTTCAGGATACTCAGGGAATTTTCAGCATCAAAAATATTCTATACCTGAAGATATAATAATTATTTATTCACTATCTTTAGACTCACTTGACTCACTTGATGACTAGGTGTGTTCATCCATTTGGTTTGTTTCTACTGAAGCTATGTTGAATAAGTGGTGAGAGTGGGCACCCTTGTCTTGTTCCTGATCTTAGAGGAAATGGTTTCAGTTTTTCACCATTGAGAATAATGTTGGCTGTGGGTTTGTCATATATGGCCTTTATTATGTTGAGGTAAGTTCTCACTATGCCTATTTTCTGGAGGGTTTTTATTATAAATGGGTGTTGAAAATTTGGTTTGAGTTGTTTTTCCATAGATCTTCTCATTTAAGGATCTGACATTTCAAAAGAAATATATTCAATACTGAAGATTATGCAGGGTAGCAATTGAGACAGCATTTTGTATCCTTTATTATTTGATTACTTTTTAATACTCTGCTATTGCTAGCATGTAGTAATGGTGAGTCTGGGAGAAACTTAGTTCCCCTATGGAAATGGCTTATACTTCATATCAAATGTCCAAAAAAGATTGAATAGTCTGCTTGTTATTTTTCTCAAGACGATAATAGCATGGTAAAAAAACAAAAACAAAAACAAAAAAAACCTTGGCACTTCAGCTACAAAATTTCATTTAGAAAATGCAAACTCCTAACCAGGCTAATCCAGTCTTGACATTATCTGAAGAATGAGTGTTTTAGACTGGGCTGTTTAAGGAAAATGTTTCCACGGGGTCTATTTATTGTCCTTCATTGGCTTTCTGTCTTGCCAAGTCATTTGGAATCTAACTATCCAGAACATGATTCTCTTCACTAAAGAAAATATATTTGTCATATCACATTCTACCTTTCATAACAATTCTCTTGCTTATAATTAGCAAGACCAAGCTGAAGACCTAAATGGGCACTGAAGCTACAATATAAACAGTTTTGTTTTTAACAAATGTAGCAAGTAAACAATATTTAAACTATTATTTCAAATGTGGAGTTTCAGCATTATTTAAAACAGTTAATATATGTTCTGAAATTCCATTTTGAAAACAAATAAAATAACATGAATCTGCTATGATTTGTTTCCATAGTCTGAAATATTGATCTTAGCTAGAAAAATCAGTATTTCTATTTAGCCAGTTCAAAAGCTAATTTTTCAATATGTTATTGTAATAGAAACCTACAGTCTACTGGTAATGAAAAATAACTTTAGAGTCATAGAGTTTGGGCTCAAATCTTGGCTCTACTACATATAACCTGTGCAATTTTAGGGTATTTAAACCATTTGATTCTTGGTTTCTTCCATCGTAAAAAAAAAAAAAAGTGCTTCCTAATTTAAAGGATTTCTTCTATGACTTCAATTTTGGAGCTTTGTAACATTTATTTTCTGGTTTCCTAACTGTAATTTAGAAGTGTAATTTTTTTTGCATACTCTAGGGTAAATTCACATTGAGACTTTATCCATGTTGCAGAAGGAAGATGTAAGATGAACTTATCTTTGTAAGTGAACTGCTTTTAACTCTGACTTCTTGAGAGTCCATTGTCTCTGCCCCGCTCAAATACCTGTAGTTGGTGCACCCATCCCGCAGGTGCTGTGGGTACTTGCTGCTAATTTCTCATTGTACTTCCTCCCTCCATAAGCCACAGTCAAGGACTGACTGACTTGGGGATGCAAATATCAGTCCCCTTGCCTCAAGGTGGAACCAACTCTGACTTCATTAATGCTCCAAACCTGTCCACGGGATTCAGGCTGCAGGTAGAGTCCAGCTAAGAACAGATCTTTATTTAACTCCTTCATTCAACTCATTCCACGTCCCTCAGTCTTTTTCTACTGAGAGTACTCCCTCAATAAATCCATTTACTCAAATCACTGTCTCAGGCTCTGCTTCTCAGGGTCCCAATTTAAAACACGCATCATTAAAATTGATGAACAAATGATGTGTGTAAGCAGTGGAAAATATAGCCAGATCTGATTTTGAATTCTACTTCTTCAACTTGGTGAGTGTATAACCTTGGGTTGATACTTTAATCTTTTTTAGTCTCAGTTTATTTCTCTTAAAGGAGGTAAAATCTTTTCTAATGGGATGTTGCAAAGACTGAAAGAGATAATATATATGTATACATATATACACAAACAGACATGGAGCACCCAGCACTGATTTTAGCAGTATAAGAGCTGACTATGGGAGCATCTATTATTTAGGATTAGTTTCTAAAAAGAGACTAAGCAATGTGGAGTGTTAAGAATTAAGGCACTGGAAGAATAGATATTTTGGTATCATGTAAAGCCAATGGATATAAAGCATACAGCCTTGAAAATGAGATTGAGAAACAGTGGGTCAAGCAGCAACTGGGGATATTTGAAGAAAAGACCAAAGAAGGGGCTTTTGCTCTCTACTGAGATCTACTTGAACAGGGAGGCATCTTACAGGACACTGGGCTCTCTTCAAAGATTCAGGAACATTAGCGAAACTAAGTCCCCTGATGGTATGAGGTAGGAAAAAGTAATTGCCTTGAGGCAAACTCAATCAGCATTGAGGGAGGAAAGAATGACCTAACCTACTGTGAGGTTAGGATGAAATGAAAGAACGTGAAGAATTATACAAACAGCAAATAGAGGTGCAGGCATTTTAGGAAATATCAAAGGCAGCATTGGTAGTGAAATACTGTTGAAAATGAAAGAAAGGAAAAACTCTTAGGGACTTCCCTGGTGGCGAAGTGGTTAAGAATCCGCCTGCCAATGCAGGGGACATGGGTTCAATCCCTGGTCCGGGAAGATCCCACGTGCCATGGAGCAACTAAGCCCGTGTGGCCACAACTACAGAGCCTGTGCTCTAGAGCCCACATGCCACAACTACTACTGAAGCCCGCACACCTAGAGCCCGTGCTCCGCAACAAAGAAAAGCCACTGCAGTGAGAAGCCCGCATACCACAACAAAGAGTAGCCCCCTCTCACAGCAACTAGAGAAAGCTCGCGCGCAGCAACAAAGACCCAATGCAGCCAAAAAATAAATAAATAAATAAATAAATAAATAAAATTCTAACACAAACCATTTGATTTTAAAAAAAAAAAAGGAAGAAAAACTCTTAGTAACCAGTGCTAGGCCATGCCAGTCTCCTAGGGCAAGGGGCATGCTGAAGTCAGTAGTTTCTCTAAAGAACCACAGAAGAATGCTTGGTTAATTGGAAATGTCAACAGTTTTTAAAAATTATTTAATTTCATTTTGTTTTAATATGAGAAGTTCTAAAAGCCACAGTAACTTCCCCTCGTGGCCATGATTTTAATTTTTAATATTTTTCTCTGATAACCCTAATAGATAACATTAATGAAGGTTGAGAGCAAACTCTCTGCCTCTACACTCCTCTCCACCTTTTGTGGATTACCTGTCTGTGTTGTGAGAAGCATAGAAAGCACAGTTGCAAAATATAATAAATTTTCTTATGTAGCCTGTGTACTGTGCTAAGAGATTTGCATTTATTATTTTAGCAAATGCTTACAAAAAACATATATATTAGTTTAGATTTTTCTCTAGTATTACAAATGAAGAAACTTTGACTCAGAAAGTTTTGTGTAATTTTCCCAATAAGATAAAATTAACAGCTGACCATGTTTCACATCTTAATTAATGTAACTCCAAATTCTGGGCAATGGCACACCAAGTAGGTGGTTTGAGGATCTTTTCAACAACTCCATAGTATCTGCCTGTGCAAAGTCAGGTGAATTGAGGTTTTCTTAATCATTCTACCTAAAATATAAATAAAAGCAATCTCATAAATTTTGCTATTTTTATGGATCTCTACCATACAATCTAATTAAAATATTAGCCTCCCTTCTAATTGCATGGGTTATCACCTCTAAGCTCTACCTATTCAAAACTATGAAAGCTGCCATTCAACTATGTTTTTTAGACAAACATAATTGGAGTAAACAAAGAGAATTCTACCCCTATAGAAAAATTTGAAAATTTATAATTATTGTCCTTCATTGACTCACTTTAATTATTTAGGAATGATATTACTTAAGAAGTAAGTCTATTCTGGATTTGACCTAGTCACAGTGTCTTCTAGGCTGATCTCTGGATTTTCCTATTTTATACAAGAATGTCAATTTCAGTGTTCCTAAGTGTCATGTATTTAAATTCTCGGTCTTTGAAAAAGGACTAGTGAGTTTCCAAACTAGGTCAATTTTGGAACCAGTTTGAAATAATTGGTAAAAAACTTAAAGTTACAAACCAAATCAGAAAATTCTTACTTTCTCTTACACCCTAGGGGGTGGTGGTGCAGCTTATGAGTATTTGAAGATCTGGGGTCTGCGGTATCAGCTGCGTAAAAGGGGCCAGCAGGTATAAATGAGTGAACTGGGCTATGTGTAGAAACAAAAAAATTGTAGAGTCCTAAGCGTGTCTAAGGGAGACAGAAATTGTTACTCAGCATCATCTGATTATTGCCCTGAAAAATCAGGAATAGCATTGCCAGATTTAGTTTATCAAGAGAAACCAGAAATTCAGATTTTCTTACCTGATTTTTGATTTGTAAACATTTCTAACTAATTTTTAAGAGTTTAAAATACAGTGTGAACCAAACAAAACACTTCTTTCTGCCAAATTTGCCCTAAATGCTACCAGTTTTCAACTTATTTTATTAAACGAGTATATTCAGTAGTGGGCTCTAGGATGGTGTTAATTATCTGTTGCTCTTGGCTCTCACCTCAATCTAATGTGTAACTATGATACATGTAGGACAGGGCCATGGAAGCTTTTCCTACCGAAGGTCACTAATTCATCATCTCTCCTATTAAGAAAAAACAAGAAACCTAATTAACTACCTGATAGGTTTTTAAAGACTGAATATTATAATATGGACCACAAAATCATTTAATTTATGGGATAAAATGCATTTTAGTTCCCTGTAATCACCTATGAAAGATAGGGAAGAGGACAGTTGGAAAGTCATCAGGATAAAAGAGGTAGAGGGAAAAGGGAGGGGGTTGAGGAGAAAATGGTGAGAGTAGGAAAGAATGAAAGGGTTAGCTAATCATAGAGTGAGGGTAGAATGTCCTAAGAGTATTAGAAGAAAACTTTTTTTGCTCCATGGTGCATCAGAGAAAATTTCTGTAGTCCGGGTAATGGTTAAGAGAGTAAAGCTCTAGAGCTCAATTCCTGACTCTAACAGTTACCTGCCCTGTGACCACAGGCAAGTTATCTAACCTCTCTAAACCTCAGTTCCCTTATCTGTAAAACTGGCATACTAATAATATCTACATTTGATGATTTTTAAGAAATAATTAACTAATTATTTGTAAAGTACCTAGAATAATGCCTGACATATTATGAGCAATCAATACATATTAGTATTATATTGTTTTAAAATGAAGATGTAGTAGCAGTAGTTTTTTGGGTTTTTTTTAACCTTGGTTAAGTGTTTACCATGCTTCAAATTTGATTTCAGGTTTTTCCAAATTTTATTTTTTAAATACAGCTCCCTCCCCTCCCCCCCCCATGACTCTCTGAAGATTTCTGAAGTTGGCAAAGGAGTAATACATGTGCATGTGTGTGTGTTTACATTTCTTTGAAAATAAGATCTATCCTAAATCAGATTTTCAGTAGTTTGCGTCTGCTCCGGGCATTGTTCCTTTCTGCAGAATTACTTTAGGTATCGAATTCATAACACAGGAGCCAAAGAATTGTAAGATCAGGCCTGTGTTTTATAATGTTCACTTTTTTCCCCACCATCTCCTATATGGTGTGGTTTTTGCACAAGCATTCAATTTAGAATTAGTTCAGTGGTTAATTACAAGTCAGCCTGGGTGGACCATTTTATTTCTGATGTTTACTGATCCTGGTAAAGTGAAGATCACTGTTGGATGGCAACAGAGATTGAGTCTCTAAGTGACATTTATCACAGTAGTAAGAAGCATTGTCATGAATTGTTGAAGAGGGTAACATGACTGAATTTTATCCACTTGATGAATTAATTAAATTCCTTGATTAATTAATTTCTTTTTAGAGAATCTGTGTAAGCTCACTAGAAAAACACGGCCCTTAACTAATTCCTGATGAAATAATTTAATTTCCCAGTGCCATTATGTCTTCATTTGGAAACACTCACTTTTATCATTCTTTCTTTTTTTTAATTAAAACCATTTTTAAAGACTTTTTCTAGAGCAGTTTTAAGTTCACAGAAAAATTGAGTGGAAGTTTCCAGAGATTTCCTATATACCCTCTGTCCCCCAAATGGCATAACCTCCCTCATTATCAACACCAACCACCAGAGTGGTACATTTGTTACAATTTATGAATCTACGTTGACACATCATAATCACCCAAAGTTCATAGTTTACATTACTATTTACTCTTGGTGTTGTACATTCTGTAGGTTTAGACAAATGTATAGTGACATATCCATCATTATGGTATCATATGGAGTGTTTCTACTGCTGTGAAAATCCTCTGTGCTCTGCCTATTTATCCCTCTCCCCGACCCAACCCTGGCAATCACTGATTTTTTTTTTATGTGTTCATAGTTTTACCTTTTCCAGAATGTTATTTAGTTGGAATCATGCAGTATGTAGCCTTTCAGATTGGCTTCTTTCACTTAACATTATGCAATTGTTTCCTCCATGTCTTTTCAAGACTTGATAATTCATTTCTTTTTAGCAGTGAGTAATATTCCATTGTCTAGATGAACCACAGTTTGTTTATCCACTCACCTACTGAAGGGCATCTTGTTTGCTTCCAAGTTTACCCAATTATGAATAAAGCTGTTATAAACATCCATGTGCAGGTTTTTGTGTGGACATATGTTTTCAACTCCTTTGGGTAAATCCCAAGCGGCATAATTGCAAGATTGGTAAGAGTATGTTTAGTTTTGTAAGAAACTGCCAAGCTGCCTTCCGAAGTTTTTTTCATTTTTTAATATGTGACTTCAGAATATCATTTTTTTTTCTAAATAATTTTGAAGTTAATTTGCAATGGTGAAATAAGTGATGCCTCCCTTCTTTCCTTCCATATTTTTTTTCTCACTATAATGCTAAAAGAATTCACTTCCATCACCCACTCAAATTAAAGACTAGGCCAATGCTTTGTATTTCATAATTAAAGAATTACCCCTTTTACTTCATCTTCTACATTATGAACTGATTTCTGGCTTTTTGTTTCAGTCCTTGCCTTATGATTTTATTAGACTCACAACTCTGGTCCAGCTTCTAAAATTATCATCTTGAGTTAGAAATATGTGTCATAACAGTCTATCCAAAGCATTGAAAAAGCAGAAATTCAGTGACATGAGAACTTAAAGAAAAAGAAAATTTGCAAAGACTGACAATGATTGGATTGGTTTTTTGCAGTGCTAGAAATAAAAATTTTTGTTATTATTATCATTTTCACCCATTTCCATTCCTGGAGGTGTAGAGTTATATTGGAGGTAATTTTAATTTCATATACTTGCACTTACAGTTTGTCAATTTAAACCAGTTATAGATCTAAGTAAACTGAAAGCAAGGCTTATTTAATTCATCAATAACAGAAATTTACAGGAAAAGAACTTTACTGCTGCCTATTTTATACATATGTCAACTTTCAAATACATCTTTCATTCTTTCTGTCTCAGAATTTACACACACACACACACACACACACACATCCTTGTTATTTGTGGATATTATTTTTATGAATTCACCTACTTAGTAAAAGTTATTTGTAAGCCCCAAATCAATATTCATGGTGCATTTGTGATCATTCATGGACCTCCATCTGCACAGGGTGGAGAAAAACTTGGGCTGGCCCCATGCACACATTCCCAGCTGAGGTCAAACAAGGCATCATCACTCTGCTTTCTTCTTTTGGTTCTCATGTTGTAAATGTGTGCATGTCACAGACTACTTAGTGGCATGTTTTTCACATTTTTGTGCTTTTTTTGGTGATTTTGTTTTTTAAAATGGGTTCCAAATATAGTGCTGAAATGCTGTCTAGTGTTCTAAGTATAAAAAAAGCTGTGATGTGCCTTATGAAGGAAATATGTGTATTAGATAAGCTTCATTCAGGTATGAGTTATAGTGCTGTTGACCATGAATTTAATGTTAAAGAACCAATAATATATATGAAATAAAATGTCTTTAAATAGAAACATGCACAAAGCAAGGTTATGCATTATCAGTTGAGGAAAATATGACCAGAGGCTCACTGGAGCCTAATCTTGTATTTCCCTAGGAGTAATAATTCTGTATTCACTAATTCAGTGTTTATTGTGACTTTATAGGACGTGACTACCACAAACAATAAGAACTGACTGTACGTAACTTATTGAGGTTTAAATACCTATCTGTCTTAACTGTATAGTTACTCCATATTTATCTATTCATGTACATAAACACACACACACTCATATACACATGTATGTATTTTTCACAAGCTCCTTTTCATGCTACCAAAATTTAAGGACCACTGGTTTATTGGGATATGGAGTTTAAGGAAGTAAGACTAAGCAGTTTAGATTCAATTAGATAATACAAGTTATCTAGCATTGTTTATGCTTTTCTTGTGAAATAGCAATTCTGGCAGTTGAATCACTTTATTATTTTAGTAATAAATCCTTTTCTGGGAGTTAAACAGCCTCCAAACCCTTTCCCTAATGTACTTGAGATTCCTTAGTCCTAGTTATTGTTGTCATCTTCTTTGCCAGCTTACTTCTAATCGGTTTGCCTCAGCAGGACTTTATTTGTTAACAGTAGCTGTTCACATTATGTCTTAAGCTGGGAAGTGATGATACCAGCAGGTAAAATGAAGAGTACCATGCCACAGCATGCCACCTCTAGGGCTTTTTGGCTTCCTAGAAAATAGTTAGCAATGCAGTGTGTCACGGCTAGAGACTATTTACCTTCCTTGTAAATACAACTCTTCAGTCTACCTGTACCTCACTACAGGACCATCTTTTTTTATTTTTTATTATTTTTTAAAATTAATTTTTATTGGAGTATAGTTGTTTTACAATGTTGTGTTAGTTTCTTGCCTTACAGCAAACTGAATCAGGTATACACATACATATATCCACTCTTTTTTAGATTTCCTTCCCATTTAGGTCACCACAGAGCACTGAGTAGAGTTCCTTGTGCTATACAGTAGGTTCTCTTAGTTATCTATTTTATATGTAGTAGTGTAAATATGTCGGTTCCACTCTCCCAATTCATCCCACCTCCCTCCCCCCTTGGTAACCATAACTAAAGGACCATCTTTCATTCACCATGTTTAAGAGGTTGCCTTATCCATCACTTGTTTTTATTATTTTCCATTTCCTAATTAGACTAGAGTAGAACACATAGGCAGATATCCATTCAGTTATTCATTCATTCAATAGTTAGTGACTGCCAACTATGCGTCAGACACCGTGTGAAACAGTAGAATACATGACAATGTTTTCAAAGGGCTTTCAGTTTAGAGTGGGAGAAAGAGAAATTAAGAAAGAAAACAAATTTAATTGTTTTAAGGAGTGATAGGACTATGAGGGGAATAAAGCAAGGGAATGGAATAGGAAGTAGCCAGGACTGAGGTGGGAGAAAGGTTGATTCTTTAATTATGTTGGCCAGGGAAGAGAGAGAGAGAGATCTCCTGAAAGAAGATTTGGACCTAGCTCTACACCTGAAGAGGTACTGAAGAGGCTAGTCAGCACATTAAACATTTACATTACTGTGCTCTAACAGTAACCCTGGTTACTCTAATTATGCATGGTAACTGGTAATAGCAAAAATTAACCTACATAAAGACTCTCACAGACTACTAGAGGAAATAATGTATTTTTTAAAAAATAGAATTTACAATAGAAGGGGAGATGTGCCGTAAGAGGAGACAAAGTCTTTGAGGAAATTGATATTACTTTCCACTGTTGTTATTCATTCATTCATGTAAGCATTCATTGTCAGAAAAGTTCCTAGAAAATGTAGTATTAATTAAACAGTGATTGAATGAATGGTTGGAAAATGTCTCTCTAGACAGAAGAATTAGCAGGGTTTGGAGATAGAACTCATACCTAGATTGTAAAAAGACATGACTATCAGGCTAATCTGTCTGGCTTTTATTCCTATTTTACAGATGTTTTAAGAGAGGAAGTGGCATGATTAGCGTTGTGCATTAAGGCATTTTTACATTGATATTGAAAGGATTGTTTCAGGAGGCAGGAAACTGGAGGAAGACCTCCAAGTGGGCATTACAAAAGTTTTGAGAAGACTGAACATCACAGAAGGAAAGAGAATGGAAAGAGGGCGATGGAAGTGGTAACGTTTGGAGATAGAAGAAAAAGACTACTGACTTTAAGAGGGCTGAGTGAATTTGCTAACATGCTACATGAAGTGTTGAAGCAGGAAAATGGTGGGAGATTTGAAGAACGCTTGGTTTTCAGGCTCTGAGACTAAGAAGATGATAATGCAGTCCTTAGAATGAATTGAGAAGAATTCCCTTTGCATCTGTCTTCAGGTAGAGATTGTAGAGAATTTACATAATTTCTCCTCTAAATGTTAGCTAGAATTAATCAGAAATCCAAAACTAATCCTAAGTTCAAAAATTCATTAATTAAAAAGCTAATGCAGTGCATCACATCAGCAGGCAAAAAAAGAAAAATCATATGGTCATATTTATAGGTGCCGAAAAACATTTGCCAAAACTCAACATGATAAAGAACATTTCAACTACAAAAACAGTGCAAAGAAAAAACTTCAGCTCACATTATACTTAATGATGAGAAACAGTGGGCTGTGGCCCTAGACTGAGGCAAAGACAAAGATTTCTCCTCTCACCACATGCATTCAACATCATACTGGGTGTCCTAACTGATGCAATAAGACATTGGAATAAGACAAGATGGGAAATAAAGTTTATACAGATTGAGTTACATGAAATAAAACTGTTCGCAGATGACATGACTATGTAGAAAATACAAAAAATTTATTAAAATACCTCTGGAATAATAAGTGGATATAGTGTGGTTATAGGATACAAAATGTAAAAAAGACAATTGCTTTCCTATGTACCAGTAATGAAGACTTAGAATTTGATAATAAAGGCACAATACCATTTACATTGGCACTAAAAAGTTAAACGTTTAGATATTTATCTAACAAAATATGTAGAAGATATATTTGTACAAAACTACAAAGCTCTGATGAAAGAAATCAAAGAAAATCTAAATAAATGGAGAGAGATTCCAAGTTCATGTTTTGGAAGACTCAATATTGTTAAAACCTCAGTTTCTCCAAACTTGATATACTAATTCACTACCATCCCAATTAAAATTACAGCAAGTGATTTTGTGAATACTGACCAATTGAGTGTAAAGATTGTATGGAAAGGCAAAATCAAAGGAGTGAGATTATCTGTCTTCAGGATATAAAGACAGACAGATATATCTGTCTTCAGTACTATAAAGCTACTGTAATCAAGATACCATGATATTGGTTAAAGAGTAGATAGATCAATGGAAAACAGTAAAGAACCTAGAGAAAACCACCAAGTAGATTCAGTCAACTGTTCTTTGCCAAAGAAGCAGCAGCAATTTGATAAAGAAAGAATAGTCTTTTAAACAAGAGATGCTAGATCAACTGGACATCCACTATCTGCATGAAAAAAAAAAATCTAAACACAGATCTTACATCTTTGACCAAAAAGCATCTCAAAATGTATCATACATCTAAATGTAACTGTGAAACTCTAAAATTATTAGAAGATAACAAGATAATATCTAGGTGGCCTTAAATTTGCTGATGAGTTTTTATTTTTATTTTATTTTATTTTATTCTTTTAACATCTTTATTGGAGTATAATTGCTTTACAGTGGTCTGTTAGTTTCTGCTTTATAACAAAGTGAATCAGCTATGCATATACATATATCCCCATATCCCCTCCCTCTTGTGTCTCCCTCCC
>NC_041221.1:117592447-117615029 GCF_002837175.3 Physeter macrocephalus
CCCCCTCCCCGTGTCCTCAAGTCCATTCTCTACGTCTGCGTCATTATTCTTGTCCTACCCCTAGGTTCTTCAGAACCAATTTTTTTTTTTTAGATTCCATATATATGTGTTAGCATACAATCCATGAAAGAAAACAACTGATGCTGGACTTCATTAAAGTTAGAGACTTCTGTTCTGCTAAAGACTCTTTTAACAGAATAAAAAGACAGCCACAGACTGAAAGAAAATATTTACAAAAATATCTGATAAAGGACATGTATTCAAAACATAAAAAGAACACTTAAAACTAATAAAAAAGGGTAAAAGGTCTGAACAAACAGCTCATTAAAGAGGATGTACACATGGCAGATAAGCATATGGAAAGATGCTCATTAGGAAATTGCAAAGTAAAACAATGAGGCACCATTTTATGACTATTAGAATGGTGAAAATCTAAAAAACTGACAGTACCAAATGCTGATGAGGATCTAGAACAACAAGAGTTCTTGTTCACTGTTCATGAGAATGCAAAATCAAACAGTCACTTTGGAAGACAGAAATCTTCCTTCAAACTAATCATACTCCTTTTATCATAGGATCCAGCACTCCCAGGTATTTACTCAGGTGACTTAAAAAATTATGGCCACACAAAAACTTTCACACAAATGTTTATAGCACTTTATTTGTAACTGCCAAAAATTGGATAAACCAACTGTCCTTCATTAGGTGAGTGGATAAACAAACTGTGGTTCATCCACACAGTGGAATATTATTCAGAAATACTAAAATGAGCTATCAAGCCATGAAATGACATGGAGAAATCTTAAATGCATATGGCTGAATTAAAGAAGTCAGTATGAAAAGGCTACATACTGTATGATTCCAACTATGTGGCATTCTGGAAAAGGCAAACTCATAGAGACCATATAATAACATCAGGGATTCAGGTAAGGGGGAGGGTGAATATGTAGAGCACAGGGGATTTATAGGCCAGTGAAACTATTCTGTGTGTTACCATAATGGTGGATACATGATATTATACATTTGTCAAAATCTATAGTACTGTGTGTAGAACACAAAGAGAGAATCCTACTGTAAACTATGGACTTTAGTTAAAAATAATATGTCAATATTAATAATATATCAATACCGGTTTATCAGTTGCAACAACTGTGCTTCACTAATGCAAGATATTAATAACAGGGAAAACTGAATGGTGAAGAAATGGTATTATGAGAATTCTCTGTGCCATTTGCTTATTTTTCTGTAAACCTAAAACTGCTAAGAAAATAAATTCTTTTACATTTTTAAAGCTGATATTAGGTACAGAATAAAAAATAATTTCATTGCATCTTTTCTATTTGGTATTAGATAATGAAATCTAGTGTTGAAAATTATCGTCACCAGTCACTGTGTAGAAATACTAACATGCCTTGTGAATCTGTATAAAATAATGAATTGGGATAAGGGTTGACTGCAGTGGCCCTTAAGTGGCTAGAAGGTATTTTAAGTAGTTCAGAGGAGGAGAGCGATCAGTGATTCCAGGAGGGAAAACTGCGTGTGTTGAGTCATGGAGATGGTAGTAACTATGTCGTGGGACAATTATACTGGAGGCAGCAGCATATGTTAGAGGTAAAAAGTAGTTTTAAGTCAGGATTATGGAGAACTTTTGTTGTCAAGGGGAGCTATTTACCCAATCAAGTGGGCTCAGCAATTATCTGAGCAAAGTAGTGTTGAGGAGTAAATAAACACTATCATGGGAATGCTCATAGCCCAGCGCTCAGCATCTGCCATAGTGTACGGACTCTATAAATATTAAATTTCCTTTCCTTTCATATAATTATTATCATGGTTAAATTTACTCTCAATCAACTTTCAACTTATTAACTAATTAGGATTTAGTTAAGGTTAGTTAATAACTCATAATCACCAACCATTGGGGATCAAAATACATTTAGTACCCTCAAGTAAATTATTTAAAAACATATTTTTCCCTCCTTCAGTTATAATGCTAATTTATCAATGCATATGACATATTTTTTGTTTGAATTACAAGCTCCTAAAGGGCATACGTTTGTAGTTTTATCATTTAAGGTAAACCTATTTATATACTTAGTGATCATTAACTGAATAGTGATTAGGTATTAAATAAATAATTGAGACACAATTGATAAGATATGATTAGAACCCAAACTTATAAACTACAGTGTTCTGTAAATTGGAAGTTCCATGCTGCCTTTCACTTTTTGGTCACATAATAAATAAATTCTTTTCTTTTTCCAAGAGGGTGAGGGTATGACTGTTCTTTAGAAATATCTATTACTTGAAAAAAAAAAAAACATTTAGCAGGCATATGTAGAGAATTTTCTTGTATAAATCAAAATTTACTCAGTTGGTCCTTTTTAAAAATGCAATTTAATTTTCATATATCCTCGTGACATTCAAACGTTATTTGAATGTTTAATGAATATTAGTAGAGATTCATCTAAAAACTAGCCCAACTGATTTACAATGATGCAGAGCCCCAGAGATGAGGAAATGAGGAGGCCTCATGTAATGAGGCAAGGGTGCTACGATGACTGTACAGTTGCACGATCAGGAAACTGTAATTAATGGAAGAACAACACTTCCGTGGGTGCCTGGTTGCTAATTAACCTATTCACAGTTAAATCAAGAAGAAACAAAACTTTGGGGAAAAGAGGCTTGCCTATATTCTAAGGAAATTTTAAGACTGCCATTTCTAATTTTCATTTCTGTGAGATTTCATTGTTTAGAGTAAAATCTGAAATTGCTACTTTCATTGTACAAAATTCACTATTCAAACTTTGAACTTCCAAACTTCTTCAAGATTGTCCCAAGTTAATTTCAGCATGGTGTTTGTTTTTCAGTATATTAATGGATTTTTTGCCTAAAAAATAATTTCAGGGTATACTACTCACCATCCCTCCACAGCCTTCACTATTAGTATGAGATTTAATTACTTAAATTTAACTCATTAGATATTTAATATTTAATTCTAAAACTCAGTGAAAGTATAACACAATCACAGTTATCATTTATTAATATATTTGTCTTATGCAAGTTATGAATATATGTTAAGAAATTAGCTTATATTTTATACCTTCACTAAACCCTTGACTGTGTAATCTTGGTAATCTCCCTTCTTGATTCTCTCTCTGTCAGTGTAGTGGTAGCCCTGCCATCATATCTATTATTCAGCCTATGTTATGCAGGACAAAAGGGAAAATAACTTCAAACAGTCTGCCTGACTCAAAGTACTGAAATAGTTTTAGTCCAATCTCCCTGACACAGACTATAGAAGCGTTGGGGAAAGAAAGAATTCACTATAAAGTTCCGATTTTCCCTCATAACATTACATCCATACCATTACAATCTAAAAAACGCTAAATCCCCACATTGCCATTATTTCCCATGAGCATTGCCCAAGAGATGTGAAAGGGGCTGTGTGTTAACCTAACAAATCTTCTCATAAAAATGTAATATCTCATAAAATAAAAGGAGAGGGACTTCCCTGGTGGTGCAGCGGTTAAGAATCCGCCTGCCAATGCAGGGGACATGGGTTCAAGCCCTGGTCCGGGAAGATCCCACATGCCTCAGAGCCACTAAGCCCGTGTGCCACAACTTGCCTGTGAGCCACCGAGCCCGTGTGCCACAACTACTGAAGCCCACGTGCCTAGAGCCCATGCTCCGCAACAAGAGAAGCCACCACAGTGAGAAGCCTGCGCACAGCAGCAAAGAGTAGCCCCCATTCGCTGCAACTAGTGAAAGTCCACGCACAGCAATGAAGACCCAAGGCAGCCAAAAATAAATAAGTAAATAAATTTATTAATAAAATAAAAGGAGAAAGATTTCAATCAATTATTGCTTGATTAGAACATTATATTTCACACAGCACTGGGTTTCATTTTACTGAATGGGTAACTGATAGAAATTGAAAAGTAAGGTTCTGAAATGCCGTTCTAATATTGCATAATTCAGAGAAAGAGGTTGTGTCACATTTCCCCCCAAAATATATCATTGAATGTCTTACTAAATTTCTGTATCTCCTCAACCGCCCCCTCCCCCATCCAACTTGGAGGTATGTGTATGAAAGAGCTTACAACGTGTGAGCCTACGTTTAAGGTCTTGATTGTATTATGGAAGATAGGGAAAAAAGAGTGAGTTAACCAATTTTCCAGGAAATGTTTGTAATTGAATAGCAAGGTGAATATGGAGTTGATTGAGACATGAGATATTATGGGGATTCAGAGCTGGTCTGAAGTATTTTTCAGAATGATTTGAATCAATTTAGAGACTTCTGAGGGAGTTGTTTCTTCAAGAGATTTTTTGTGTGTTCCTAAAATGATCTGCAGTCCATAGTCTGTTGTAGAGCAGTTCTCAAATGTAAGGATGCATTAGCATTGCTTTGAGGGTTTGTGAAAACACATATTGCTGGCCTAAGCCTCTCAGAGTTGTAGGTTCATTGGTTCTAAGATGGGGCCTAATTGCATTTCTAACAAGTCCCCAAGTGATGCTAATGTTGCTGGTCTGGGGACTGCACTTGAGGAACATTAACTGCTCTAGAGAAAGTTCAGTCATTGCATAGCCACAGAATTGATCAAATAATTTGGAAGTCAAGAGTTACATCTTCTAAATACCTTTTTAGCACTACCTTTCTGAGAAGTTCTGGAATTTTAAAATCAGCTCTCTGGCTTCTGTCTGTATCCCCTTGGAGTACAAACCCAAATAACATGGTTGCTAAATTTTCTTCCTTTTTATCATGTCCTATTCCACCCCCCAGTCCTGTCCCCCAAGCCCTGTGTTGTTAAGTCTTTGAAATTGTTCAGAAATAGTCAGTGATTCAGTTCAGTGCTCTTGGGAACAACAGAAATGGAATATTATTAGAAATTACAGTTTTTAAAAAGTCAGAAATAAGGGCAATATTTTTCAGACTAAATTTTAGATAATTACTACTTCCATACCTTAAATTAATAATACTTCATGCTTATGTATGAAACGTATTCCAAATGAAAAATCTCATCTCTGTATTTGTGCTTGTTTCATATACAAACTTTCTTTTAAAATCTTAAGAATCTAACTAGATTATGTTAACATTTTTGAAAAATAACAGCAATTTACCTCCTCCAAAAAACTGATGAAATAGAGCAAAAATGCTGATGTTTCTCCTACTGATTCAAAACCGTTTTAAATGTTTACTTTATTCAAATGAAAGACATTGATGCATGGGCTGAGCTGAGTATTTAATTTGAGATATACAGTGTTACTGTACACATAGATTGACTTGTCTTTAAATAGGTTTTTGTTATCTCTACTTGAATTACTATCCCTTCCCATTTCCCAAATGTGTTTACCAAGTATACACGCAACATTCCTCCTTTATCTGTCCTTCTCTTTTTCATTATCCTACTTCTAGCCATTTAATCTTTGCAAAATAACAAGATATTTGAGTGTATTTTTGATGAATGTATATATGCATATGTTATCTTTCTCATGTAGTTCTAGAAGGTAAAAATCTCTGATGGTAAAAATATTGTCTTTCAATGCAAGATGTACCACGTGACTCCTAGAACACTTTGGGCACTTAATAACCTTTACAACACCATCCTTGATATCATTATCATCAATCATGGAACCTGTTCTCAGCTGTGATTCAGTTAGACATAGCTTTAAAAAAAGGATCTTCTCTTATGTCTCAGGTTGCCATTCAACCCTGATGGCTTCCCTCTTTCAAATACATCTGCTCTCTTTCAAGTAAGTTTTGCGTGTGTTTTATACCTCTAATGCGGTACCTCCAGATTAGTGACAGAGAAGTTAATTGAAATGAGCGAGCACTTATTGATGAAAGTATGTTGGGTTCAGCATGAGAATACTAACCTGTTTCCACATGACTAACCAGGATTGCACAAAAGTAAATCATCATTGAAATGTAGTCATTCTCTCAATCACCTAATGATTCTATTACTTATATATAGACAAATGCACACAGAGCACTCCATTATCTTTAGAAAGGTCACTCAACAGTCATTAGAGTTAAGTAAATGAGGGTTAAACTGTCCTTCTCAACACCATAAACTTAGCTGCTTATATACATCCTATAATTATAGAGCAGAAATATAAGATACAAAATGAGTTTCATGGATAAATCATCTACAGTAGTGTATAACCAGAAACACCATTTGTCCCTTTGAAAAGCTGAAATATTTTAGAACCTGAAAAATCTATTGAATTTATTTTCATGTATGGTGTGCTTTGTTCGATGGAATTTTATGTGACAGCATTTTATGTGAAAGATAAAAGCAAGTGTTGTAAATGAAAACAGTTTGGGGAGGTTGGCTGACTGAATTGCCTTTCACTCCAGCAGTTCCAAAAGGATCTCCATGGTAAGTCCAAAGATCTCAAAGCAGCATGAAAACCACTGTATTTGAAGGTTAATTCATGGACTGTTTTTCTTCAGAGCATTTTTACCATAGAACATATTATATACAATATTTTATTTTCTTACTAATTAATTAATGAGGTAATTAATGAACTTACATTGGGATTTAAGTTGTATGAAGGGAGGGACTTTTTTATCTGCTTGATACATAGTGAGTACTCAGTAAATACTTCTGTTGAATGAGTGAATAAGTGTATCCATGAATGAATATGTTTACTAAATTACTAATACATGAAGATGATAGGTCCTCAGGATTAAAAAAAGGTAAGACACAATCACTGACCCAAAAGAACACATAAAGTAGTTGAAGTAGATAACATGTCTACAAGAAAACATCTAATAACATAAGCCAGTACATAATGGATATGTTTCCAATGGTACAGGAACAGTGTACTAATGTAATTTGGACAAGGGGAAACTGAATTAAATAGATCAGGAGAAGATTCACTGGGGAAATGAGTAGATGTGTGACCTTACATAATTTGCTTAAACTTTCTGGGCCTCAGTTTCCTCATATAAAATCAGGTTTTTCTAGCCAAGTGAACACTTAGATCCCTTGGAGTTTTAGGCAAAAAAATAGATTTTGAATGCATAGTAAAAATCTGAACTAGCGAGGCAACAATCTCTCTGCAAATATGCCTTGAGAACTTAATCAAAAGATAAGCTGTTTTGAGCTCTATACTACACTATACTCTGACATGGCTGCAGTTTGAATTTGATCAAGTTAAACTGAGTTTAAAGAAAATTTAATAGAAGTAGAAGTTTGTTTTTTTTTTTTTTTTTTTTTTTGCGGTACGCGGGCCTCTCGCCGCTGTGGCCTCTCCCGTTGCAGAGCACAGGCTCCGGACGCTCAGGCCCAGCGTCCATGGCTCACGGGCCCAGCCGCTCCGCGGCATGTGGGATCTTCCTGGCCCGGGGCATGAACCCGTGTCCCCTACATTGGCAGGCGGACTCTCAACCACTGCGCCAGCAGGGAAGCCCAGAAGTAGAAGTAATTTTAAAAATATTTTTTTCTGACTCAGTGTGCATAGAAATTCATAAGTGGCGTACTGAAGCAATACCTCAGGTGACATCACACAGCTTTGTCCTACACAGAGGTACAGCTGTAGGCAAGTCTTAGATGCAGTAAACCAAGTAACAGTTACCTTCTATTTTCTTTAAATGAACTATTTTATGTATGAATAATAAAGATACAGAAAAGTGAATACAACTAATTTCATAGCTTAATGCAATTTTACACAATGAACATACCCACATAAACCACCACCAGGAATAAGGAAATTGAATATCACCAGCATTATAGACACTCCATATAGCTCCCTGCTAGTTGTTATCCACCGCAAAGGCAGTAGCTATTCTGACTTCCACACAATAGATTTGTTTTTATTTCTGTAAGTGGAATCATACATTAGGTACTGTTTTCTTCTTTCACTTAAATTTATGTTTATGGGATTTATAACACTTATACTGTAATGACTAACATATTTAGAATTAAAGAATCTTACTATTCTCTACACATTTTTTTGTTCTCTTTTTCTAATTTTTCCTTCTCATTGAGTGATCATGTATTTTTAAACTTATTGTTATTCCTTCTTATGATCTTTAGTTATTTTTCTTTTATGTTCATTTAGTGATTTAAGTCTAAATTTTAGTCTTAAACACGTTTCAGGATCCCTTTACATTCTTAAAAATTATTGAGGATTCCAAAGGTCTTTTGATAATGTGGGCTATATATTTTGATTATTACCATATTACAAGTTAAAATTGAGAAAGTTTTAAACACCAGAATACACAAACACATATACATTAGTCATCAGGGTGAGGATGATATCACATGTCATGTCACCTTAGAAAAGTCCACTATATACTTGTGTAAAAATGAGAGCAAAAAATCAAATAATATGTTAGTGTTTGTTTGAAAATAGTTGTCACTGCATGGACCCTTGAAAGGTTCTCCTTTGAGAACTGTTACCTTAGAGATTCAACATGAATACATATCTTCCTCAACTTACGACGGGGTTTTATCCTGATAAACCCTCATAAACTGAAAACATCGTAAGTTGAAAATGCATTTCAAACATCTAATCTACCGAACATCCGAGTTTAGCCTAGCCTACTTAAATGTGCTCAGAGCACTTACGTTAGACTACAGTTGGGCAAAATCATCTAACACAAAGCCTACATTTTTAATAAAGTGTTGAAAATCTCATGTAATTTATGAAATGCTATACTGAAAGTGGAAAACAGAATGGTTGTGTGGGTACAGGATGGTTGTAAGTGGCTCAGTTGTTTACCCTCATGAATGCATAGCCATTTGCCTTTTCTCACAAGTTAAATTATTTTTATTGTATCTGGATATTGTGTATGAAAGAACTGTAGAGGTTTCAGATGATGAAATCTTCCACTGGAGACAATTGACTTTCTCCTCCACTAAAAATACAGAGTTGTGATCTTGGGTGGAGTCTGAGAGGAGACAACTTCAATCCAGGAGGAACTGAGTTAGGTAAAGCTAGCTTAAATTTTAATGACTCAATTTATTTGTGATTTTCACTTGTCCCTAGGTTGATTTATACTCAAATTTAGAAGACTTTAGAAAACTTAATTCTGCCCTTCAGAAGATTTTGGATTATCTGTTTAGCCTCCTGTCTTTCACAATTTCAAAACTTGGCACTGTATAGAGGGGGAGATAGGCCACATGTTTGAGGACCCTCACATTCCAATTTTGTCACTCCAGTCCCATGAAATGACTAAAATCTCCTATTATTTGCCCTTTGCCTTGGCTAAGATTCTGTCCTCAGACCCCAGCCTCTGTCTATCATCAGTAAATGTCCCTAGGGGAAGAGATTAACTGTTCCACAGCCTACTTCTAAATTTTTCTCTACTCTCTGAAATTTTAATCAATTTAGTCTTCATTGTTTCCAACTTCTTTAAGGCCTTGAGTTGTTTGTAGGAATACCAGCTGTTGCAATGATTACATTCTACCAGGAGAGGCTGCCAATATCCATTCAAATATTGATTCTGTTCATTCTCTATTTTGTCCTCTCTTTCCAGGACTCCAGTATAATATATTTCTGAATTTCTGACTGCACGTCCGAGTATTGTATGTTTTTCTCTGTGTTTTCTTTCTTTTCTTCTCTCTGATCTTTAGTCTAGTTATGTGATATACTGTTGTACTACTCTGCAGTTCTCCAGACTATGAATCCACTTTTCTGCTGTGTTTAATTTAGTGTTAAATTTTAGCATGTATTAAATGTTTATTTCAGTTATTATTAGAAATTGGGAGGAAGGGGTAAAGCATATGGCCTAGGATACTTTCACGCCTTTACTGGGGGAATACCTATGAAGAAAGGAAGAAAAACAGATAAGGTAACATAGTTTAACCTTGGAGACTAGATATGCATGTAAAATGACTAATGATATTTACTAGATAGAAGAGACTTTATCTCTATCTGACTCTCTCTAGCTAAGGATAACCCATATAAAATGGAATCCAAATATGAAAAATGGCTTCCTGGAGAATGTCACATAAGTTATACAACTCCCTGGGGTACTAAATGAAAATGTGTCTGATTTGAAATGCTCTCTATTGTATGAGGAAGCCCATGAACATCATTTAGAGGCTTCATCTATTCTGAGCTGGAGGTTCATGTTTGATAAAGGAATAAAGGACCTGTGAGAGTCATCACTGATGTCCCAGAAGCTTCTTTCTCTTTTGCCTTTTGATTGCTTGTATCCTTGACACTATTTAGTAAAGTTTGATACTGGGTAAGATCTCTGATTCACGTGATTCTCAGTTAATAATCTGATTCTGTGTATTATAGATCTGGGTTTCCATTTGCTTATTTTTGGTGAAATTATCTACTTTATCATATATTTCTTGGTCATATTAATCACAATTATTTTATTTCAAAACAATATCTTTTACCATCCACTAAGGGGTGGTTTCTATTATCTATTTCTTTGTACTCTTTGAATTTTGGTAATTATTTTGTCCCTGGCTTGCCTGGTAGTTCAGGATTGTATGGTAGACATTATGTATAAAAATTGAAGAGGCTGTGGATGATGTTATATTCTTAAATTTGCTTCCAAATGAAGTTATAGTAGGACAGATGACCTTGTTCCATTCAGAGATTGAGCTGATTTATGGCTAAGGCTGAGTTTTTAGTGTTTGTGAACACTGAAATTTGCCCTTATCCCATAGCATGGCCTTACAAGAGTCTCAATTGAAAGCCTAGGACATTTCTGAGATCATTTCTCCTTGGGACCATATTATAATTTTTAGCCCATAACCTTGTGAGACTGCCATGAGCTCTACTTTGTTTTTTAGCCTGATTTCTTGATCTTTTACCCAGCTCAGGTGAGAAATCAACCAATGACTTGTGGGAAAAATCAACAGAAATGTTGGTCTTGCCTCAATGCATTTCCCTCTTTTCAGGACATTGACCTCATAAGTTGTGGGTTGGTTGTTTCCTGATGCCTCTAAATAGTAGATGTTAAAAGTTTAGCACATATTAGTAGTTGTTCCAAGATGAAGAGTTTTTCCACTACTGGCTGTGCAGTCATAGCCATAAGTAGACATCTAGATGGTCTCTTTTGAGTAAGGATTAACTCTCTAACTATGTTAGACTTTTTACTTAACACAAAGAAATGGAGGTAAAAAGCTTGTCTTTTTATAGAACAGAAAAATATTAGTTTCAGGCTTTTCATAATTTGAGCATATTTTCCTTGTGGTTGAACAATAAAATTGCCTTTGAAAATGTTTTTCTTGCACTTTTGATAGTAAGAACATTAAAGTCAAAGATGTTTAAGGATAAGCAGGTAGGCCCATTATGCTTTGGGGTTGTCATATAGAATATGTCTGTCCGGGGTAGAATGAGAGGTAGAGTTGCTAGGAAATATAAGTTGATGTGTATTTGTAGGAATTACTGACTGTCCTTCCAAGTAGTTGGGATTTTATTTCACATGAAATGAGGAGTTATGTGAATCATATAAATTACATTAAGATCACAAACCATAATCATATTGTAGTTTAAAAAGATACAACTTTTATAAAATACAAATAAAGGAAGAGTGATATTAAAATTAAAGGAATTTTTGAAGAGACCATTGAAAGGGTGGAGGTGAGTGAAATTTGACATGGACCTGAGGAAAAGAAGTATCACTAGGAATAGAAAAGATGAAATGGGCTTACATGTTATTTCAGGAGAAGAGGCACTTGGACTTGATTATGTATTGGATTTGGAGAGGAAAGATATGAAAGATGAGTAAGACACTAACATTAAGCTATTTAATAAGATCTTTTAATTTGTATGTTTTTAAAATTTACTTATCAAGGAAGGTTGTGATCAATGCTACAGTCTCAAGTTCTCTTAGCCTTCCTGAAAGTAGCAAGTCACTCTTGAAGAAGACTGGATTCCTTATATGAAGTTAGAGGAGGGGTGGGAGTTCTTTTATAGAAGAAACATATTTGAATG
Source organism: Physeter macrocephalus (assembly GCF_002837175.3). Classification (NCBI taxonomy): domain Eukaryota; kingdom Metazoa; phylum Chordata; class Mammalia; order Artiodactyla; family Physeteridae; genus Physeter; species Physeter macrocephalus. The sequence goes on from NC_041221.1 coordinate 117,604,358, forward strand.
AAAGACCAGAGTCTTTGTACTGAATCATGGATAGCACAGGAGAACCAGAGAAGCGCTACTAGCACAGTGAAAACCTCAAGTACTTAGAGAGTGGACTCTGATGAAAGTTATTCATCACTTCTCTCCCTACTTAATGACTCAGCCCCTAATACAAAGCCAGCTAGCACTGGAGATTTATCAGCTAGTAACTATGGCCGAAGAAAAAGACAGATAAAAACTAAGAAAAGGGCAATGATAAAAATCTGTGCACTCTCAGATGCTTTCACTCAGATGTCTATTTAATGTGCTGATTCTGACAAAGCAACTAACATATCAAACTTGACCTGAGGATTAGAGTGACTTTAACTGCTTTATGTTTTATGGAGAAACATAATAATTGCTAAGGAGTCCTAAAAACTTAGAGTTTATGGGGAAATACTTTAAAAATATTTTTGTTGGTATTAAAAGTAATATGCTGTTATTGGAGAAAATTTGGAAAATACACAAGAAAAAGAAAACAAAAAATTATCCATAATCTTGCCATACAGAGATAATATTTTGGATGTAATCTTCCAAATTTTTTCCAAAATTATCCAAAACAGGCTCAAATTTATTTAGGATTAGAAATATACTCTCTGGAACAATATACAATTTTTATAAAATGAGACAGTAGTTATGTATTTAGTCATTGAAATGAATGCAATAAAAATATGTCTAATTAGAAATACCTTCTTGTTGCTACCTTAAGTAAAAAAAAAAAAAGTATCCTTGTAATATAAAAACATGTGCTGCTCTTTGAAATTTGGAAGCATACATTCCTTACTCAAAGGGGAAAAATGGACTGAAACTCTTTCATATACCATTAACTCTATACAGAATTTTAAGGAACAGTTTTCTGCATAATATAAACTATGGCAATCATTTCAACTATCTGTAATCTCTGTAGTCCAATTCTAAATTAGAAAAGTTTATAAAACTAATGAGTAAATATGGTTTAAAATGATAAATATCACCAGCTGCAATCTGACACAAGTTCATGGCAAATCACTAGACATTACAAGGAAAATATATTTAAAATTTTTTTATACTTCTATAACTGCATTAAAAGCTAGGAAAATCAGGAGCCACTGTGCTTGGAAGAGTAGAGCCTTTCCTAGAATCATTTCCATGCTCTCCCACAATCACAAGCCACCTGTACCATTCACAGATCAGTTACAGGTCATCTCACATATAAAGGTAAATCTTCAATCAAGATTAACCTAAAATTTGAATAATGCTAACACCATAATACAGAGGCAGCAAGCTCAACAAGCAGAAGAACGCAAATCCAAAGAGAGTGATTTAACAGACCAAGAAAAATATGGTTAAAATAAATATAAACTATCTTCTCAGATTTTAAATATTTCAGCATTCAAAATAAGGAATCAGTGGGGAATCATAAAGACAAAAATGTGATTTTTGAAATACAAATTTCAATCACTTGGCTGAATAACAAAATGATCACAGATGGAAAGAGAATTGGTAAATTAAAAGATGAAGCTAAGAGAATCTCTCAGAATATAGCTGAAAAAGACAAAAATAAAGTTAAATAAGAAATTCTGATCTTTCAATTTCCACATAGCAAATGACCAAAAAGAAAAAAAAAAAGATTGACAGGTTAAAAAAAATATACAAAACAGTCATAGAAGTAGAAAATTCAGACCTGAACTAAATTTCTTTCCCATACTGAAAAAATAATTTGTTGAACAGAATGAATGAAAAAGACTACATCCAGATACATGTGATGAAATATGAACATTCATTGATTAAAAGAAAATCATAAGTGGTTCTAGACAAGAAAAAATAAACAGAAAAGAAATGACAATTCAATTCATTTCATACTTTTCTTTTGCTTAAAAGGGGGTACAAGAAGGCAATACAGTAAAATTTGTAAAGACGGAAGGAAAATAATTTTTATCTTAAAATTATTCATAGGATTATACACTCATGTAATAGTGAAATATTGACATTCATTTATATCTGCAAAGGCTCAGAAATTTTATTACCCATAAACTCACCTGGAATGAATTACAGAAGGATACAATTTAGCAAAACATAAACAAAAAAAAACTGTGGAACCCAAGAAGCAATGGCAATCTACAAAACCAGTAAATCTTTTGGTTATAATAACTGTTTACTGTTTAAGAAAAGTGTGTATGCATAATAAAACAATGGAATCAAAATAAGACTGCTAATACTGGTTGAGATCAGCATGAGAGGAAATATAACTATAAAACTGTAGCTGGTAGGACTATGGTACTGGGTGGGATATAAACAGTCAGACCATAGAGATCTTCACAAGTAACAATAACGCAAAAATATTTGCATCATCTTCACTTTGCCAAGTGATTAAACCCATCACTTTGACTCTCTACCTTCTCTTTCCTCAAACTCATATATGCTTACCTGCTAAAATGTGTATGTTAACTGACATCTCAGCTGTAGACACTAATAAATATTTTAACAAATAACATGAAAGAGAAATTTAAAGAGTAAAATAGCTTTATTAGTGAAATCTTGTTATTCTCCAAAATCACCATTTTACTTGAGACACAATGTATATTTTAGGTATGGCACAACTCAACATATGCTCTGGGTTGTCATAATATGACTTGATTTTTTTTTTTTTCAAGTGGTAAAAGTTTATCTGAGCAGAGATGTCCTCGTGAATACCTTGGGATTAAACACAATGTAAGCACAACTTTTAATGATGATTCTGTGTGAGAGTATATCCAAAGGAGATTATTTTAATGATGCTGTGAGCAAAATGCTGGTCATGAAGCCAATTTTTAAATATGACTTGATTTTTTTTGTGTTTTGTTTTTTGCGTTACTTGGGCCTCTCACTGTTGTGGCCTCTCCCGTTGCGGAGCACAGGCTCTGGACGCGCAGGCTCAGCCGCCATGGCTCATGGGCCCAGCCGCTCCGCGGCATGTGGGATCCTTCTGGACCGGGGCACGAACCCGTGTCCCCCTGCATCGGCAGGCGGACTCTCAACCACTGTGCCACCAGGGAAGCCCTTGATTTATAAAAAAAAAAAAAAAAATTTTCCTTTTCTCTGCTTTTATATTTACGTTTTGGAAAATTAAACCAGTTTTTATAGTTTATGAGATATATTTTTTCATGCATCTTTAAAAAATGACTACATTTGATTTTAGCTGATTCTAAGAAGTAAGTTTCCAACCACTAAAACCAGGTGGAGAGTCAAAGAAATGATCCATGTGAATGACTAACCCAAGTTGAGGTTTTGACACTAGAATTAGGTTTATTTTCTAGATCCTCAGAATGTCTCATGTATTTAGTTGATTTATTAAGGAGTTACAGCAGTAAACACAACAGAACCACTATTCTCCATCTCACACCCATACATAGTGTATTGGAGTGAGTAACCATGTAAATGGATTGGATATTGTACCTGTCCAGGCTATTGTTGAATTACTATTTCTCTTGCACACTCACCTGTAATGTCCTTGAGAGCAGGAAACAAGCCTTATTTTGCTTTCTACTGTCTCTCTAGTGATGGGCACAGACAGGCTAGGCTCTCAGTAAGTATTTGCTGAATTAATGAAATAAAGTGTGTGCTGAATTAGTGAACTGAATTTTTGTTCAAAACTGTGAAATCAATTATTTGGTGATCATTATGATGACAAAAAATAATATTCTGGCCAAACCCCAGGATGCTATATCTCTCATATTCTCCTTTATTTCTATTAGTATTTAACACTTATCATATATTCATCTGCTTATAGTCTGTTCCCCCAGTTGGAATTGTGATTGTTAGGGACAGTCTTATGAAGACAAACGTTATGAAACCAGAGACTTTGCCTTTCTATTCTCTACTGCATCCAGCTACAACATTCTGACATGAAAAAAATATTATGAATGGATGAATACATGAGGAGTTGAAGGTACTGTCAGCCACAGTATGGCAAATAACTCTGATCTATTTTAAAATTTCTTCATCTCTAGCTTGTTTGTTTACTAACCAAAAGTTCATGGCTAGATGTAATTGAAAGGGATAATTAATTTTTCCATATTGATAGATAGATGGATGGATAGATAGATGGATAAATAGATAGACAGATAGATTGACTGATTGACTATTCATTCAGCATAGGACCTGGCAGTAGAATAGCAAATATTTTGGACATGGTTCGTGATCTCCTAGAAGTGTTCTGTTAAACATTCATGTTTCAGAATCAGGTTTTTTAGAAATTGGAACCACTGAATAAACCAAAATATTTAAGCTGCCAAATAAATCAGTCAAGTGGATTAATGGTTTAATATTTTTCTCTCTGGAATAAGAGAACATTTTGACTACAGTTTGTATTTGGACCAACTAGATACTGCAGAGAAATATGATAAAAATGAATCATATTTAATTTTCCTCTACTTATTCTACCTCATGTAAAACCACAAGTGATCAATTCTGGCTCAAACCATTCAGGGATGGGTTTTGCTGTCAATGTGTTCCTGAGAAACTGTATATACACACAAATATACAGTTTCTTTGGGGAAGTGATCCATCATATAGGCTACTGTAAGCTGGACCTTATGGTATTTTTTTCTTTTTGCATTTTTTTTCCTGATATGGAAAAGAGATAAAAACTAAACTTTTCAGACATTAATAAAATTGGAAGTGTATCAAAACTTGTTATTGTCTCTATTTTGACCACAGATTTTATTTGAACCAACTAGATACCAGTAACATGATAAGAATGAATGATACTTAGTTTTGCTTCTGTCTGTGCAACCACGTATAGAACCAACATTTTACCAGGTGCAGTGCCGTTTAAGCAGAAGTATATGAAGATTTGAAAGCATAGTTTTAAAAGATTTTGAAAAACGATTTTAAGACATGTACCAAAACACATAGAAGTAAACAGCTGTAAATTACTGTGAAAGAAATCTGAGAGTTAAAAAATTACACTAATTTTGGTATTTTAGTATAACAGCAGAACAAAATGATAATGTCATTTGAGGACTAGATGTCACAATGTAAGGGGATGTTGAGGAAGATTTTCCTTTTTTCCAGAATTGGTGACTAGTACCCCAGTTTGAGGACAAAGCATCAAGTAGCTCCTTTACTAAAGAGAAATTAATGCAGTTGAAGGTCTGTCTGGCTCTGCTTCCCTCTCCCCAGCATCGCTCTTTACCTCCTATGGCCACTGTCTATGTAACAGAAGATAAAGGAGTAGGGAAGGAGCTCTCCAAGGCAAAATGGGTGCTCCCCTCTCCAAGAAATTACACACAGAGTTCAGTCATGACACTGTCTTCTCATTCTGCATTTATACATTTGTTTATGTGTGGAATTTCTGAGCAGCTCTCCATGCCTATTGGAGAAGAATGGAAAGAGTCAGTCAAAGATGGCAGGTGGAGAGAAGGTATCAGTGGAAAAGCCTGCATTCCTACATTCAACATGACATAACAAATGGGTTTCATCTAAATCACATGGTCACCAAAGAAGGTTGCTGGATTTGTGTCATACCTAAGTGAATGGGGCTTTAACGGGGACATCACAGCAGCAAAGGGTTGTGGGCTGTACCAGCTAGTTTAAGAGCTGAAATGTACTGGAAGTGCTGAATAGAAGCCGGAAGAAAACCATGCATGCCTTCTAGGAGGGGATCCACAGAGCATGAGTCCACAAAGTTTATCCCCATGAGCAAATGCTAAAGTGGTATGCTGAAGAGTTTGCAGGTCTCCTACATCAAAGATCTGTAGGATGGGAAGCCCCCTACCAGGGCCTTTAAATGAATTACACATGGGCCCAAATATATAGCAAATTTTTGGATGCTGGTCTCACAAAAGGCAACAGAAGCCACTCAGTTTAACCAGGTGAGGAGCTACAGAAGCAGCTAGTTAAATGAGAGAGTTACTCATTCTTCTTCCCTCCCTCGTGACTGAAAGCATCAGAGGAAGAAAGGAAGAAGTAAAAAGCAGAACCCCTGCACAGGCTGTCCCCACCAAGGTATAAGGCTGAACTGGGAGATGTGAGGGGGTACAATTGGAGTTTTTCGTTAGACTAAATAGGACTTTTTAATAATGGACAGTGACCTGATCTCCATAGAATCTTCCTGAGTTATTTTTGAAGAATGAGAAGAGAGGAGGTGGGGATGGTAATATGAGAAAAAAAAATAAAACCTTTCCACTCTTGTATTCCCACTGATCTGCGACTATGTCTGAGACTGTCAATAAACCACCATAGTATCTTTCTAAGTTTAGGCAGACTTCTGAGTTATTCATCCATTCAATCAGTAAACACAATAAAAAACTATGACCCCAAAGCAAAAACTTATTTTATTTCAAATATATTCCCCTCCCCACCAACACGCACTTCTCATCTCTCCACTTCAAGGTCAAGTTTTAATCCATTTATCCCTCCTCATGATGCTTTGCTTTTCTGCTGCCTCCCACAGTGGTCTGATTCTGCCTAGAACTCTTACAGCTCTCAGTGTTTATTCAATTATTTCAAAACTAGAATGTCAGTGTTACTCAGCTATTACATGAATACGTGGGCTGTCTCTTCATATAAGACAATAAATTCTTGGACAATTAGACTCTATGATGTATTTCTTCTCTATCCCCCACTACCAAGAACAGCTTATAATGCTACAGATACTGATCTAGTGCTTTGTACTTTTAGTACTTTGGTTCTTATTTTGAGAAGACAGGAAGGCTCAGACATGTTTTTCCACCCATCTAAAAGCCTTTGTTCTTTACATTTCAGTACTTCATTATCCACACGTAAAGGTGTAAAAGTTTTATTTTGTACTGTCTCCTCCTTAAAAAAAAACCAAAAAAACAAACAAACAAAAACCCTTGTATGCCATACAATGTTTTTTGCCACATATTCAGGTATTTTTAAAATTTTAATATATTGACAATTATCTCGCTGGCACATCATGGCTAATACTTATTTAAAAAATAGCTTTCTGTATCATCTGGCATTAGTGAATATTTCATAAAAGTATGTAGTCCAATATTATTTGTTAATCCAATCTGAAAAGTCTTCTCTTTAAATGAAGGACTTAAATGCATTATTAATTATTATTATATATTTTCCCACCTTCCTTCTATAATCTGTCTACATTTATATTTTTAATATTAGCTTGTATCCCTGTTTTATATTTGTAAGAATACATTTTCTTTTCTAGCAATTTGGAAAGTTTAAGATTAGATATAAACCCAAGAAGAATAGGATATGGATTTTGTAGTGAATTTTTATGCATGGACAAGGAAAAAATTCCCTGCAAAAGAAATGTTTAAAGAAACAATGATAGATAAAAATTAAGTTGTTTTGTGATAGTATCTTATGAGTCTTGTTTATTCAATGTGTTGGACACACACACGTATAATCGCTAGCACTCACTTGCTAGTAAGCTGGGAACTAATTTTAGATGGTTTAGCTCCCAGGCATGTGCTCTAATCTAAGCTCTATTTATAAATATTTCTGGAAGTCTAATGCCCTGTGCAGAAAAATGGCCTTCCTGGATTTCAGAGGGAAGTGTTATTTACCAGAGCATCAAATCAGACTGAAATAAACCTGGTAAAGACAATATTCCTCAAAATGTCTGTCTGTTCTGCCTCATCTAGATGCCAAAAACTCAGTTCTGTTACTACATGGGGTCTACCCAGTCTTAGAAATAACATAGGAATTTCTAAAAACATTCTTTAATTCAGGACTTTCATGAAGATGCTGTTTTAATTATTTAATGCTGTGTTCAATCCATCCCAACTACTTAGTGGCTTAAAACAATACATTATTATTTCTCAGAATTCTTATTGGTTCTTCTGCTGGTTTTTCCTGGGTTCATTCATGCAGCTCCATTTGGCTAAAGGGTGGGCTGAGTTGGGTTGGAAGGTAAGATGGCATCACTCACATGTCTGGCAGATGTGCCTAGCATGCTGTCAGCTAAAGCCCTTTGTTCTCCTTCACCTGGTCTAATCCTCTAGTAGGCTTCCTTGACTTCTATTCATGATAGTCTGAGGACATCCTTCTAACAAAGAAAGAGCAGAGTGCTGCAAATCTTCTTACGATCTAGTATTGGAAGTATTATACCTCACTTTTGCTTCATTCTGTCAGAAAAATGCCAACCCAGATTCAAAGGTTGGGAAATAGACTCCCTTTCTAATGGGATAGGCAAAATCACATAGCATAGAAGATGCATACTGAATTGGCAGAAATGTGTGGTCATATTTTGGAATCACTGTAGATGACAAAAATTAGTTGAGAACAACAAACATGGACATACTTTTAATCAACATTGTAAAAGAGGCACAAAATAGAGTATGGATATTGATTTCCAGTTGCTTATCACTATGGCCCTGATAAAATCTCTTGACCCGCTATGACTAAGGAAAACATCTTTGTGATGATGAGACCTGTATTTCTCTTCTTGCACTGTCCAGGTTCCGCTCATTCTCTAGTATGGAAATAGGTTCAGTAGGCAACCTTCCTTTAATCCTTAGTCAATGTCATATTCCATTGTAAATGCTTTACATTTAATCCTTGCAACAACCCAAATAGGTAGGTATTATTAGCCCCCAATTAAAGATGAGGAATCAAATATTCAAGTCAAAGTAACTTGTGAGGCCACATAGCTAGTGGAATCTGAACCCAGACTATCTGGCTCCAAGTCCATGCGCTTAACCTCCATGGCTGTGTTTCTGTGATCATTCCTGTGGTTTTATTTTCACAGTCCTCAGAAATTGGATACCGCTTGCTTATATCAGGGCTTTTATTTTCAGCCTATGCTAATGCACTTGTTCAAAATACGTACCTGAAATAACATCTTAATCAGTGTGAATCAGTCAACACTTAGGATAACTAATCTGCTTGGGCCATTAGTGTCCTGAGTCTGGTCTGTGTTATACAGACTGGTTATTGTGTTTCTAGACCAATCAGTCTTCCAGGGCTATCAGTGGGTTGAGGCTAGTCAGGCAATAGGAGGTAGCGTTGCATGGTGGTTAAGAATACAGGTTGGAATGAGACTCCAAGGATTAGAATTCTTGCTCTGACACTTACTAGCTCAGAAGCTTTGGGGATGCTACTTAATTAGTGGGGATAATAATAGTTTCTCCTTGATAGGATGATTATGAAGATTAAAATGCATGAGTTAATTTTTGTAGAAGTCCTTGGAACTCTATTACAAATAACTCTGTTATTTGTTTTATTTGTTTATTTGAAGTACCTCTACTTCAACCTATTGGAAATACTGGTCTTCCAGGTGAGAGTTGTCTTTAGTACGGCTCAGCTAGAGAGGGGATCAGGGGTAGTTTTAGTCTCCAGTTTCATTCCCACAGAGCCATTGACTGCCCTGTGGAAGAGGGACTTTTTGTCTTCATTCCCAAACAGAATTATCCACAAGAGGTTTCAGGAAAGAGAGAGAGAACTTCTTTGACCTGGTCCCAGCCTGGGCTCTGAATGAATGACCTGGGTGGCATTAACCCTTAGGCTCATCAAATCATACCAGCCTCTCATATCTAAAAGTTCTACTGTGGATGACAGACCATCAACCCAATAGCCATGGTAGTCCAATCAGTCACTCTTTTCTGCTCCACTTGGGTCTTTTCACAGTGAGCACCAGACTGAGGTAGGTCATGTGATCTGAGCTCCAGAATTAGAAAATGTCATTCTCTGGCATTTACTGACTTTTGAATTTGAAGTTACTTAACCAAACTGAATCTCTCTCTCCTCAACTGTAAAACAGGGTTGATGATAAGACAGTACCTATTTAGAAGATTTTTATCGTATCACAGTACCTAGTATGTAGTTAACTCTTTCTAAATGGTAGCTAATGTGATCTCTTGGATATAGGAATTGATTCAATATTTCTCTAAAATTCAGAGGAACCGGTTTTCACAGGATATATGCCTATTTATTGGCAGGAATAACCTTGTATAAACAATATTATGTTATACTTTAGGGAAAGTGTGTGGGGAAAGAAAAATTTATGCCCATTTGAACTTTGGAAAAACATACTTCAATATTTCATATGGAAAGAATTTCAAATCTTTGAAAGGGTGACTTAATTTTAAATTTCTTATTTCAAAGCTGAGATATTAACCAAGCATAAAATGTATACCACATTGTAAGCTGAATGGACTGTTCTAAAGCCTCTATTTTAATTCATAGTCAGAGCTGGTATTTTTATTGCCACTCTTTAACTTATTACAGGGGTGGTTGCATTCTTTACCCAGTAGTGGGTCTCAGATAACTTCCTAAGCCTCAGCCTCCCAGTCTGTTAAAAAAAATTCTATCTGACTTACAGATTGTTAAAATAGTCCATTAAAAAAATAAAAATAAAAAGCCTTTGATCTGAGCTGCCTGGAAATAAATGTTATAACACTACATTATTATTATCACATTGTGAACCCAATACAGAACTATCAATTTTGCAGCATTTAAGTGGGCTGTTTAATGTCAAATGCAGAATTCATGACACTGGCAATTTATCTTACTCTCTCCCTCTTTCTTTTTATTTTAAATAGATCAAAATCAAGAGCAGGAGCCTGAGAGAAATGTGTTGTTTATATTCACCAGAGTCCAATAGAAGTAGAATTTAATTCTTTTTTTTTTTTTTTTTTTGCGGTACGCGGACCTCTCACTGTTGTGGCCTCTCCCGTTGCGGAGCACAGGCTCCGGACACGCAGGG
>NC_041221.1:117615071-117642622 GCF_002837175.3 Physeter macrocephalus
GCACGAACCTGTGTCCCCTGCATCGGCAGGCGGACTCTCAACCACTGCGCCACCAGGGAAGCCCCTATGTTCTATTATTATTTAAGCACCTGGCATTATATGTTTTCTAAGGCACACATTTTTACATAAATATTTGAAATATTTGGGTCACCTTCATTCTAATTGGGAATACTCTACTATCCAGAGAGTGCATAAAACCTCAGTGAACTATCATGCACGTCTCTTTGGATATTTATTTAAATTAGAAAAATTATCCACCAGTTCTATCTTAGAAACTTTCAGATATTTATAGGTAATTTAAAATGATCTTTTTGGATATAAAATACATGTAGTTAGCATTATTCAAAGGTTATAGAAGAATGTACAGGCGGTGGCCCCTTGCTTCCGCCCTGGCCGGGAGGTCCGACGTGAAAGCTACTGGCTGGCCAAGCTTCCAAGGAAACCCCCTCGGGACCAGAGCCCGAGCCCGAGCCAGAGTGCAGGCCTAGGCGAGGGGAGGTGGCGACTTCGAGGCTCGATTAGGTGTCGCTGCCGAGGCCGGGGCCGGTCTCTGGTGGTTGATGAGGGAGGACAGGCAGTTCATCATGGGTGGCTTTTTCTCAAGCATTTTTTCCAGTCTGTTTGGAACCGGGAAATGAAGATTTTAATTTTGGGATTAGATGGAGCAGGAAAAATTACAATTTTGTACAGATTACAGGTTGGAGAAGTCGTTACTACTATTCCTACTGTTGGATTTAATGTTGAGACAGTAACATACAAGAACCTAAAATTCCAAGTCTGGAATTTAGGAGGACAGACAAATATCAGGCCATACTGGAGATGTTATTATTCAAACACAGATACAGTCATTTATGTAGTAGACAGTTGTGATCGAGAGCAAATTGGCATTTCCAAATCAGACTTGGTTGCCATGTTGGAGGAAGAAGAGCTGAGAAAAGCCATTTTAGTGGTGTTTGCAAATAAGCAGGACATGGAACACGCCATGACTCCCTCGGCAATGGCAAATTCACTTGAGTTACCTGCCTTGAAGGACTGAAAATGGCAAATATTCAAAACTTCAGCAACCAAAGGCACTGTCCTTGATGAGGCAATGGAATGGTTAATTGAAACTTTAAAGAGCAGACAGTAGTAATTCAGTCACTTTTTTTTTTTTTTTGCAGTACGCGGGCTTCTCACTGTTGTGGCCTCTCCTGTTGCGGAGCACAGGCTCCGGACCGGACGCGCAGGCTCAGCGCCCATGGCTCACGGGTCTAGCCGCTCCGCGGCATGTGGGATCTTCCCGGACCGGGGCACGAACCCGTGTCCCCTGCATCGGCAGGTGGACTCTCAACCAAGGCGCCACCAGGGAAGCCCAGAATTTAATTCTTAAAACATGGATTAAATAATCTTTTTGAAATGATTGTTCTACAGTCTGATAAACCTTCATAATAACTTTGAATTTGGCTCTAAAATGAGGATATATGCCTGCTAGAATTTTGTATTGATTGTTTAGAGAAATTTCAAATATTTGAGGATAGGATTAGACAATCCATCATTTTAAAATTGAGAGCTTAAGAGCTTGTGAGCGTCATAGCTAAAATATTCATGGTTTTAGATCGATTTAGTATTCTCTTAGTTAATATTATGTTCAGAATATATAATTAGCATTGACTGAATATTTTTTACAAGCAAAAGTTATAAAAAATGTAATTTATCCATGTCATCAACACTTTGCCAGTTAAAAATAGAAAACAGAATACAAATGAAATAATCTCACAATGTTCAAGTTAGTTTTTAACAGCATATTTAGCTTTGATTTTTTTCATGAAGCAAATATTTCTTGAGAATCTACTTTGTGAAACTTAGGAGAATTTTTGAGATCCTCCAATTTTATTTTTCTTGAGTTTTGTTAGATAGAATACCACTACTGTTATATTAAAAGGTGTTCAAAAAACAAGATCAAGGGTAAAAATGTTTGGTAAATCCTAGATTAAAGAAAGCAAAAACATTTTTTTTTTAACTGCAACATTTTTGGTTCTTTTATAGAACTCCCTAAGAAGGGATTCTGGGTGTTAAAAAATTTTCCAAATATAAATGCCATAGGCTCTTACCCCTTACCGCAGGAATATTTATTAACATATTAAAGAACCTTAGAGTGCTGTAAAAAGCTGTTCCTAAAAAGTCATCTCTTCTTATCTACTCTTGTTTTGGAATGCGTGACTGTAGATCAGTGAGTTTGAGTTTTTCCCCGAAGAATATATTGGAGTTACTTTGGAATGTAATAGAATTTTTTACTTCAAACAGTTTTTCTTTTCCTAAAATATTATTTTTCCACCCAAGTAATGTATTTTTTCTAGAATCCTACCATCTAGGGGATGGATAACTTGGTAATATCTAATTATATTAATTGGTTGATATTGCTTAAGATATGGTATATTTTCCCTAATTCTCAAAGGGCAAGAGAAACTCCTAAACAAAAGCTTAATAATGCCCTCAAGTGAAAATCCTTTATGATATGTCATGAGTAATTAAAATAATATGTATATGTACTTTTTGTTCTTCTTCAAATAGTCATGAAATCTTCTGTATTTGTATACATATAGTTTGTAGGTTCAAAAATTTACATTAAGGTATGTCAACCCTTGTTCTTTTTTTTGTTTTTGTTTTTATTGATATTATACTGTAAGCTTACCATAATGTACTCAATATTGAAGTAATTCATTATTAATTCATACTCTCAACCATGGAACTAAAATTAAATGTTAAGTATAGTTTTGGAAAAGAAATATTTTCTTCTTGGCTGTAAAATGGCATTTCAGGATTACCATATTAACAAAGACCTCTAGATTTTCTCCCATGTAAACAAAGAATAATGAGAGGGACTTCCCTGGTGGCATAGTGATTAAGAATCCGCCTGCCAATTCAGGGGACACAGGTTCGATCCCTGGTCTGGGAAGTTGCCGGGGAGCAACTAAGCCCACATGCCACAACTACTGAGCCTGCGCCACAACTACTGAGCCAGCGCTCTAGAGCCCGCGAGCCACAACTACTGAAGCCCACGTGCCCGTGCTCCACAACAAGAGAAGCCACTGCAATGAGAAGCCCATGCACTGCAACGAAGAGTAGCCCCTGCTTGCCATAGAGAAAGCATGTGTGCAGCAATGAAGACTTAACGCAGCCAAAACAAACAAAAAAAAATAGAATGAGAAACTCCAGAAAATGAAATAAATAGGAAGAACTACTTTCTTTGCAATTCTTCTCTTTTGTACATAAGTCAAATTTTTGTTTCAATATGATTTAAAATACCACTAAACATGAGACAAACTCTTGGTCTTGAAATATAGGTTCATCATCTATATATTTTACCCCGCATGTTAAAATTGCTGTTTTAATTTAAAACAGCAAATATGTGAATTCCAAAGGTATTTTGATATTAGATAGGTTTATTTTATTTTTTTTTTAATGACTGGTGGTAAGAAATGTATTCCTATGAAACAGGAAGAAACCTTGATTGATAAGTATTAAGAATACCTTGAAATTGACACTTAATAAAAGAGAAGTCCCTACTGATCTAGCATAGACTGTTTAAATTGGCTGGACCTTTGACAAAAAAGGTACTTCACTCTAGTTAACCTCTGTAAAGAGTTCATAAGTTAAAACAAGATGAAACTCTTGGACTATCTCCATATCAGTAGGAGAGGATCCAGGTTTTGTGCAACCTAAGCCTCATACAATTTGCAGAAGTACTCTAATAAAATTTTACAAATTCACAAATTTAAAATTGTTAAGCCTCTCTCAATTCTTTCGAGGGAGGCCTATTCCAGTGAGAGAACTTGCAGCTTGAGTTCCAGTATGTTTATGGTACACATGCCTTCATATATCATAGTCAGATATCACGAATGAAGTATACTAGAAAAGCATCACAGTAGAGGCCAGGAGAGCTTTAACAGTGCTGAGATTAATCTGCCTGGATTTCTTTCCTCATTACAACATAGGCAAGTGTACACTGGAAAAAATTATCTCTAAGGTTCTTTCCAGCTGAACAGTTTCTATTTTTTAATTGGAGAAGTCATCACTTCTGGAATGAGAAGAACTCCATGCTAATGTGGATGAAGCAAATAAACCTTGCGAATTGATTTGGGTACCCTAATTTACATGATTATTTCCTGGCATCCAGGTCTATATATTTTTTCACATGGCAATATAGTTGTTGATTATTCTCAGAGGTCTCAATTGGAAAATATCTGTTTTTGCTTTGTAGTAATATTCACAAATAATTTCCAAGTCAAAGTTGCGAGTACTAGTGCCAGATCATGGGTGAGGGAGTAGGGATCTCATAGACGATCTTGGAGAAGAGAAATAAGGAAGAACAGGATACCATCCCATTATTTGCCTTCTCATCTGTAATTCTTGGAATTGAAGATCTGACCTACTAACTGAATCTTATGAACATTGTGTCTTTGAACGTGGAAGTAAGTTGTCTAGGTTAGCAAGGTTTTTCCCTTTTAATGCTAGACTGGTAAGTGTAGAAGTTATACGAATATCATTGATAAGTTGTGAAGATCTTTTGGGGACTTTTTTTCCACAATCAGTATAAAGATCAAGCTCTTTGTGTCGTCTGTTTACATACGTGAATATACACAAAAAAATTCTTCAGAGGTGTTCTAAAGTCTTTATCTTTGTCTGGTGCCAAGTTCTAATGGTTTTAAATGCCTTTTAAAAATCATAAGACAGCCTTTATATAAAGTCTTCATCAAAAAAAATATTATGCTAATCCTAATAGAGTGTAGTTTAAGGGAGGTCGAAGGTACATCTTATTTCTCACTGTGCTCTCAAAACCTGTATAAGTAGCTGATATCAAGGAGCCATATTAATTAAATGTTGACTGAAAAAATAAATAATTTCTAACAAATAATTTCAAACTATAGAGCATTACCATTGTTCAAAATGTACGTTGGTAGCAATAAACCTATATCTTCTTCTATGATTAACATAAAAATAAAATAAATGTGATTATATTAAGCATGGCTCATAGGTAGAGAAGTGGAATATTATTTATAATTCTGCCACCTGTTAAAGCAATAGCTATTAACATTTGGGGTTCAATTAATTTGTCAACAGCAGTTCACTCCGTAAGCTTCTATGTCTTTGTATTTCCATTTAATATACTATATATGAATACAGATCTTTTAAAAGTTCATAAAACAGGAAAAACTGAAATAAAATATCTTTAATCTGCAGTAGTTCTCCATTTTGTTAAAAACAGAAGAGTTAATTTCCAAGATTAGCAATAACAAAACATTAAAAACTGTCTCACTGTTTCAATAAAGCAAGTATGCAGAGCAAAATAATAGTCTCAAAGGAAGAAAACTCAAGTATCTTACTGAAATAGACTTCCAATTTCAGTACAATGCATTTTTGTGGGATAGATTGGACTGTTGCACATAGATTAAATTTGACAGGATACCAGACTGTTGCCATATTTTTACTTTTAATTCAGTACTCTTTTTTGATAAATGTGCAGCAGAAAAAATATATATTTTTGGATTTTCCTGATGGGGAAAACCAGTTGAATTTGTTTTCAGTATTTCAAAACTCTGCCATGATTGTGTACCTGGCTTACATTATTTTATAGATAGCTGGAGGGTATTTTAGCCTTGACATTTCACTTGTCCTGAAAATAGTGATGATATATGGACTGGCACTGCTTAGAACTCCTGTTTTTCTTTCCAAAAGTGCATTGTGATTAGCCTTTTTATCCATCCAAGACTACTGCCCAGGGAGCCTTACATGTCAAGGCCAAAGCAGCTTTGATGAAGCAGCATCTCAAGGTATTATGATTTAAATTCTGGGCAGCAGTTGGAGGCAGATTGTTTCCTGGTCTTGTTGTTCATTCATATTTGTCCCTTTCTTAGATAGGGATTGAGAAAGATCTTTTAACTGTGCTCTACATAGATTGTATGCCCTTTGGAGACAGAAGAAATCCAAAGAAGGTATATGCGCATATGGTTGAGCAGGGACAATGAGAAGAGCTGGAAGAGACACAAAACTTTATTTCTACCCTGGCATTGCCAAAGCTCCAGGGCACATATACTACTGTGTCAAGTAACAAATATAACTTCTGACAAAAATTGAGAAAGGTTTTTAGAATAAAACTCCAAGTTATGCAAAACTCTGAAAGGACAGAGCCAACAAAATACGTCTAAGAATAAGCAGAATGTTAGTGAAAAACAATTTTTCTGTGAACAACAGCGGAGCACTTGATAGAGAAGTCTAGGGATCAGTGATTCTCAGTGTTTACATCCAAATATCCTTATTGATTTATACCTTGCCTTAGTCCATCTGAATCCTAACCCCTGCCTTGACTGTGATAACCTGGCCTTTATTATTAAGCACTGCCTGGAGTGGAACAGCTCATCCCCGCCCCTGGCAGGATGGCACATTCACCTTTGGGGAGCAGTCTCCCATACCACTATTTAGGATAACAGAAGAGATCACCACACTTTAACAGATTGCCCTAAAGATTTCTATCCCCTTGAGCTTCTTCATATTGGAAAACTCTAACAGGAGTAGAGTTCTCCAACAGGCAGGCAACAAAATAAACACACCAGTCAATCTGAAGCATGCTAAGAGCTCTACTGGTCCGAATAATAAGATATAAAAAAGATATAAAAAGTCTTGTTATGTAAACAAGAGATTAATTTAACTCATCTGTATCATATCTGAGGAAAGTTAAATGAGTCACACTTTATTTTTAATTTTCAAAAATTAAATCAAAATGGAGCTGAGAGCTACCTTATGAAATGGGAAAGTGGTGATCAAAGAAGCAGTAGTTGTAATCAGCGATGACTTGAAGGGCTTTCACTTTTCCATAGTACCCATTAACACACACCCCCTCCCCGACAAAAACAACCAAGTAAATTTATCATCTAGGTTAAAGCAGTGTTTTGCCATGTATTGTTCTAAAACATGTATTCTAGTATCTTCTGTTGATACTAGATTGACACAAAAAGCCTTTCCTCCCAAGGGAAATGAAGCCACCAGGGGATAGCGGGAGACCTGGAAGAAGATATAAGACTCTACTCACCTTAGCGGTCACTGCATCCAATCCCCTTGGCTCCTTCTTTCTCCTTTATTGAAGGGTTTTATTTATAGACTAGGACATGTATAATGTAAGACATTTGCTATGAATACCTCGGGATTTCTTATATCATCATAGAATCACCTTTCATATATCCAAGAACAGATCTAGATTGCATATTTATCATGGTTTTACAACTACATAATACATGGTAAAATAATTTTAAAACATTTGCTCCATAGATGACGTGTATTAGTTGAAGTTACACAACAAATATTTTAATAGGAAAATACTTCTTCCCACTGCACTCATACAAGCTTTCTTTCTGCTGGTAACCCCTCCAAGCGATGGCAAGTTGCAAACTGAAGGCTAAGATTTCTGCAAGCAGCTATGATTCTTAACACTATGGAATCAACTATGGGATGGAGTGACAAATGTGGAAAAATATGGAAAGGAAGGGAGGGTTTCTCTGCCTGACTACGACTTCTCATATATTTAAGGGAGGAAAATCCACATAAGTAACACATCTATACATTGGGTGTAGTTTAAGACAGTCTGTGCCTCATATTGATTATTATGTTACTTTCCTTTCTCTTCATCCTTTAACTGAAAAATCATTACTTGGATATACAATTCTTGCCTTTGGGAGGTCTGAGGTCTTCTGCCAGCATTCAGTGGGTATTCTATAGGAGTAGTTCTACGTGTAGATGTATTTCTGATGTATCTGTGGGGAGGAAAGTGATCTCCGCATCTTACTCTTCGGCCATCTTCCTCAACTCCTTCTATAATTCTTTTTTTCACAGAATTTTGAGAACTGCAGCATGAATAGTTTATATTGTGTCTATCTATGGAGGAATTTTTAAGTTGTCATTGGGTTATGTCACATCTCAGAAAACAAAGCAAGTCACACCTCCAGGGAAAAAAACTTACCATTATCAAGGATGTTGTTCCCATGGCACCATTGACTTTATCCAATGGCAGCAGCCTAAAATTTCCATAGAAACTGGATCTGAAACTGCTAAACTGGATAGAAACTGCTAAAAGTGCAGTTCCCCATGGCAATATCAGTTGAATTAAAAGGAAGCATAAATTGCCTTATTAGAATCTTTTCCCCAAGAGTCTGCATTTCTCACAATAATTGCATTTCCTTGTCATAAGCAATTTTATTACACAGTAACCTGCTGCCCAAGAGAGAAACTTTAAAAGAAGACTTGAGATCATCATCATCATCATCATCCAAGGGATTCATCCATAAAATTAAAAATTATAGTGCTTACTTTATTTGATTATTAGGGGTAAATGTCTATAAATATTCCAACAGAAACATTTTAAAAACGTTTAGCTTTTCCTTCCTTTTTTCTTTCATTTCTTCCTGCCTCTTTCCTTCCCCTCATTCCTTAATTCTTTCTTTCTTCCTTCTTACTCTTTCTCTTTCCCTTCTTCTTTTCCTTGCTTCCTTCTTTACATCCTTTTCTTCCTCTCTTTCATCCTCAGACATGTTTACCCACTCATATATGAAGAACATCCAGCATTAAATCCTGTAGTCAAAGAAGAATCAGAGTATCATCTCTCCTTTCCTCCCATTTCCTTCTTGGGTCTGACATATCTATCTAGTCATTAGTAGTCTGTGGCTGCAAGAAAAATAATTAGGCCAAATACCTTCTAAGGTAACTAAGAATTTACTGTATTCACACCTATGAAGCTGCAGCCCTTCTGCAGTGCACTCTAGCCTTGCTCCCCTGGCTAGAGAAACTACCAGGAAGAGCAGAAGCTTAGGAGGAAAGCCAAGCTCTTTCCTTCCCCTTATAGTAACAGGCTGTTGGTTCTGCCTTTCTTTAGTGGTGTCAGGCAGGGAGAACGAACGGTATGCAGACTTGTCTAATAACTTGAGCCAGGAATAGGAAAAAATTTCTTTCTTCCATCTGTCTGGCTTCATTCATTCATTTAATCATCTACTCATACAACAGATACTTACTGATTTATTATTATTTCCTTATACCTCCACATGATGCCATTTATCTATTCCCTTCCATTCTCCATGTAATAATTCGGTCATTGGACTTCTCCAAAAGCTTCTTACTTGTTCTTTTTACCTCAGCTTTTTCCTCCAGCCCATCCTACAAGCCTGTTGGCTTGCTAAGGGGCAATTTGAATGCTGTTATTCCCATTCTCCTGAACTTTTACAGCCTTCCCAGCTCATAACATGAAGTCCAATCTCTTTAGCCTTGAATTCAGAGTGCTCTAATCTGGGCTCAATGATTCCACTTTTCAAATACCACATTCCTAAACCAGATTGAACTACTTGTTCTTCCTACTCCCCGTCCTCCTTTTTTCTTCCTGTCTCTATGTTATATTCTCCACCTGGAATGCTGTTAGGCTCACAAATCCTCTTGAAGATCCTCTTAGTTCCTTTCAATGCCAGACCTCCCTTGATCTTCCCCTTCCTGTTCAGCTGAAGGTCATCTCTGGCTCTTCTACATCCTATGGCACTTTATTTCTCTCATAATCTTTTGCACTTCCTATCTAATTTTGTAGTTTTATGTATTTATAGACATGACTTATCTGCCCTTCTAGAATATAAGCTCCTTGAAAGCGTCCTTGAATTGGCTTTATAATCCAACAGTGTGCTTTATTCATAGTCTTTAACTGCGTAAGTCGATGCCTGTACTGCAATATCATTGGTTATTTTTAAGAAGACATGTTATATAATGAGCCTATTGTTAATTTCAACTATAATGAGTAATATTGTGGTCCAGTAAAAGCCTTTGACAACTTTTCTTGGTAAGTACATACTGACAGGTGCATCAGTTTTAGCAAGATTAGAACCTCTGCAGAATCATAAACTTTCCTACACGAACTATTGTTCATTAGCATCTTTAGTGACTGTAATGAATATTGCCAATCAGAATAAGGAGTGTTCTCATCACCCAGAGCAAGGACATCTTTTTCTCTTCACTATCTAACAGTCTTGAAATCCTTTATGTTTTAAATAAAATCCACGTTTCAAACTTCAAGGAGGATAAAAAGCCACACATTGCAAAATCTCCCTCCAATGCTATTTCTCTTTGCCCAGTTCCCAGTAAAACCTTAAACAGATATTACTTAGTTAGATTCTTGTGTGTCTTTCCAGACAGGTTTTTATGTATATAAAAACAAATATGAATACATTATTTTCCTGTGTTTTATCTGCCAGTGATGCCATACTATACACACTCTTCTACTTTTGTGGTTTTTACTTAAAAAGTGTGTCTGGAACATCTTCCTAGATCAACATGTACAGTGTATCCTATTACACTGTGTGGATATACTGTAATGTCTTTAAGACTATAGCTTAAATACATGGATTTATGGATGGATTAGCTTCTTTATAAACTTTGCTATTACAATCTAGGCCACAATTAATAACTTTGTGTATACATCATTTTCTATGTATATGAACGTATGTGCAAGAAACAATCCTAAAAGTGGAATTGGTTGCTCACAGGGTGTATGCCTTATAATTTTTGGTAGATACTTCAAAATTGCCCTCCATAGAGAATGTACCAATTTATACTTTCATGAGCAATGAATGAGAGTTTTAAACATTTTAAAACAAGTGTGTTTTAAAACTCTTGCAGTTTTGTCAAACTGATGCTTACAAATAGCATCTCTGTTTGTTTTAATATGGGATGCTTCATGCATTTGCCTGTCATCCTTGCACAGGAACTATGATAATTTTCCTGGATCACTTCAATTCTTGGTGTATGTGCTACAGAAGTAAGCCCTCTGTTTACTTGTATTTTGACTGTTATTGTGAATGAAATCAGTGTGTTTTCATATGTTTAAGAGCCATTTTCAGATTTTAAATTTTCTCATAAAAACTCTATTCATCTCCTTTTCTATTTTCCTGTTTATTTTTTTGGAATTCTTTATAACTTACGGAAATCAGTTGTGATGTGACTTGTACATGTTTTTCCCAGTTTATCATTTATCCTTTGATGTTCAGTATGCTGTTTTTTGCCATGTAGAGGTGTTTTTTGTTGTTGATAATTTCTTTTATGGATTCTAAATTTTGAATCACAGAAAGAGCTTTTCCCCATTGAGATTGTAAAATAATTCTCCCTCTCTTTCTCTTTTTTTCTCCTGGTAGCTTTTAGAAAATCATTTCTTTACATTTAAATGTTTGAACCATTAGAAATTGATCCTGGTGTGTATCTGACTATTTTTGCACCAAAACCATTTATTTAATAGGCAATTTTATCACTACTGGTATAAGTTTATTGAGTTTATTAGTATTTAGTACTTTTTCATGATGCTAGAAAGTTTGTCTTTTCTTCAATCATAACTTCTAAGCAGTTGTTTGTATATATGAAAGCATTTACTTAAATTATATTAATTGTTTATCTTGCTAACTTGCTGAATTCTCTTATTTATTGTACTGATATTTGTGAGTATACTGGGCTCCCCACAATGTATTATTCTCCAGTCATATCATTTGCAAATAGGAATGGTTTTAAGTCCTACTTTCAAAGTTCATAGCTCTTATTTTTTCTCTATTTTCTGATTATGTTGGTTATAAAATTGTTAAATATTGATAGTGGACTTCCTTTTCATGTTCTTGACTTGACTTGATCTCATGTATCCTCAGAAAGCAGCATACTGGGTGTTTGCTTAGATGGCTCTTGGACAGAAATAAAAATATTTTCCATTTTTAAGAAGATATATACCTTTTCCTAGCATATTAATTATATTCTATCAAAGAAGATATTTAATTTTGTGAAATGCCTTTTTAAGATCTTTGGTGATGATTATAATTGTTCTCCCAATATATTTTAATATTATGAACTTTAATAATAATTTTCCTAATATTGGATCACCTTTGCATTATAAGAATAAAGATCAAAACAATCATAATATATTTCTCTGGATCCTGTTTGATAATATTTTATGTGAAAGTTTCAATTAATATTCATATCTGAAATTTATGTCTATATATGGTATATTTTATTATGGTATATTTTATTATGAGTTTTGGTGCCAATGTTGTCCTTATTTTTTAGAACTTTGAAGGTTTCCTCTTTGTTTTATGTTCTGTAACATTTTAAATAGAACTGGAATTCTGTTCTTTTTGGTTTTGTAGACCTTCCTGTGGAAAATAATCTTAGACTAGTAGTTTTTTGTGACAGATGCTTGAGAAAAGTTTTTATTTCTTTTATGGTTTGGTCTTTTTAAATGATGTTCTCTTCAAGAGTTGGTTTTGGTAAATTATATTTTTTTCTGGAAAATTGCTTATTTTTCCAGGTTTTTAAATTTTTTTGCACAGAGGTAAGCAAAATAATTTCTTATGAATCTATAAATGTTCTTTTTTTTTAAATTTTGTGTTAACCCCTGCTTAACATTTCCGCTTTTCAGTAATTATGTTTTCCCCTTTTTTTTTTTTTCCTAGATTTGCTCAATAAGAAACATTTTATTGCTTTGTTCTGGTTCTTCTTGGCTTCTCTTATATTCCCCTAGTTTTTCTCTTCTGTCTCTGGTCATTATTTATCAGGTTTCTTTGCCAGTTTCTCTTTGTATATCTGAACTGTAAGTACTGCAATTCTATAGGCTCTTAGTTTAGCCCTTTTCTCTCAGAATATCCTTTCTTGAGATATGCTGTCCCATCCGTCACATAGTTTAATTGACCATTCACATGCTGATGACTCCCATACATATATCACTTCTTGAAACTCCAATTCTTAGTTCTAGATATATATCATTCTTTTGATTTTTAACAGACCAATACAATTAAATATATCTAAAACTTTGTTCTCTTCCATCACAGTCAGTGTCACCAGCATCTACCTTGTTTGACAATCCCAGAGTTCTAAAAGGCATTCCCAATACTTTGTTCTCTTACTCTTTATATTCATTAAAGCGATGAGTCCTTTTAATGCTCTCTTAAGTATCTCTTTAACCTATTTTCTTCTCTCCTTACTGTCTTGACTCTATTCTAAGCCACCATCATCTCTTGCTTTACCATAGCAATAGTCTCTTAACCAGTCCCACTATAACCATTCTTGTTCCTTCCCCATTCTTTCTTCATATTGAAGCTGGACATAACATTTCTCTCTTGTTTAAGTCCACTCAATATCTGCCATTGTTCAGAAAAATATTTAGAATTTCACATGGCCTTTAAGGTTCTGAGAGATGTGGCCCCTGCACCCCATTCTCAACCTGAGACACTCACCCCTTTGTTTTCTCTACTGCAGCCAACCCAGTAGTCTTTGTATTCCTCAAATGCACCATTCTTCTTTTATCATCTTTTGACATTTGCACATGTTTGTTACCTTTGTTTGAACAATTTACTGCTACTGTTTTTTCATTAATAATACCTTTTTATCCTTTGGAGTTTGTCTTCAAAATCTATTTCTCAAATAAGCTTTATTATAGTCACCATTTCTAGATCATTTTGGTAACTCTCTTTGTTCCATCTACTAGTTGAGTTTACAATTAAATAAGTAATTGGGTAATTAGTTGTTTAGTGAGTATTTCTCATACTAAAATGTAGCCTCAATGTGAATATTTGGTTCACTACTTAATCCCCAGTACCTAGTAAGATGACTGTCCACTAAATAGTTCAAAACACTGAAAAAAAATATTATCAAGAAAAATATAATAATTACTGGATCATATGGCAGTTTTATTTTTAATTTTTTGAGGACCCTTCATACTGTTTTCCATAGTAGCTACACCAAATTACATTCCCACCCACAATACATGAGGGTACTCTTTTCTACACATTCTTGCCAACACTTGTTATTTCTTGTCTTGATGATAGCAGTTGATGACACATGAGGTAATAACTCATTGGAGTTTTGATTTGCATTTCTCTGGTAATTAGTGATGTTGACCCTCTTTTAATGGGCTTGTTGACCATCTTTATGTCTTCTTTGGAAAAATTCCTATTCAGGTCCTCTGGTCATTTTTAAATTTGATTTTTTTATATTGATTTGTATGAATTCTTTTTATAAATTGAACATTAACCCTTTACTGTATAAATCCTTTGATTTACTGTATAAATCCTTTGAAAATATATTCTCCCATTCAGTAGATTGCATTTTCTTTTGGCAGTACCATACTATTATGATTACTGTAGCTTTGTAGTATAGTCTGAAATCAGGGTGCATGATACCTTCAGTTTTGTTTTTCTTTCTCAAGATTGCTTTGGCTACTCCAGGTCTTGTTTCTCTCCATACAGATTTTAAGATTTGATCTAGTTCTGTGAAAAGATTCTTTGGTGTTTTGATAGGGACTGCATTGAATCTATAGATTTGCTTTGAGTAGTATGGACATTTTAAAAATATTAAATCTTTTGATCGATGAGCACAGTGTATCTTTCTATTTATTTATGTTGTCTTAAATTTCTTTTATCAGTGTCTTACAGTCTTCAGAGTATAGGTTCTTTACTTCCTAGGTTAAATTTATTCCTAAGTATTTTTTTGATGCGATTATAAATGGGATTGTTTTATTGCTTCCTCTTTCTGATAGCTTGTTATTAGTGTATAGAAAGACAACAGATTTCTGTATAATAATTTTGTATCCTGCAACTTTACTGACTCATTTATTCTAATAGTTTTTTGGTGGAGTCTTTAAGTCAGACAGAGAAAGACAAATACTGTATGTTTTCACTGATCTGTGGAATCCAAAAAACAAAACAAATGAACAAATATAACAAAACTGAAACAGACTCAAAGATACAGAGAACTAACTAGTGGTTGCCACAGGGGAGGAAGTTGAGGGAATGGATGAAATAGGTGAAGGAGATGAAGAAGTACAAACTACCAATTATGAAATAAATAAGTAACAGGGATGTAACAGACAGAACAGGGAATGTACAGTCATTAATATTTTAATAACTTTGGTGCATAATCTATAAAAAAATGAATCACTAGACACCTGAAACTAATATAATACTGTAAGTCAACCATACTTCAGTAAAAAAAATTTTAAAAAGAAAAACATGACAAAAGTTTAAAAAAATTTCTCACTCTCTAAAAATTAAAACAAACTCCAGCATCATTATAATATTATCAGTCAACCAGGATGAACAGTTCAAAACTGAATTATAAATTTAACATATATCTTGGTTAAGAAATGAATGATTAATGTATTAGTACAACAGTATAACCATCTTGAAACATAAAATAAAATTCCTAGATTATATTTTATGCCAAAATAAATTATACATGAATGTATATGAAAGAAAATATTTACCTGATCTTGGTCTGAATAAATATAACCCATAAAATTTGACAACAAGGGCAGAAATGACATGAGAAATGATTAGTGCATTAAACCAAATAAAAAATAAAACATTATAAGTAGATAAAAATTTGTTTAAAAAGTGTCTACAACACAGAAAAAAAGTATTCTAACACATGTGACAGAAAATAGGTTATTATCCTTATATATCATACAATATCCTTATTAGCTAAAGAATCTCTGTACATCAATAAGAAAATGACAAATGCCTCAGTTAAAGAAAAAAGTAATGGTTTCAAAGAGGCAAGTCACAAAATATTTTATGACTACTTTTGGCTGCTTAATAACCATGGAAATGAAAATAAAATGGAATATTATTTAATTAGTATTGCACTTGTTATAAGAATGATACTATGCAGAATTAATTAACATATGGAAAAATGGACATTCTCATAAGATGATGGCAGAATTATGAATTAAATAACCTTTGCAGAGGGCAAATTGGCATTATGGGTCAAAAGCCTTCAGAATGATTATATCCTTTTCTCAGTCATTCCTCATCTAGAAATTTAACCTAAGGAAATATTTTGATAAATGCAAATGGATGTGTTTGACTTGTTGCCATTTAGTGTCCTACCTGCAGAAGGGAAGATGACTTTATGGCATGACTATTTATATTATCCATATCCATAATTACACTTAATTTTCCCTCTTTGCACTTTTGTCTGTTTTTTATTCATTGTGATAGTTGTGTGTTTCTTCTCAATCCTTATATGAAAGTACAAATGCTTTCTGAAACGAGGTGTAATACTAATATACACACACATCAATGATATTTATAGTTGTGGTTTTTAACAGTCTATCTAATATGTAAAAACTATTCAATAATTTCTATTTGAATCAAACATAAGTTAGTATTTCATTATAGGAATTATATGGGCAGAACCTGTATGATCCACTTGTCAGGGATATTTGTCTTCTTCTGAAACAAAATACATCTTTCAGTGTTCTCCAGAGTTCTTCTCCAAAGGCCATGTCCATGATATGCTCACTTAATTGACTTTGATATGCCCTCACACTTTATATATAGATTTGCTTCATTTTGTAGAAGCTCTGTGTCTATTAGAGAATCTGAAATAGATCTGGAAGAAGTTGCTCTTTATGTAGTCCCTGGATAAATCCACTCTACCTGTCCTGAAAACAACCAGTACACAGTATGGGGTTGTTTTTATGTTTGTTTGTTTGTTGTGTTTTTTGTTTTTTTCAGAGGCAGATACATAGTAACATGCAAGTTAGCAAAAGGTTTCATCTTATCAGTATATCCAAAACCTTAATTTTCAGCTCATCACTGCTATTAGGCATTAACCCAACAGGCTGTGAGATGCCAATGCTTTTGATACATTTTTCAAATAAGATCCTAAAGTGGCTGTGACAAGACAATATGAAAATTTTATGTAAAAAGCATGTTTGACTTGATTAGTAGAAATTATAATGCCTGGGATGAATTAACATGTATTAACTCACAAATGTTAAAAAACCACAGAAACAAAATTTAATATAAAATTAGTGTTGTACAAATTGTATGTAAAACATTGTATGCAATGTTTCAGTTTTGCACTAGGTTAGGTTTTAAATAAATATGATGTTTCATTACTTTGCTTTGAAAAATGATTTACTACTTTATCTATCAAACATACAGTTTGGTAATTGAGCAAACATTTTTCAGAAGGAAAATATTGCAAATACATGTAATTGAAAATTAAAACCAAGGCTATTACTGCTGCATAGGTCTGAAGAGACTTGTTCACCAGAAACAAAATCTTTTTCTGGGGATTTTACCATGAATGAAAAAGAAATATCCTGATGTCCTGAGCCCAAATCACCAATAGGTGACAAACATTTTAGGTTAGAAGACGTTTTTACATCCTTTTGAGATTTTTCGTACCTTTGTTTGAGTATCTTTTAGAATAATTTCAAAAATGGTTATTGACCATTTGTGAATTTCTTGGTCAAAATTTGACAACTTTTAATTCAGTCTAATATTTGAACAAGCTAAGTCTAAAATTCACATGTAAGATTAAAGGACTAAGAACAGCTAACTAAGGTAACTTTAAAGAAGAATAAAGATGGGAAATTTATTATGAAACTATAGTAACTAAAAGTTTGTTACTAGTTCTGGAAAAGACCATAGTTAGACCAATAGGCAGAAGGGAGCACAGTCCGGTGAGCGTAGGGGTGTGGTGTGTGTGACTTAGAGTGTGTATACCACCAGGGGGAAAATATGGGGGCTCTTTTGCTGAGAACAGGGGGTTCATTCAGACCCATCTTGTTGGAAGCCATTGGCTAGAAGTACTTGCCAGTACTGCCAAAGCACTGCTGTGAAACACCTTTAAATGATTGTCTTTCCGTCGTTAATATTTTTTTTGTTCCTTTATTGTTATTTGCATGGTTCAGCATGTCTTAATTTGGTATCCCAGTCAAAATGGGATATGTGTCAGGAGTAGCATAAGGAGGGAAAGGTATGACCTATTCAATGAGTGCTAGTGGGGAAAGCAACTATTCACAAGCAGGGGGGCTGGTGGCAATGGGGGGAGATGAGATTTCTGTTACACGCATACAGAAAAAGAAACCCCCAATAGACTAAATATCTAAATATGCAAAGTAGGATCACAAGGCTCTTAAAAAAATAAAGGAATGTATATTTAGAACCTTAGGATTTGTAAGGATTTCTTGCACAAGACAAAATTAAAAAAATTGATAGATTTTATAACAAGAAAATTAATAAACTTTTACACACCAATGACACCATAAAACAAAGTGAAATGACTAACTAATGACAAACCAGAAGTTATTTCCAACCAAACACCTGGCAAAGGATTAGAATCTAGAATCTATAGGAAATGGTATGAATTACTAAGTAAGAGAAAAAATCTAATGGGTAAAATTATCAAAGGATATGAACAGATAAAGCTTAACGAACATATGAAAAATCCTCACGTGCAAAAAAAAGAGCTGCAAATTTTAAAATTCGTGAGATGTTGTTCTCAGTATACTGTCATTTTCATTGTATTGTATGGTCACACATTGTAAAATATGACAACTCTAAGTGTTTTTGAGGATGTGGGACTCCTCATGTATTTCTGGTAGTAGTGAAAACTGGTACTACTTTGCATAGCAAAAGTGGGGACGTTTAGTAAAACCAAAGAGGCACACATACAGACACACACCCATACACAAACATTCTACAACCCATAATTTCCACTTCTAGATAGATTCTTCTCTATAGACTAGAGGAATTATACCACATATTTGTAAGAGGATGTGTACAAGGAAATTTACTGAAGCTTTCTCTATGACAGCAAAATTTTGAAATTAACATTACTGCCCATAAACAGAAGATGGATTGCAAATCTAAGGTAGATTCATGTAATGGAAAGCTATTTACTAGGTAAAATTAATGAAATAGAGCCACATAAATACATGTAGATAAATCTTTTTAATTTAAATATTTTTTATTGAGGTATAGTTGATTTACAATAATTCAGGTATATAGCAAGGTAATTCAGTTAAGAGGTATATATAATATATATATAATATGTATATTTTATATATATAGAGAGAGAGAGAGAGAGAAAGAAAGCAGGACACCTTGCTTTTACATTTGTTACAGTAAATATAGCTTGCTTAGTTATGGTAAACACTAAAAATTTATCAATACCATAAATTGATGAAAACACATATGTGTAGTGAATGTGTAAAAACATGGGTAGAAAGAGGAATCTAAACACCCTAAGTGCAGTTGTTACTTCATGAAAAGGAAGTGGGGAACTGAATCAATAAGGGTAAAATATACTTAAAACTGCATAATTAATGAGTTTTTAAATGAAAAGATCTGAAACAAATATGTCATAACATGAATATTTATTAAATATGATATAAATCTTTGATTTTTAAGTGTATTTAAAACATTTCACAACTAAAATGGATTTAAATATGAGAAAAGATATGTTTTATTTTTTTAAACTACAAATATTAAGTAAATGATAAATTATAATGTAATTTTTCTCTAGGCAACACTTCTCATAAGGTACTCTAAATACAATTTAAAAGAGTTTTTTTAAATTAGACAAAACGTTTCTTTTAACAAATGTTGATAGTTATGCTTGACTTATGTTTGCTCTCTTCCCTTTATCAAAAATCTGCTTTTAGAAAGGATCTGATCAGTTAATTCCCATTGTAGTATAAAAAGATCGAATAAAATTTGTTGTCTCTTCTAGGATTATTTTTTCCTTCCCACAACAGAAATCACAAATTTTGATTTCCATCAAAGGAATGGCAAGCCTAAGGAGAGAAGGGTAGGATTTTTTTGGTTGTATCATTAATGCTGTTAAACTGTTTCACATTTGAAATATTCCACAGTAGCTACAAATTATATATTCAGCATTCTGCAGGGAGAAAAACATAGTACCTCAAATACCTTAGCAATCTGGCCAAAATGCACAGATCATGTTTTTCTTAGTTAGGAGTTCCATCAGGCTCATGTTCTAAAAAAATACTATTGATATTTGATGGTTGCAGTTCAAAGACAAATCAGCTTACATTCAAACAAAGTAAGGTATTACTGAACATATGGGCACATGGTTGGGTGGGCTTAGAAGAGATCTGCTGAGAATAGAATATCTATAGGATTAAACCCATTTGTTTAACAATAAAAATAGCTGTTCTTTCTAGAATGAGGCACCAAATTGGTTTCGTTTCTATCAATCATGTTCTAAAGCTATTTAGGACCACAATGGCAACCTTAGAATTATATATACATACATATTATATATATATTTATTCTCATGAAAATGCACATTTTGACTTAATTTACTTATTATGAATGCATCCTTAATTTTTATTCCTGCCTTTATGATTAAGTTTATGATTATACTTTTTTCTAAGTTTGAATTTGAACATTTTTAAACATAAGAAAAAGTTAAAAGAAGAAATTCATATTTGATAATATTTTGATAAATTACTCTTTTTCTATCACTTTTTTGGTCTCTATCCACTCCTACCCTTTCACATTTTGTTTAACCATTTGATGTGACACTTCAACCTGAAAAATGTTAACATTTACCTCATAAGAATATGTATATAATCACACCTAAAAGTATTTTATATTCAGCAATTGGGTTTATAAACCTAAAGCAATTTTTCTTATTACATCTAAATATTTTATCCATATAATATATTCCCAAATATTGCTGAGAATATGAATTTAATTTTTTTTAAGTTTTCTGCTATTTGTTAAGGTAAATGTAGTTTACAGAGGCACATTTGCTCAAATTCCTTGGAATGGTCTTTTGCTTTCTAACTACAGAATGCCATTCGTATTCTAGTCATTTTTACTGTGCTGTCTCCTAGTTTAGAAAGGGACTCCTCAGTTATTTAATATTGATGATTCAGATTCCTTCTGTCAGCGTCTATGTGGTCTCTGATCAATGCTTTTAGTCCAAAAGAAAGGGAAAAGAGAAAGAGAGATTTACTCCAGCTTTCTCTCTGTTTCTTTCTCTCTCGCTGGTGCCCTTTCTCTCTCTCTCTGTCTCTCTCTCTGTAGTTTGGCATTGATTCTGGTTCCAATTAGCCATGAGAAGGAGAGGGCAGGTCACTTGAAAGACGGTATCTGAGTGGGAATGTTCACTGCTTAGTCAAGCACTTTCCTTTTACTCTGTGTGAAGGCACTTTCCTGCCTATACTTTGCTGAAGCAGCTGGTAGAGGGCCTTCTTCAGAACAGAGCTGAAAGTATTTTTCATCAGTAAGAGAGACAGTCCTGTGGGCATTAAGTCAATTAGAGGGCTACCATATGACAGGGAATTTTGCTGTTTTGAAAAATTATACATCTTTCCTTGTCTTTATCGCTACCAGAAATCCAAAATCAATGAGGGCATTGTGTTCCTGCCCAAAGTCTCTCTCCACATTAGCAGCCTACTGTAGTAATGGTCCCACTTTACTTAGGGGGGTATTGATATTCAGACAGGATGACCCAGGATGTCCGTATCAGTTACTAAAATATTTAAATACTTTCACATTGATTGCTGTATCTCTCTTACCTTCACTCAAACCATCAATAAAATGGTGATGCAGGCCAGCAAGCTACACTGCTGGACACCCTATGCCGAACAACTAGCAAGACAGGAACATAACCACACCCATTAGCAGAGAGGCTGCCTAAAATCATAATAAAGTAACAGAAACCCCAAAACACACCACCAGAGGTGGTCCGGCACACCAGAAAGACAAGATCCAGTCTCAACCACCACAGCACAGACACCAGTCCACTCCACCAGAAGCCTACACAACCACTGAACCAACCTTAGCCACTGGGGGCAGACACCAAAAACAACAGGAACTATGAACCTGCAGCATGCAAAAAGGAGACCCCAAACACAGTAAGCTAAGCAAAATGAGAAGACAGAGAAACACAAAGCAGATGAAAGAGTAAGGTAAAAACCCACGAGACCAAACAAATGAAGAGGAAATAGGCAGTCTACCTGAAAAAGAATTCAGGGTAATGATAGTAAAGATGATCCAAAATCTTGGAAATAGAATGGAGAAAATACAAGAAACGTTTAACAAGGACCTAGAAGAACTAAAGAGCAAACAAACAATGATGAACAAAACAATAAATGAAATTTAAAATTCAAATCCTCTAGAAGGAATCAATAACAGAATAACTGAGGCAGAAGAACGGATAAGTGACCTGAAGATAAAGTAGTGGAAATAACTACCACAGAGCAAAATAAAGAAAAAAGGAATGAAAAGAATTGAGGACAGTCTCAGAGTCCTCTGGGACAACATTAAGTGCACTGACTTTCGAATTATAGGGGTCCCAGAAGAAGAAGAGAAAAAGAAAGGGACTGAGAAAATATTTGAAGAGATTATAGTTGAAAAATTCCCTAACATGGGAAAGGAAACAGTCAATGAAGTCCAGGAAGCACAGAGAGTCCCATACAGGATAAATCCAAGGAGAAACACACCAAGACACATATTAATCAAACTATGAAAAATTAAATTAAAAGAAAAAAATATTAAAAGTAGCAAGGGAAAAACAATAAATAACACAAGGGAATCCCCATAAGGTTAACAGCTGATCTTTCAGCTGAAACTCTGCAAGCCAGAAGGGAGTGGCAAAATATATTTAAAGTGATGACAGGGGAAAACCTACAAGGAAGATTACTCTACCCAGCAAGGATCTCATTCAGATTTGATGGAGAATTGAAAATCTTTACAGAGAAGCAGAAACTAAGAGATTTCAGCACCACCAAACCAGCTTTACAACAAATGCTAAAGGAACTTCTCTGGGCAGGAAACACAAGAGAAGGAAAAGACCTACAATAACAAACACAAAACAATTGAGAAAATGGTAAGAGGAATATACATATTGATAACTACCTTAAATGTAAATGGATTAAATGCTCCAAACAGAAGACATAGACTGGCTGAATGGATACAGAAACAAGACCAGTATATATGCTGTCTACAAGAGACCCACTTCAGACCTAGGGACACGTACAGACTGAAAGTGAGGGGATGGAAAAAGATATTCGATGCAAATGGAAATCAAAAGAAAGTTGGAGTAGCAATTCTGATATCAGACAAAATAGACTTTAAAATAAAGACTATTATAAGAGACAGAGAAGGACACTACATAATGATCAAGGGATCAATCCAAGAAGAAGTTACATAATGAACAAGGGATCAATCCAAGAAGAAGTTATAGCAATTATAAATATTTATGCACCCAACATAGGAGCACCTCAATAGATAAGGCAAATGCTAACAGCCATAAAAGGGTAAATCAACAGTAACACAATCTTAGTAGGGGACTTTAACACCCCTCTTTAACTGATAGATCATGCAAAATGAAAATAAATAAGGAAACACAAGCTTTAAATGATACATTAAACAAAATGGACTTAATTGATATTTATAGGACATTCCATCCAAAAACAACAGAATACACTTTCTTCTCAAGTGCTCATGGAACATTCTCCAGGATAGATCATATCTTGGGTCACAAATCAAGCTTTGGTAAATTTAAGAAAATAGAAATCATATCAAGTATCTTTTCTGACCACAACGCTATGAGACTAGATATCAATTACAGGAAAGAAACTGTTAAAAAAAAAAACAAAAAACACGTGGAGGCTAAACAATACACTACTGAATAACCAAGAGATAACTGAAAAAATCAAAGAGGAAATCAAAAACTACCTGGAAACAAATGACAATGAAAACACGATGACCCAAAACCTATGGGATGCAGCAAAAGCACTTCTAAGAGGCAAGTTTATAGCAATACAATCCTACCTCAAAAAACAAGAAACATCTCAGATAAACAACCTAACCTTACACCTAGAGCAATTAGAGAAAGAAGAACAAAGAAACTCCAAAGTGAGCAGAAGGAAAGAAATCATAAAGATCAGATCAGAAATAAGTGAAAAATAAATTAAGGAAACAATAGCAAGGATCAATAGAACTAAAAGCTGGTTCTTTGAGAACATAAACAAAACTGATAAACAATTAGCCAGACTCATTAAGAAAAAAAGGGGGAAGACTCATATCAATAGAATTAGAAATGAAAAAGGAGAAGTAACAACTGACACTGCAGAAATGCAAAGGATCATGAGAGATTACTACAAGCAATTATATGCCAATAAAATGGACAACCTGGAAGAAATGGACAAATTCTTAGAAAAGCACAACCCTCTGAGACAGAACCAGGAAGAAACAGAAAATATAAACAGACCAATCACAAGTACTGAAATTGAGATTGTGATTAAAAATCTTCCAACAAACAAAAGCCCAGGACCAGATGGCTTCACAGGAGAATTTTATCAGACATTTATAGAAGAGCTAACACCTATATTTCTCAAACTCTTCCAAAATATAGCAGAGGGGGAAACACTCCCAAACTCATTCTACAAGGCCATCATCACCCTGATACCAAAACCAGACAAAGATGTCACAAAGGAAGAAAACTACAGGCCAATATCCCTGATGAACATAGATGCAAAAATCCTCAACAAAATACTAGCAAACAGAATCCAGCAGCACATTAAAAGGATTGTACACCATGATCAAGTGGGGTTTATTCCAGGAATGCAAGGATACTTCAATATATGCAAATCAATCAATGTGATAAACCATCAGGAACAAGACAAGGTCATCCACTCTCACCACTATTATTCAACATAGTTTGGGATGTTTTAGCCGCAGCAATGAAAGAAGAAAAGGAAATAAAAAGAATTCAAATCAGAAAAGAAGAAGTAAAGCTGTCACTGTTTGCAGATGACATGATACTGTACATAGAGAATCCTAAAGATGCCACCAGAAAACAGAGCTAATCAATGAATTTGGTAAAGTACCAGGATAAAAAATTAATGCACAGAAATCTCTTGCGTTCTTATACACTAATGAAAAATCTGAAAGAGAAATTAAGGAAACACTCCCAGTTACCACTGCAACAAAAAGAATAAAATATCTAGGGATAAACCTACCTAAGGAGACAAAAGATGAGACAAAAGACCTGTTTACAGAAAACTATAAGACATTGATGAAAGAAATTAAAGATGATACAAACAGATGGAGAGATATACCACGTTCTTGGATTGGAAGAATCAACATGGTGAAAATGACTATACTACCCAAAGCAATCTACAGATTCACTGCAATCCCTATCAAACTCCCAATGGCATTTTTTACAGAACTAGAGCAAAAAATTGCATAATTTGTATGGAAACGCAAAAGACCCTGAATAGCCAAAGCAATCTTGAGAAAGAAAAATGTAGCTGGAGGAATTAGGCTCCAGGTCTTCTTACTTCACTACAAAACTACAATAATCAAGACAGTATGGTACTGGCACAAAAACAGAAATATAGATCAATGGAACAGGATAGACAGCCCAGAGATCAACCCACACACATATGGTCACCTTATCTTTGATAAAGGAGGCAAGAATATACAATGGGGAAAAGACAGCCTCTTCAGTAAGTGGTGCTAGAAAACTGGACAGCTACATGTAAAAGAGTGAAATTAGAACACTTCCTAACACCATACACAAAAATAAACTCCAAATGGGTTAAGACCTAAATGTAAGGCCAGACACTATAAACCTCTTAGAGGAAAACGTAGCCAGAACATTCTATGACATAAATCACAGCAAGATCCTTTTTGACCCACCTCTTAGAAGAATGGAAATAACAACAAAAATAAACAAATGGGACCTAGTGAAACGTAAAAGCTTTTGCACAGCAAAGGAAAAGATAAATAAGACGAAAAGACAACCCTCAGAATGGGAGAAAATATTTGCAAGTGAAGCAACTGACAAAGGATTAATCTCCAAAATTTACAAGGAGCTCATGCAGCTCAATATGAAAAAAACAAACAACCCAATCCAAACATGGGCAGAAGACCTAAATAGACATTTCTCCAAAGAAGATATACAGATTGCCAACAAACACATGAAAGAATGCTCAACAACACTAATCATTAGAGAAATGCAAATCAAAACTACAATGAAGTATCACCTCACACCAGTCAGAAAGGCCATCATCCAAAAACCTACAAACAATAAATACTGGAGAGGGTGTGGAGAAAAGGGAACCCTCTTGCACTGTTGGTGGGAATGTAAATTGATGCAGCCAGTATGGAAAACAGTATGGAGGTTATTTAAAAAACGAAAAATAGAACTACCATATGACCCAGCAATCCCACTACTAGGCATATGCCTGAAAAAACCATAATTCGAAAATAGTCATGTACCAGTGTTCACTGCAGCTCTATTTACAATAGCCAGGACATGGAAGCAACCTAAGTATCCATTGACAGATGAATGGATAAAGAAGATGTGACACATATATACAATGGAATATTACTCAGCCATAAAAAGAAATGAAATTGAGTTATTTGTAGTGAGGTGGATGGACCTAGATTCTTTCATACAGAGTGAAGTAAGTCAGAAAGAGAAAAACAATACTGTCCACTAACCTATATATATGGAATCCAAAAAAAAAAAAAGATCTTGATGAACCTAGGGGCTGGACAGGAATAAAGACACAGACATAGAGAATGGACTTGAGTATATGGGCATGGGGAAGGGTAAGCTGGGATAAAGTGAGAAAGTGAGAGAGTGGCATTGAAATATATACACTACCAAATGTAAAATAGATAGCTAGTGGGAAGCAGCTGCATAGTACAGGGAGATAAGCTCTGTGCTTTGCAAACACCTAGAGTGGTGGGATAAGGAGGGTGGGAGGGAGATGCAAGAGGGAGGGGATTTGGGCATATACATGTGCATACAGCTGATTCACTTTTTTATACAGCAGATACTAAAACAACACTATAAACCAATTATACTCCATTAAAGATGTTTAAAAAAAAAGAATATCATTCTATTTTTACACAAGTTAAAATCAAATGCTTAAGATTTCATCCAATGATTACAATATTTTCAAACTGTCAAGGCAAGAGGCTTTTGTTTCTCATGCTTTTTAAAAGTAACAGTCATACATTCCATATGATGCAGAAGTATAAATAATAAAGGTAGAAATCATTGACTATGGCCCATTGTTAGAGAAAGAATTCAAGCAAAAAAAGAGCAACATATACACACTAAGATGTGAAATGGGAGGCCATAAACAGACCTCGGTGTTTTCCAAACAACATTAGCTCTATTATAATGCTTGTTTTGAAAACACAACATGATTATACATGAGAGAGGATTGTGAGCATGCTGCAAGTTTTGTCTTTGCTTATCTGCAGTTTCATCAGCAATAAACGGCTAGGTAAATGTTAAAAACTGCTCCCAACTGAACCAAAAGCCTTAGGAATATGCAAAATGCTCAAATGAACACACCAGAAACATCCACCAGGTACCTCCGCTCACAGGTGTGTGATGAGCCAGCCCATCCAACTTCTGGTGGCACAACTTTTTGTCTGGTTTCAAATGACCCTCCTTCCACCACCTCACAGTAATGCACAAGTGATAACACACTTCCCTGAGCAAACTTCAGATCTTTGTCAAGGGAAAGTACCATATTCATTGGAGTATTTATTTATTACTTGACCATTTAAAACATATAAAACTATGCTACTGTTCTTCTTAGGTTCCTTTTTCTGTTTTTCTGTTTTTATTGTTATTTTTTAATTGGAGTTTAGTTGCTGTACAACATTATGTAAGTTACAGGTGTACAATATAGTGATTCACAATTTTTAAAGGTTATA